>NC_067242.1:12329399-12686899 GCF_019924925.1 Ctenopharyngodon idella
CTCTCATGCTGAGGTTTGAGGGTTTTACCTAAGGCACCACCGGTGACAGTGAAGTTCTCTAAAACTTCTCCCACACTTCATGTTAGCATGCAAACAGATATCTATCTCTGTCTGTACTGTAAAACCCCAGGCTTGGGGTTTTAGATTAGTTTGTGTTGATTAGATTTTTAGATTAGTTTTTAGATGAGTTTGTGTTGGGGTGCACTATTCTGTACTGGGGCACTGAATTAAAAAATCTACCCAAGCTCTTCTTGGCACGTTCATGAGGAGCAGCAATGTCAGATTTTTGAATGAATCTTTCTTTTGAGTATCTATCAACTTCACTCAGTAAACTGGTCTCTGTTTTCACACAAACCAGTGTTATTTTAGTATTGTTTATATACTATTATAGTATTTATTAATATTAGCTATTATAGTATTTATTATAATTAGCTTTTATTTTTATACTTTCAGTTTTATTTTTATACTTTCACTTTTTTTTCAATCTGTATGGGAGAAATTAATGGAAAAATTACTTCCAACACCGCTGAAAAAGCGCACTCTATTACACAAAAAAGAGTGATTTTTGAGTGACCCAATCCTTTAAAATCATGTTTTAATGAATCATGTAATAATGAATAATATCTTAGAATTTGCAGCCTATCAAATGCCATGTGAAGACATGCACAGAGCAGCATGCTTTTTGAAGTATTAATAGCATGTGCTCGTTTTTGAAGCGGCTTCATTAAATGATGTCTGAAGGCATTGGTTTGGAGTATGCGGTTATGGAGCGTTCCAGCGTGGCTGCTCTAATAGCATGTGAAAACTAGAATGTTTTCAACAAACAAAAGATTCATTCTGCAGTAATTCAGTTCTTTGAATAGCCACGGTGGACATCAGCCAAAGTGTCATGCCTCTGGTTCTGGTAGACCAAACACTCAGTCTTTCTGAGTAGCTTTTCTTTTGTCATTTGTTTGGGCTTATTTGTGGATAATTAATTTTTTTTTTTTTTTTTAAGTTTTTTTGTATAAATTATGATTATCACAAATCCCGCACTAAAATGGGTGTATTGTTGTTCTCATAATGAAGTATAAAGAAAAAATAATGACACAACCCCCATATAACTTGTTTTTTAAATTATCATGTTTAACAGCGTAAAAACTACATTACCCATGATTCTGCAAAAGAACTCTTTAACACCCGCCAGTTACCATGAAGCACTGCAAATGTAATCAGTATATGCAATAGATTAAAATATATTGTTTATATACAAATAATTAATTTCTTTAAAACAATAGTTTTATATTTATCCATCATTTTTATTTTGATTGTCATTTGCAATGCTTCATTGGATTGTAGTTCTTTCCCTCATTGAGGCTGTTTAGTACAAAGTCTTATACTATTGTCTAAATCTCAAATACTTTTTTGTTTCAAATCAAAGGTTGTAATATTGTAATTAGTCTCAGCCTCAGACGTCACGCCCACGGACCGTTGGCTGAACGTCTGATGCAAATGGCACACTTATCTGGAAACACTTCAGGAGTATCAAAGTCGTCATCTGGTTGGTTGAATTCTACAGGATGTCCGGGAGACGTGTGTGTTGCGTTCTTTAATGGTCCGCCTGGAAACAAATGCCGTGACGCCAAACCCCCTCGTAGAAGAAGAACGCCTGGTACTGGTAGAAAGTCTCCTCATATCCTGATATGGTCTAAACGGTCTAAATGTATTTTTGTAAATATATATCATCTGTGGAAGGCGTAGGACCATAAAATGTTCATCCAGTTATTATATTCAGTCCGAATGAAATAATACGATGTCCTACCTGCCTGTCAACGTATGTTTTTACATACCCTTGCGCACCCTGTTCACACAGACATCATGCGTAATCAGCGCGTTTCATGCTATGCAGAGTTTATGAGTAGACAGACGTCAGTCACGGAGCACCGCAAACAGCAGCCACCTTTTACAGTTCCTGCCAAATCAAAACAACAAGCTTATGCTGCGTTCTCACCATAACTACCGTAATTAAGAGATGGCAACCTGTGACGTTCTAACCGGAGCTGTTGACGTCCTCAGACTCGGATTTATGAGTTTCCATGTTAACAGTATCAACACCAAAATGAATCTGCAGCAGTCAGGTACAAACTCTCTAACCGTGCATTCACACCAGCAAGAGCGTCAAAGTGACAGGAAGTCATTCATTTTCAATGCGAGCCAGCGGCGAGCTCCGGCGAGAGCGGCGCGGCACGTCTTGGACGGTGAGAGCATCGAGGAGAGTTGAAGTCAGGTCAACTTTATGGTAATGAGCTATGACGGGGTTCAGCGCCAACCAATCGGAATGTAGAGGTCCTCGCTTGAGAGGATTCCAATTGGTTGCCACAACTTGTCACTTACTTTAAACCTCCCGCCAGCGGTGGTTTGAACGCACATTACAGCGTTGTTGGCATGGCAGCCAAGGCGAATTTTGACGCTCTCGCCGGCGGCAGTGTGAACGCACAGTAAGTTTTTTTTATGTTTATTATTATTATTATAATTTTATGTGCTTTGAGACATGAGGTAGTTTACCGCCGTCTCTTGTGACGCTTTGCCGAGAGCAACTGTGTGTGTGCGCGTTCATGTGTTTTGGAGGAGGCGTGGCTTTGGACAGCAATTTGCAGGAAGGGTGGGATCATATGCTTTCGATGCTAGCAGGCTAATGTTAGCATTTCCCAGATCACCTACTTTACCTTTAAAGGGATAGTTCACCCAAAAATGAAAATTTGATGTTTATCTGCTTGCCCCCAGGGCATCCAAGATGGAGGTGACTTTGTTTCTTCAGTAGAACACAAATGATGATTTTTAACTCCATCCGTTGCCGTCTGTCACTCATATAATGCATGTCAATGGGAACTCCATCTATAAGAGTTACTGGGGGTATGCAGATAAACATCAAATTTTCATTTTTGGGTGAACTATCTCTTTAACAAAGACATTTTAAAAATCCGAAATACTTCCAGAACCAAGGCCGCTGAAAAAGTGGGCGGGCATTGTTGCACTCTATAGATAGTCCCGCCCCAAACTCACTTCATTGGTTGAGCCTGTTGCCATGTCAGACCTTTCTGGATGCTCAAATAGTTTCTATTTTTTTTTTAAGCGCCACAGTCAGTGTTTTCACTCTTTGCATAGTTTTTTTTTATTTACACTTCATGTTGTCTTAGCTTATTAAAATTATCAAAAAGTACACATTCTCTCAGCTGCAACCTTTTCTGCTTTTATTTCTCAAGTCCACTCAGTAAAGTTTTCTCCAGAGCAGTAGCAGCTGGTCTGTTCTATTTTAATTGTTTCCATGAGCTAATGCTAGCTTCTTTGACAGTAGCCAGTAGTGTTAAACTGCGCTGAGCTAAAGCGAAGGTGAGAAATACTTTAAACACCTTTTATTAAGCTCACCGCATGAGTGAGTCAACACGCATTGTACTGTCTGCTTTTTGTGGCCCAATATAGTGAAAGAACTATTGAGGTCGATCACTTACTGAAAATACACCGTAGCTGGACAGTGTTGTGGATCAGATGTTAACTTTCTCAAAGCAGATTCTAGGTGGAAACTGTCAATTAATTGTTTATGAACACAAAGCAGACGACGTTACTGAAGAGCTTCTTCTTCTACTAGGTTTTTTGATCAATGTTTGTTGAAACGCCCTAAGAAATCTTAGACTGCAACTACAGTCTTGTGACAAAAGCTTTCAGTGTTGTTTTTAGTCTAGACAGCTGCTGAAGAAACAGTTCAGTGTCTAAGAATACTACTGTAAGAATTACCATGGCAACTGGCAACATTAGGCCGGATGCTGCTAAAAGGAACAACAAGAGAGAGACATCAGAGTCCACAGTTCAGTGAGTTCATGTCACCCATTTGTGTCATGCCCGCCAGATCTACTAGTCTTTTGTGTGTGAGTGTGAGTGTGAGTGTGTGTGTGTGTGTGTGTGTGTGTGTGTGTGGTGTTTGCTAGGGATTTTCCAGATAATTTTTGAATAATTTAGCAATATAAAAGCAATAGCAAAATAAAAATAAATAAATAAATTTAAATAATAATAATTGTACATGTTGTCTTTTTAATGACACTTTAATATTTTCTTTACAGTATAAATGAAGTATTATATTACAAATATTACTTATAGCTACATTAAATACAACAATAATAGTAATAAATGATTATTATTAGCATTATTATTATATTTAACACACATGTTGTCTTTATATGACACTTATAACAACAATAATATATTATTATTATTAAATTTAATGTACATGTTATCTTTTTAATATGACACTTAATATTTTGACACTATATATTATAAGTGAGTTTTACATTAAATTTTACATTAAAATATATAGATGCCATTTATATTTTAGGAAAGGTGTCCCTAATAAGTGGATCCTATTGGGCCCTTGACATCACAAAGTAAAAACCCCTGTTTTAAGACTGTTACATGGTTCAAGTGACCCAATTCCAAATTTTTTCCTCCCATGTGGCACAGATTGGATATGACCCACAAACGTGGAAAAAAAGCACATGAATTCCGATATTCTCAGATCGGCTTCAGGCAACATTCATTTGCCGAAATAAATCTGATATGAATCGGATACGCGCATTTGCGTTTGCCATGTAAGTGGACAGATCGGATATTCCCGTCAATGCAAGTCGTACGTCATTGAAAAAGCAATGGTGGCGAATGACGTCAACTCATGTGGACACCAGCCGTGATCGCATGACTCTTTTCAATGCCCAGGCTGCAACTAGGGCTCTCCTGTTTTTTCTCCGCCTAAGAGACCAATGTTTGCTGAACTTTAAAGATGGTGCGGAAAGCAAAAGCTTGTATTATCATTTTGTCTGTGTTCATTGCAGATTGTGCTGTTTTTACTTCCTTTTCAGCCTAAGCTTTTCTGGGTCAGTATGTCTATCTCGGGTTGTTTTGCCAAGTGTAAATGCAGATATCGGATATGGGTCACTTTTAAAAGAAGATGGTCATCAAAAAAAAAAACAGATATAGTCAACAAATCAGAATTGGGCATCAAGACCTGCAGTGTAAATGCGGCCTAAGCAATCAGAAAATTGCCAGATGATAAAACATTGAATGTGAGATCTTTTAAAATGTGTAGGAAAATGTTTAATTTCATGCATTTTATCACAACAGCTATATTCAGCAATCTTTTCTCTTTGTACACTGAGTAAGGAATATTGGTATTTCAAAGCTTGTGCCGCTTAATGTTTATTAATTGATTTAAATAATAAAACACTCTTTGATTATGAATGCATCAATTACTCAGCCTTCTAGGAGTATGTTAGTGCTTAACAACAACTTATTGACATGTACTTACATCTCACTTTGCTCTCAGATTGACTGTGTTTTCGTTTATTGGTGTCTTTACAGCTGTTGAACAATCCGAGAGCGACATTTACATGCGTTTTATGAAGTTGCATAAGTGCTATGACATCGTACCTACCAGCTCCAAGCTAGTGGTCTTTGACACAACGCTGCAGGTAAGTGCTCTAGATGTTTGTTACAAATGAAAAATCTGTCAGACATGTTATCCATGACTTACAAAATACTCATTCCTCAAAGTTGATGAAAAAAGTACAAAATAATCTTCACCATTTTTTTTCGCTCATCTCACTATTCTTGTTAAAAAAAACATTCTCATTAAGATGGCATGTCAAATAATTCTTTAGTCATTCGTTTAGATTGAATAATGGAATCAGGGTTCGTACAAGGTGCTTAAAGTGCTCGAAGTACTTGAATTGACTTTTTGAAATTTAAGTCCTGGAAAACAGCCATATTTATGAAAAGGTACTTGAAAAGTGCTTGAATTATTGAAAGACAAAATATGTGAAATTAGTGTTTAATTTTATCGATAAAACAATCATTTCGTGCAAAATTAATGCTATATTGATATTGGGCTATAAGCGTGCTAATGCTTATATAAATATCCAAGTATATTATACAGTTTTTTTTCAGGTCAATCATATATTCATGAGGGGAAAAAATCAGTTTGAATAAGGAAAGCGATATCTTTGTCGTAATATAGTTTCATTGGTTAAAGTTACCACAGTCATTGCATGTGCTGCACTTTATTTGTACCATTTTGTTTTATTAGTTTATTTTTATTTATCAATTTACCTTTTTTAGAATTTGAAAGATAATAAAGATATTGTTTGATTAGTGAGCTCTCTGATTGTAGTCCTTGAAAACCAGAAGTAGTGCTTGAAAGTCCTTGAAAGTCCTGGAATTTCATTTTAAGGCCGGAACACACCAAGCCGACGGTCGGCCGTCGGGCAGTTTTTGTTCGTCGGCCGACTAAGTTTTCTCATTGTGTTCCGCACCGTCGGCTTTAGTTGGTCCTCGTCTGCTTTTTTTTTGGCCGATTCGAAATGTTGAATCGGCGTCAGAGCTCGTCGGTCCGTCGGGCCATCTGATCATTCTGATTGGCCGTTCAGCTACTGCCACCTGCTGGTACGCAAATGCATTGCATCTTGCGCAGGCGCAGAATGACGTGCTACTTGGCCGTCGGGTGTCGAGCGTCGGTTTGGTGTGTCAGGGCAACTTTGGACACAGACACTGCCGACGTGAGCCAACCCCGCAGTCTGCTTTCGTCGCCACTAGTTCGTCGGCGTCGGCTTGGTGTGTTCCGGCCTTTACAGGATCTGTACGAACCTTGTGGAATGATTTTGTCTGATTTTTTTTTTTTTTTTGTCATAAAGGCGAAGAAAAAGAAAATATTAGTCCCATTATTTTATCTAAATAAATAAGATATAAAAGATTAAAATGGTCTTTTTTTTAATTCTACTAGTGATTTTAGGCATCACAATATTATAATATACAGTAAGAAAAGGGATATTAATTTTGGGATTTGCTAAATGTTATATTTAACAGTTTTGTTACATTTATTAATCTTATTAAAATGAGATGACGGCAAATGTAAAATAAATGTAAAAATAGGAGAAATGAGCATGCACAATTAAATATTCTATATCATCTGATATTGATAAATGTAAAAATATCTAATATCGGCAGGTAACCGATACTGATCAATATACTCTGCATCCCAACTTGAGATATTTTATTTGATCATTTTCAATCTGTATTCCATCTCTGTTTCATCTGTTAGTGCATGAATGTTTTAAAAATAATCCAAACGCTGTTATTATCATTAAAGTCTTTTTGAAGAGTCGATGCTTGTGGTCACATGGCTTCTAAGCCAATTAAAATGCTGCAGCTTTTAGAAAAGAGGCAGTTTTATTTCTATAATCCTGCTACTTTGTTTATCTCTAAGGTCATGTTTACACCTGTTATTAAGATGCGTTTCGGATCACAAGTGGGTGACAATAAATACAGGTGTAAACGGGGTGTAAAACGTTTTGAGCTTGTCCACTTATGACCACTTCCAGAGGTAGTGGAAAACACATTGCTTGCGTGGTGTAGATGCTCGTGGTCGAGAAGCCACAAAAGATGCCTACTCTCCGCCTACTAACTTAATGCGCAAACATTATGGGAAGCACTCTAGCCATACGGGATTTAAACTTTGTCGGCTGAAGACACAAGTTTGGTTTGAAGATGAAAAATGTACCAAGCACAATGTTCTCTCACCATTCCTGATTTCTAACACACCCAGTGTTCAGTGTTGTCTTGCGGCTATCAGGGCAGAAACGAAAGCTGATGCTCTCCGTATGTTTTTCCGTTGTCTCCGGGCACGTTCATATGTAAATTGCCTGAGCTTATTTTTGTCCATTAGATCAAAAGATCTGAAAAAACCCATACATTTACCTGCCCATAGACCCTCCTCGAAGAAATCAGGACAGAAGTGGTTGAAAATGGACAAAAGAGATGGATTAAAACATCAGGTGTAAACACATATGTGTCTCTCTTGTCCACTTGTGATCCGATCGTCCAAACGCATCATAATACCAGGTGTAAACAGGGCCTAACTGTCTGTCTTTCTATGTTGATCTGTCTTGTTTCTTTCCCCAGTGGTTTGTTATACCATATATTGATGTTTTTGTCTGCTGTTCTCCCAGTAGAGTCCACACAGCGCTTTACACATGTCACATACTGTGTGATCAGCACATATGTTTCCAGTCTTATCCAGTATTGCACATGCTGTCATAAACCCCTCCATCAGCATCAGTGTGGTCTGCTTGTAATGTTCAGTAGAGGCGCAGGGACCCACAGGGTCAATACGTCAATATGTGTAAATATTTGATGATGAATCCTAGATGAATGGTCTTCGCACTGCCGGCAGCAGTGGGATTGTTTTGGACAGGAGATCCAAGCCTATGTTCTTGATCATTGACTCATAGCAGTGATATACTAGCCGTCAAGCCCTACCACCCAGTTCAGAACAGTTTCCATGCACCAGAAGGGCCAGCCTTGAGGAACGTCTCATTATGTTCCTTGCCATGACTCGATTAATGTTTAATAATCTCAGATTGGGCTGGAACATCACCCAAGGAGGGAGAAAAGAGGCTCACATTATTTATTTAATAATGCCTGTGAGACGCCATGATTAATGCTTTGTTTAGCTCCATGGCAGTATCTACAGTGTTTGAAAGGATCGGCCCGCCCAAATCCTCCTTGGTGGAATTTATTCCAAGACGAGAAAGGCTTTGCAGATGCCTTTAGCTAGTACTAATGATTACAACATTTTTGGTAGAAGAGTTCCACAGGATTACATGTGGTTTCTGGTCATTTAGGATTTGGATGTATGCCTGTTGTAATCAATGGCATGCCAGCCGAAGTGTAGAACAAAGATTTGTGAAGGGCTTGGAATGAAGTATTCACTCTACAGGTTCATACAGGCCTGGTCACTCACCTCAGGTTAATATGCATGAGATATGCATGCTTAAAGATAAGGGAAGAATTCATGCATCAAAATGTGGCCCCTTCTTTGCGTGCCAAGACTTGTGTGTGTATATCATTAAAATAGCTTCAGAATTTAGTTGCTTAGAGATAATTGGTTTGAACTATATATATATAATTTTTTTTTTCATAGATATTCATATTAGTATATTAAGTAAATTAATTTATTCATTATTTAGATCATTACATTTTTAAATAATAGGCATTCATTAATATTAACAATAATATTAATATCAATTAATATTAACCCAAAACAAAAATGAAAATAAGTGCATTTGTGGTGATAGATTATTAGTAGTAGTAGTAGTAGTAGTAGTATTGTTAAATGCATTGTGGATATTTTAATTCTTATTCTTCTTATTAATATTATTATTATTATTATTATTATTATTATTATTACTATTATCATTATTATTATATGCATTATTGGTATTGTAATAATATTAATAATAATAATTGCTGTAGTAATAATATTAATATTATTGCTATTATTCAAATTAGTACTAGTAATATTGTTAAATGCATTAGGGTTATTATTATTATTATTATTATTATTATTATATGAAATGATTATATGATTATAATAACAATAAGTAGTTGTATTAATAGTAGTATTATTACTGTTGCTATTGTGTAGTATTATTTGTAGTATTTTGATTTAACACTATTATTAAACTACCCACAATGCATATGATATTATTGTGTCAATAATAATTAAAAACTGGTTCAGGATATTGTTTATTGGACACTTAGGCATTTGAAATCATCTGTATTGCTGTATAAAAAGAAATATCTGTCAATTTCCTATATGAAATGTGTCAAATTTCCCCCCCAAAATTAAAATTCTGTCATCATTTACTCACCCAGTTGTTCCAAACCTGTATGAATTTCTTTCTTCTGCTAAACACAAAAGAAGATATTTAAAAGAATGTTGGTAACCAAACAGTTGATGGGGTTCATTGACTTCCATAGTACTATGTGGGGGAAAAAAAAAACTATGGAAACCAATGGGGCCCATCAACTGTTTGGTTACCAACATTCTTCATCTTCAAAATATCTTCTTTTGTGTTCAGCAGAAAGAAATTCATACATGTTTGGAACAACTTGAGGGTGAGTAAGTGATGGCAGAATTTTCATTTTTGGGTCAACTATCCCTTTTGTTTTTTTTGCCTGTGGCTGAATGCTTAGACAGGGAATGAATGGGTTTGGTTGAAATCCATTGTGTATATGTGTAGGGTCTTCAAAGGTGTGATTAGACTCCATACTTGTGTGCATACTGCATACTTGGACACACCTTTGGAGGTAAAGAATATTTATTCCATTTAATCTGAGATGCTTGGAGCAAACAGCGCCCTCTACCTGTCACTGCTTATTGGTGTGGAAAAAATTGATTTGAGATGTAACATAAAATAAGTTTTTGTCCTTTTCTGTTTAGGTTAAAAAGGCCTTTTTTGCCTTGGTGGCCAATGGGGTCCGAGCAGCCCCTCTGTGGGAGACCAAGAAACAAAGTTTTGTGGGTGAGTATGTTATAATAATGAGTACAAAAACCATCACATTTTGATAAGAGTAACAGGGACCGCTTTTGAAAGAACAAGCGCCTGATCTTTAATGGTAAAAGCTCTTAAAGGTATTGAAATTCTTAGTACCCTTTGGTTACTGTCGTCTTATCAGTTTCCAAGAGCGTTTTCCTTATCTACGGCTTCTTAAAACGAGGGTTGTAAGTGAAGCTGCTCTTTGGCAGACTCTCTAAGGGAGTGTAACATATACATCCAGATCTCTGTGGCCCTAGAAGAGATTCAGACTTGAGATGATCCTTCCTGTCACCCTCCACAGCACTCAGCACTCCTCTGATTTAGAGTCTTATCTGTTACCATGACAAAACCCGCTCAAAATAGAAGCGTGTGCTGACCAGAGTCTCAGCATTTGCCTCCGGCTCCACTAGAAGTGAAATAATGGATTCTATGAGTTAAGCAGAATTAGCAGTGAGGAGGAAACATTCAGGGCTTTCAAAGAAATAATGTGGCAGAAATGACACACTCGGTATTTATTTATATTTAAAATACCGTTCTGCAAATGTTGGGGTCGGTAAGGTTTTTTTTTATGTTTTTGAAAGAAGTTTCTTATGCCCAACAAGGCTGCATTTATTTGATCAAAAATAGAGTAAAAACAGTAATACTGTGAAATATTATTACAATTTAAAATAGCTCATTTCTATTTTAGTGTATTTTAAAATGTAATTTATTCCTGTGGTACAAAGCTGAATTTTCAGCATCGTTACTCCAGTCTTCAGTTTCACATGATCCTTCAGAAATCATTCTAATATAATGATTTGCTGCTCAAGAAACATTTCTTATTATTAATGTTGAAAACAGTGCTGCTTTATATTCTTTTGTGATGATGATACATTTTTTTTCAGGATTCTTTGATGAATAGAAAGTTCAAAAGAACAGCATTTATTTTTTTTATTTTTTTTGTAACAATGTATAAAAGTCTTTACTGTCACTTTTGATCAGTTTACTGCATCCTTGCTGAATAAAAAAATGAATTTCTTTCCAAAAAAAAAAACAAAAATGTTTTTGATATCCTGTTGTCTTTAAAGGAATTATTTACCCAGAAATCTAAATTCTACCATTTACATAGCATTATGAAATTTCAAACCTGTATTACTTTCTTTCTTTTGTGAAACAAAAAGGAGATATTTTGAAAAAGAAATTTCAATTTAAGATTTCATTTAATTAAAAATCCTTCCGCCATAGCTCTCAATTTTTATTTGAAATAAACACGAGGAAATTATCATAGAATTCCTATTTTTGTGCGAACTGTTCCTTTAAAGGATTAGTTCACTTTCAAATGAAAATTAGCCCAAGCTTTACTCACCCTCAAGCCATCCTAGGTGTATATGAATTTCTTCTTTCTGATGAACACAATCTGAGTTATATTAATAAATATCCTGACGCATCCAAGCTTTATAATGGCATTGAACGGGATCAACGAGTATGAAGCTCAAGAAAGTGCATCCATCCATCATAAACATACTCCACACGGCTCCAATAAAGGCCTTCTGAAGCGAAGCGATGCATTTGTGTAAGAAAAATATCCATATTTAACAAGTTATAAAGTAAAATATCTAGTTTCCGCCAGACCGCCTTCTGTATTCAATTTACGAAGAAAGTGTAACGCCTCTCGCAGTTCAAAACACTTACGCTACGTATTCAGCTTACGAAACTGATGCGACGTAAGTTAAATATGGAAAACGGAGGCTAGATATTTTATTTTAACTTGTTAAATATGGATATTTTTCTTACACAAATGCATCGCTTCGCTTCAGAAGGCCTTTATTAAACCCCCCCGGAGTCGCGTGGAGTACGTTTATGATGGATGGATGCACTTTCTTGAGCTTCATACTCTTTGGTCCCGTTCACTGCTATTATAAAGTTTGGAAGGATATTAATAATAAAGGATATTTATTAATATAACTCCGATTGTGTTAATCAGAAAGAAGAAAGTCATATACACCAAGGATGGCTGGAGGGTGAGTAAAGCTTGGGGTAATTTTCATTTTAAAGTGAACTAATCCTTTAAGAGAGACTGAATAAATCAAAAAAAGAAAAAAGAGAGAGACGAGTCCTTGATTACATCAGCAGGGGTGGTAAAATCATCTAGTACTGATCTAAAAAATCTCTATAACCCAGTTAAAGTGCTTTCGTCTTGTAAATCTTGTCTTTTCATTATGAAGGAGTCATGCTGGGATACCCTCTGAACACCAACCACAGAGAATGAATGAGTCACCAGAGAGGAAACTCATGAGAGACTCAGACTGATCCACAGCATACCATGTGACTGTCTCCACTGAATATCAAATATCTAACTGTAAATAGACGTCCTCTGAGGTATCCAGGGACAGTATCTGTCCTCTCTAGAGAGATAATACAATCATAACAGACAGCCTGCAGGATACAGCTCACCAAAACCCCATACTACAGTCTTTAACAAGCCCCTGTGTCAAATATCTGATAAATATGTTGCATTTATAAATTGAATCTCAACCTCATAAAGCCTCATACTTCCTGCTTTATGTGGCCAGCTGTTGATGTTTCGCTAGATTTGCTTGTTCTCCCCAGGCTGCTGATCTGTGCTGGTCTACCATAAGCCTCTCAGTGTTGATAAAGGGCCGTTTGAGTGTGTCTGAAGTGCTGAGTCACTTACCTTACTGCAGGCTCAGGCACAAATACAGTACTTATTAAAGAGATAGTTCACATAAAAATGAAATTCTGTCATCATCTACTCACTCTGATATTAATTAGCAGGGTTTTAAAACCTCTCACCTCTGAGAGCTCCTTTAGGATTCTCTGTCAGCTTAACTCAATCACCACAACGGGTCCAGCACCTGCTTATAAAAACCTCTTCAGCTGAAAAATGAATAATTTGCATGGCGATCAAGGGAATATGGTGCTGTTCTGTAAATCCACACTGTCAGTTGAGTACAGCGCACTTCCTTTATGAACTCAGATTTGTGTGCTGATTGTTCTTTTGAACCGGTTTTGATTCGGTCGAACTGATTCACTAAACATTTGTGAATCACTTGACAGTATGAACTTATGTTTGAGAGTTAAATGGATATATAACAAATACATTATTTCTTTATTAAGTCAAACTGATTTGCAGAGTGTTTGTGAATCACTCATAAAAACAGTATGAAACTGTAAGACAGGGGCAGTGCTGGATAGAAACCTATATAGTATAAACTATATAAACTTTTTTTATAAATTAAATGAAATAAGTAACTTAACGTATTGTTTTATTATATAGTTAAATAATTTCCAAAAAAATAAATAATAACAATATTAAATAAGCTAAAAAAAATTATTTAATTATTTAACACTGTTTTCAATTCTGCACGATTTTTGTAAAATGCATTATGAACTGTATAAAACTCTAAGGTGGGTGAAATGCTGGAATCATAAACAATATTTGATACAATCTATCATTTAGAAACTTATTCGTAAACACTGTTTTATAGTCTATAAATTAATATATAAATATATATATATATATATATATATAATATATATATATATATATAATATATATACATATACATTTAACTATATGCTAAAAAATAATATATTCATAATAAAATCAAATTATAATAATAAACTATATATAACTACTATATCTTTATTTAACTACATTTACATTTAATCATTTAGCAGACTATCTATCAAAAATAATATATATATATATATATATATATAATATATAATACTTAGATATTTAATTTCTGTTTTCAATTGTTAGTTTTTTGTCAAATGCATTATTCCAGCCTTTTTAACTACCTCACAGTTTTACTCTGAAAGATCTTAAGCCTGGAACACACCAAGCCGACGAACTAGTGGCGACAAAAGCAGACTGCGGGGTTGGCTCACGTCGGCAGCATCTGGGTCCAAAGTTGCCCTGACAACACCAAACCGACGCTCGACACCCCACGGCCAAGTAGCACGTCCGTTTTGCGCCTGCGTAAGAAGAAATGCCTTTCCGTACCAGCAGGTGGCAGTAGCTGAACAGCCAATCGGAATGATCAGACAGCCCGACTGATCGACGAGCTCCGACGCCGATTCAACATGTCGAATTACAAGTGATTAACAAATGTTTTGCATATTGATTTGACCCATTCAAAGAAATTAATAACAATTTGTTCACAAACCAAACAATGCTGCGTATGGTTTTCTGGAAGCACTATTGAGTGATGACTGAAACAAATCAGTACTGTTAATCAGAAATCAGACCTACCAACTCTAGGGATTAGAATATAAAGTACGTTTTTTAGACTGACACCATCCAAACCAGCACTGCATCCGAAATTGAATACTTCTCTGCTATATAGTATGCGAAAAACAATATACCAAAAGAGTAGTGTGTCCGAATACATAGTATTCAAAAAACAGTAGGCAAAAAGTCCCCGGGTGACCTACTACTTCCGCCGGGTCCCTACCACTGCTCAAGTCCTGAAGCGCCACAATCCCTCATTTCTTCTCTTGCTGATTAAGACTGAGGCCACAATGTAGGCCAGCTTGACAGGAGCAGATAAAAATACACCCTTCATCACCTTTTAATCAACAGAGTGATTACATTGGTGGTGTGAGCGTCTCAGAAACTCTCTCTGCTCTCCTCCGGCACTGATTTAGCCATAGTCTCCAGTAGTCTGCTGCCAGGGTTTATGTAATGTTGTAAATACTGTCCTCTCAGTTAACAGTCATCCCTCATATGTGACTCTTCTCTAGGACACAGCACATTGATGTTGACCTACTGTCTCCTCTAGTATCATGTTCATCTGTGTGGATGAATAATGTTAAAGTGCTATATGACATTTTTTTTTTTTTAGCTCATGGCTGGCATAATGCCCAGGGAGTACCTCCTTTCTCACTGAGCTCCACTATACTTGGTGAAGTGAAATTGATATCGGAGACCCCATGCTCTCGTACAATCTCTTTTTACTGTTTATGGGTGTTCCAAATGAAGACTAAAGAAGAGTTAATTCCCTTTCACAATAGAGTCTTAATATGTCTTTCTTGTTTCTCTGCAGGCATGCTAACCATCACAGACTTCATCAACATACTTCACAGATACTACAAATCACCCATGGTACGTAATGCACTCTTTCTTATGTTACTTTATTTCTAGTTTACTCTTAGGCCTGAAACATACTCTCAGTTTCAGACTCCATTGTGATAAGAAATGTCATATTATTTTTAGTTATTCAACCATTCATTAATTTATTTATTCATTCATTTATTTTTTTTATATATTTTTCTGACTCCTGAGCTCAGTGTGATCCTGAACACAGACATGGCATTCCAGAAACAACTCAGTGTTGTTGTCTTTTGTGCCAATAATTGCTCTTGCAAAGAGTTGCTTACAATATAATTCACAGCTGTACAACTTCTCTTCCTGCTCATCAGTATTCATATAGAGTCTTGTGAATTTATTCAACAGCAAAAAAAAACCCACTAATCACTTTGAATAAAAGCAAAATCCTCTCTCATTTATTTGGAAACGAAACGCCCCATCAGTTCTATTCTACAGGAAGCAGTTGAGAATGCTGTAAAGCTTCTTCCTGCGCTTGGAGGGAAAGCACAGCTGTGGCTTAATTATTTATCTTCATGTGCATATGCTACATACTGACTATAATCTCATGTAGACTAACAACTCCACACGTCCATGTGTTTGTCAGGATGTCAGGAAGAATGAGAATGAGCTGTTTTTAGGGACATACCATGACACCATTTACAGTATTTACATTTATACTTTACCATTCAGAAGTTTGGGGTCAATAAGATTTTCAAAAAGCCTCTTTTGCTCACCAAGACGGCCTTTATTTGATCAAAAATGCAGTAAAAAAACAGTAAATTTTGAAATTATTACAATGTGTTTTCTATTTTGATACATTTTAAGCTGAATTTTCAACATAGTGTCTTTACTTTTTATTTAACGCACCCTAAATAAAAGTATTTCTTTTTAAAAAATCTTACTGACCCTAAACTTTTGAACGCTTGTGTATATTATTAATGAATGTAACATTTAATTTTACATTTACATTATATTTTACTTAAAAAAAAAAAAAAAAAAAAGTGAACTGGAAGAATAGGTCATTCAAAACTCACCCATATTTATATATAAACACCCATTCAGTATCTAGCAATTTAGCCTGATCTAATAAACATCGAACTGTGAAACTATCCGAAGAGGTTAGTCAATCATGACAGAGATCATTTATGCGCAGAATTCTGAAATAGTCTTTATAAGTGAACTTTATATCTAATTATAGAATATGTCCCCTTTAAGTACTGGCACACACTCGCTGACACTCTCTCCCCAGCATTTCTCCCCAGAGCCTCCAAGAAATCGTGAGCTTCAGCATTAACCCATTTTCATCTCCCATCGGTCATTATCACGCACTGAAAGGTCACACACACATGCAGGCACTCGTGCACACAGTAATCATTAGCTAATGTATGGAAACAGGAGCCTGCGCATCCTCTGATCAGCCGTGCTTTTATGATTAGTCATGTGGGTTTCGACGTTACCCTACATCAGCAGTGTGGTGCGGCTCTTTAATTGGTGCTTCTGTGTGTTTAGGTGATCTGTGTCTCACTTTGACTCAGTCAGTGTTATCGCTCTTTCAGGAAAAAAAATTTGGGTTTGCGAAACTTTGACGTCATCTGTCTTTCTCATTTGTCTCATTGGTCAACAGATGTTTATGTCAGATTGTGTTGCATGCAAAGTTAAAATTTTCTCAGGTGTTGGTCAAATGAGGGATGTTAACTTCACAATGGCTCAAGAGTTTTTAATCTATTTAGGTAACACTTTACAGTAAGGTTTCATAAGTAAACTACTTTAGTTAACATGAACTAAAAATGAACAATACTTCTACAGCATTTATTAATCTTAGTTCATGTTAATTAAAGATTTACTAATACATTATTAAAATCAAGAGTTGTATTTGTTAACATTAGTTAAAGGATTAGTTCACTTCTGAATGAAAATTTCCTGATAATTTACTCACCCCATGTCATCCAAGATGTCTTTCTTTCTTCAGTCGAAAAGAAATTAAGGTTTTTGATGAAAACATTCCAGGATTATTCTCCTTATAGTGGACTTCAATGGACTCCAAATGGTTGAAGGTTAAGATTAGTTTCAGTGCAGCTTCAAAGGGCTTTAAATGATACCATATGAGGAATAAGGGTCTTATCTAGCGAAACGATCTGCCATTTTTTAAAAAAATGTTAAATAATGGAATGTTTTCCTCAAAAACCTTAATTTCTTTTCAACTGAAGAAAGAAAGACATGGACATCTTGGATGACATGGGGGTGAGTAAATTATCTGGAAAATTTTATTTGAAAGTGGACTAATCCTTTAATGCACTGTGAACTAACATGAACAAACAACGAACAACTGTATTTTTAACTAACATTAACAAAGATTAATAAATACTGATAAATACTAATAAATACAAATGTATTGCTCATTGTTAGTTCATGTTAGTTAATACTTTAACTAATGTTAACAAATGAGACCTTATTGTAAAGTGTTACCAATATTTATTATAAAATATGCTCATCTACATAATGATAATAGTTATTATTTTTTTCTATTATAAATGTGTATTATTAATAAGTTACATTATATATTGCTATTATATTTAACCTATAATTCAGATATTTATGTTTTTTAATAATTGTATACTAATTATTATTATTACACAAAATAATTATAAATGTTAACATTATCATTATTATTAAATTTATTATTATTATTATTATTATTACATCAAATGATTATAAATTATATTTATTTATATATTATATTTTATATTATTTTATTTTAAATAGAATAATAACGATAACAATAATAATAATTATTATTATTATAAAATAAATATGTACATATTACATATTTACATATTGCTATTATATGTAACCTATAATTCAGATATTTATTTGCTTTTTAATAATTATATACTAATTTATAATAATTTTATGGATATAATATTTAAATGTCATTCTTGTCATTATTATTATTATTATTATTATTATAAATAAATATGTATTGAGAGTTACATATTGCTATTATATGTAACCTATAATTGAGATATTTATATGCATTTTAATAATTGTATACTAATTTATAATAATGTTATGTAGTAATATTTAAATACAATAATAATACTTTATTTTTCAATTGATACATTTATGAATTTTTTATACTATGTTACATTTATGATTTTATTATACCATAAGAATTTCATTATAATGTGAATGTAATTTGAGTAATAGTCTCTTGTTTTGGTTTAGGTACAAATCTATGAGCTTGAGGAGCATAAAATTGAGACGTGGAGAGGTAAAAAATTTGCAGAGGGTTTTTTTTTTTTTGGTTTGTTTTCTAAATGTTTTATTTATTTATTTAATTATTATTATTTATTTTTTATTTTATTTTTTTACAACAGAGCTCTATCTACAAGAAACATTTAAGCCTTTAGTGAACATATCTCCAGATGCAAGGTAAGAGCAGTTCATTTTTGTTAACATGCATGTTATTCTTTGCCTTACAATGGGAAGTCTGTTTTGACAGTACATTAGTGTAGTGAACCGCTAGAGTTCCCACAAGCCCTTTTCCTCTCATATATTGCCCTTTCCTGTAAGAATTGTGCTGTTTGCTCATATTTTCAGTGTATTAAATTATTCAGTGCACGTCGTCTTGGAAGAACAAAACTCTGAATTTCATCAAGGTCCTCTGAAGTCGCCCTTCTGTTCCTCAGGTCACTGCAGTGAAATTGACTTTCTCTGTCTCTATATCATGTGTGTTTCAGCATATTTGATGCTGTGTATTCACTGATCAAAAACAAGATCCACCGGTTGCCCGTCATCGACCCCGTCAGTGGAAATGCACTTTATATTTTGACGCACAAAAGGATCCTGAAATTCCTTCAGCTGTTTGTAAGTTCATCAATATATTTCTATATATTTTGTGCATTTAGTAAGGTTTCTTTTGGCTGTTTTTTTTTGGCGGGGTTTGGGGTTTAACCGACGCTGTAATAAAGTGCCCAGTCATTTCCTCTAGAGTGAATGAGGAAGGAACTGAATGAATAAGATGAAAAAGCGCAGAGGAAGGGAGGGGTAGAACAGATGAAGAGGAGAGAGAATAGTCTCTAAATTTTTGTAATCTATCTAATCACAATTCCATGGCCTTTTATATACCTCAACATATAAACTGCTTCCATTCTCAGGAAAATGTCACACAAAGCCTTTGAAAGAACGACTGTGATGTCTGAGCTTTTACGTTGCACTGCAAGGGAAAATAAAATGCACTTTATGTACTAAGAATTCTTAGAAAGTGTTTTTTGTTTGACAAAGGCTGTGCGGACAGCCAATATAATTACTAAATGTTTTCATGTAGTGTGAATTATGAAATATTCAAAAACAGACACAGTAGCTTGTATTTGTGTGTCACAGGTATGTGAGATGCCAAAGCCCGCCTTTATGAAGCAGACACTGGAGGAGCTGAGCATCGGGACCTACAGCAACATCGCCTTCATTCACCCCGACACGCCAATCATCAAAGCACTCAGCATCTTTGTGGAGAGGAGAGTGTCAGCACTGCCTGTGGTGGATGAGTCAGGTATGATTCAAAAGAAAAATGCCAGATATTGTGTATTTGAATAGAGTGCAACAGTAAAAGCATTGTTTCTGGAAGCATTTTTTCCATTCATTTCAACCACAGAGATTTTAAAAAAGTCTTTGTCAAAGCGTTATAAGCCATGAATCATAAGTCATAACATTACAAACTTGGATTTGAAGCAAAAAAGTATTTGAAAAATCGACAAAAATGTGAAGGTACAAGAATGTGTACTTAATGGCTTTAGTGAGGAAAAGAACTACAATCCCATGAAGCATTGCGAACGGCATAATCAAATTAAAAACGATGGAGAAATATAAAACTATGCATTTAAAAATGTTGGTTATATATATAAAAACAATATATTTTAAGTTTATTGCAAAATCTGCATACATATACAATTATTTATGTATTTTAAAGGAACACTCCACTTTTTTTGAAAATAGGCTCATTTTCCAACTCCCCTAGAGTTGAACAGTTGAGTTTTACCATTTTCGAATCCATTCAGCCGATCGCCGGCTCTGGCGGTACCACTTTTAGCATAGCTTAGCATAGTTTATTGAATCTGATTAGACCGTTAGCATCTCGCATAAAAATGACCAAAGAGTTTCGATATTTTTCCTATTTAAAACTTGACTCTTCTGTAGTTACATTGTGTACCAAGACCGACGGAAAATGAAAAGTTGCGATTTTTCTAGGCCGATATGGCTAGGAACTATACTCTCATTCCGGCGTAATAATCAAGGAACTTTGCTGCCGTACCATGGGTGCAGCAGGCGCAATGATATTGCGTAGCGTCTCTCACAAATGTCTCCATGGTTGCAAGGCACGCTCCCTGTGCAAGCAGGGGGTCACAGGTGCTGCGTAATATCATTGCGCCTGCTGCACCCATGGTACGGCAGCAAAGTTCCTTGATTATTACACCGGAATGAGAGTATACTTCCTAGCCATATCGGCCTAGAAAATCGCAACTTTTCATTTTCCGTCGGTCTTTGTACGCGATGTAACTACAGAAGAGTCAAGTTTTAAATAGGAAAAATATCGAAACTCTTTGGTCATTTTTGAGCGAGATGCTAACGGTCTAATCAGATTCAATGAACTATGCTAAGCTATGCTAAAAGTGGTACTGCCAGACCCGGAGATCGACTGAATAGATTCGGAAACAGCAAAACTCAACTGTTTCATACTAGGGGAGTTGGAAAATGAGCCTATTTTCAAAAAAAGTGGAGTGTTCCTTTAAGAACATAGGGAGACTGCATAATTTGATTACATAATTCGATTACATAATTTGCATTGTTTTATATAAGTAGACCGAGTTAAAGAGCTCTTTTGGCTTTGCTAGTTTCGACTCTGGTGGAATTTTCGGTCCCACTTTATATTAGGTGTCTTTAACTACTAAGTAATTTTCTGTACATCATCATGGGTAATGTAGTTTTTCACCACAAATTCTACTGTTAAACATGATTATTTTAAATTGTTTATAAGTTTCAATATATACAATATATAAATCAATTTCCCTATGGAGAAAATGAATCAAGTTTTTACTTCAGGAACCCGACTGTTGCACTCTATACTCTTACACTCATGAACTGACTCATTTAAAACTTAATGACTTTTTTCTTTGTATTTTTGACTTTCAGGAAAAGTTGTGGATATTTATTCCAAATTTGATGTCATTGTAAGTATGTAATGTATTTATTTTGTTAATTGCGCAAAAACGTTTGACCTATACACCAGACGTTCATTATCTTTGTGTGTTACTAGAATCTTGCTGCTGAAAAGACGTACAACAACCTGGACATTAGTGTGACACAGGCTCTGATGCACAGGTCACAGTACTTTGAAGGGGTCATGAAATGCAACAGATTAGAGACACTGGAAACGATAGTAGATCGGATAGTCAAGGCTGAGGTGAGCTTTCCTACTGTCTTCCTTTGTGTCTTCATATATCTGCAACATTGATATTATGACCAAAAAATCCGCTTAGTTTTAGGTATTCTAGAGCTGCTCTAGTTAGTTCTAGAGTCGCTCTTGGTTACGAGATATTATATAGTTTCTCTTGCAAACAGAAATTCAACAGTTGCCCTTGCTCTTGGTAATGTTTTCTAGAGCAGATCTTGGAAATAAATATGCAGTTGCTCTAGTTTTTGCAGATTTTCAAAATTTCCTCTAGCTCTTCATAGGCAAGGCAAGTTTGTTTATTTATAAGTTTATTTTAGAGCTACTCTAGGCTACTACAGAGGAGATATTCTAGATCTGTTCTGTGTCCTAGATACTCTAGCACTGCTCTAGATGCTCATGTCTTTCTGTTCTCAATCAGGTGCACAGGCTGGTGGTGGTGGATGAGAACGGCAGCATCGTGGGCATCGTCTCTCTGTCGGACATCCTCCAGGCGCTCGTTCTTAACCCCGCAGGTATAAATGCTCAGCATTCCTAAAGCTCATTTCCAGCAGGACCTTCCTCCTCCCGACCTCTCTCGCCCGAGCCACAGGTACTACATACACAGGTTGCCTGACACACCTCCACTGCTGAGGTCACGGAGACGATGCATGACCGCTGCCTGGCTCATGATGTGTGCGAGGATGGCATGTGCTAACTTATACTTTCTGTTTCCACCACAGAACATGATTGGCTTTGATTCCAGAGGGCAGTTGGCAAAAGATGGCCTGTGTGTGTGTGTGTGTGTGTGTGTGCATGCCCACATTTCACCGCATATGATTTTGATTAATGACACATGCAGTACATCAGAGCCTCTCTCACTGCAGGGCTTCCATCTGCTGATGGAAAGTGTCCTGCAGTATTTCAACCACACACTCTGTCCTTTCAACACATGCACACACACGAAATGTCGTAGGTCATTCCAGTACAGTCATTATATAGTTACATACCCCTTGCGGAATATGCAAGATATTAAAGGTATAATTCACCCTAAAATGAAAACTAAGTCATAATTTACTCACCCTGGTGTTGTTCTAATGTAGTATGCCCTTCTTTCTTTTATGGGCCACAAAAGAAGAATTTAAAAAAAACAGAAACGTCCCGCTCGTTCATATAATGGCAGTGAATAGCGACCAGCAATAAGCTTTTTAAAAAAAGATGCAAAAGTGTCTCAGAATGCCGTATATTCCATGTGTTCTGGGGTAAAAAGTAGGGTTTAGTGGAAAAACTAACTGAAATTTAATGTATTATTTGACAAAATTCTTGACCTTGGTCGTTGGTTATCTCTTCATAACTGCATGACGTATAGTTCACCCAAAAATGAAAATTCTGTCATCATTTATTCACCCTCATGTTGTTCAAAACCGATAAGACTTTCATTAATTATTGGAAAACAAATGAAGATATTTTTAATGAGAGATTTGGAAGAGAGGTTTCTGAAAGTCTATTCACCCAAAACTCTGATGCTTCAAAATGTTCACAAAAAGTTTGTAAAAGAAATCCACATGAATCGAACAGTTTAATCCAAGTCTTCTGAAACTCGATCACTTTATATGATGAACAGATTTAATTTAGGCTTTTATTCACATATAAACATTGATCAGTGAACGTGCATAGAGCACTCAAATATGGTAAATGGAAGCTCAACCGTACTTGCTTGATGTGTGAGAACAAACCTCATTGGTTCTTGATGAAGCTCAAACGTGCTGGTGTAACGCAAAAATTAACCTCATTAGGGCTGGGACAATATATCAATGCATCGCGATTCGTGGATCGATTCTGATATTTTCCGAATGCATCGCGGTTCTCTCTTGAATCGATTCTGAGCTTAGTTTTTAACAGCAGATGGCGCACTAGGCTAGTTTTTAACTGCACGCTCAAAGGCTCACAAAGAAGAGCTGCTGTGCATTCGGCTGAGTCTGAGAATGTACTTGCAACTCAGAATGCTTTTATGACGCGAGATTAATATAAACAGCCCACTGCTCACCGTACATTCACTGATCAGTGTTTAAAGTTAACCATTTTTATGATCCCTCTTATTTTATAAGTTGCAAAGGGTATGTAAACTTATGAGCAGAACTGTATAACCAATGGAATTTGAGTCTAGGTATGACAGACTTCTAAATCAAAATCAGTTGGTGGGATATAATACACTTCTCTCTATTTTGGCAGAAAGCTCAAACTTTCTGAATTTCCTTCTGAGAGGTCACTTTGTGCTGGGTGCCTGCCTTGTTGGCTGTGAATTTATAACACTGAATATTAATTGCTGCTGTGAAGTGTTATGAATCTTAAGTAGCAGATGTGATGCTGCTAATATTGCAAATACTATGCATGGATCAAAAGTGGTACAGTCCTGTTCCTGGAGATGGACCTTCCTGCAAATGAGGGTTGGAAATTAACAGAAGCTTGAGGCAAAAATGCCCCCCAAATTCAAGATCAGGGGGCAAAAAATGCCTCCGAACAATTAAACTAAATTTATTATGACTATCATGAATAAAGTGAGACATATAGCACTCAAATTTGGTAAACGGAAGTTCATACGTGCTTGCTTGACGCACGAGAACCAATGGGGTTCATTCTTATATTTGAGTTCTAAGCCTAAATTAAATATGATAATTGTATAAAGAGATCGCATCTCTTTAGAATACTTGGATTAAACCGCTCAATTCATATTGATTTCTTTTTCCGTCAGTTTTGGGTGAATAGACCTTCAGTTGAGGGACAAAAAAATCTTCATTTGTGTTTCGAAGATGAACCAAAGTCCTGTAGGTTTGGAACGGGAACGACATGAGAGCGAGTAATTAATGACAGAATTGTAATTTTTGAGTGAACCATCCCTTTAATGGCAAAATTAATTTCTGAACCTGCTGCACAGTCAAGTTTCAACTTATATAAAACACTCTGAACCTGCAAATCAAGGACGTTGGAAGTAAATTTGGCAGGAAGGCAGATCTCAGAGCAGCCCTGATTGAAGATACATGTTCATGAGTTGCCTACTAGTGGTTATAAGCAGTACTGCAACCAAAAAGAGACCTTTTGTTTACATATTGTCTGCTCTCTTACCTTTGCAGGTATGACCAGGAAGGACAGCGAAGCAGAGACGGAGTGATGCGTGCTGATATTGCTGGGTCATGTGACGTTGCTGGCACAGACTGGAGCGGAGACCACAAGTTTGGGCCACATCTCAGAATGAAACCAAGGAACTTGATCTAGATGTGTGCTGTTGGAGGGCAAAAGAAGGGGCTTAGAGTACACAGACTGGTTAATTGGTCTATTATTTAAATATGGATGAACGTAGTGGCCGCATGGGGCGATTAATGTGGATCATCTCTTATTCAGAAGGATACTGTGAACTCTGCCTATTATATCACACTAAGCTTCTGCACGCACACTATGATAACTATACTTTTAGCTAGACCTAAATCTACGCCATCTGGTGTCTGAAAAGTGGTCTGCGCACAGACTATGGACTGTACCATAATCGCCTCTTTTAGGAGGGGGGTGTCTGTGTGTTTGCAGGGCATTCAGTAATAATCTCAGTATTCAGTGCATGTTAGGACTGTTTGCTCCTTGTGTATATACGATTTTCAGCTTGTGCCGTATGAGCCCAGCTCACATATTTCTACTTTTGAGTACACCTCCTGAATTTAGGAACTGCTGTTTATTTCATTTAGTCTCCAGCTCCCTTTCTCCACCACAATCCCTTTGTAAATGCAGACAGAAATGGTTTCCTCTCTATCTGTCTATGGTGCCTTCTGTCCAGCAGTTATCGCCCACTACTGGTTGCCAACAGAACAAGATTAATTGAATGTTTAAATATATCAAAGCGAATGTCGCAGTTGTTACAAAAACCAAAAGCCCCTTTTTGCGGTTTTAGTGTGTCACTAAATGTATTTACTGCAGAGCTCTACATTTCCTCACTTTGGGTGTTCATTATTTTCTTGATGTTTTTGAAATGATGCTGTAAATGATAATTGAAATGTTTATTTATTTATATTTAACACTTTTGTAATTTTAAAAGTGATATCTAAGTGTGAGATGGAAAGAACTATTAAGCCCCTATGCAGTAAAACTTGATGTTAAAAAGCAATTCAACCTTAAAATCCCACTTTTTTTTTTTTTTTTCTGTCCATGAGGTGACTGATTCTTGTTTGTATCAATTGTACTGTACACGCACACTGAGTTTCTGTCTGAAGGATCTACAAGTGCCAGAGAACGGTATATTTTTCTGTGTATTCAATGTTGTTTGTAATACTTCACATTATCATTTTAAGTTCTCATTATTTGTTTTGCAGATTTGTTAGTGCTGTTGTCATGAGAGAGTAATGTCCAGAGATAAATGCACATCACTGGCATGAGAATGCTAATGGATAATCATACTTTAGATTCATTTTTTATTTAACAGTTAAATAATAAAAAAGTCTTTGAAACTTTTCTTGTATTAAGATTTTTAGTAAAAAAAGACACTTGGAGATGCTGTTTGTTGTAGGCTTATACTTTCAAAATAATAACAAAAAGAAACAAAAAATGATTTGGCCTATTCTTGAAAAAATTGTAAACACTTATTCAAGAATTTGACTATTAATTTTAGTACCGGGTTTTCCCATAAATATATATATATATCTCCTTCCTGACGGATTTTACCGATTTACCTCACATTGGAGCGGCAGTAAAATTCCAGAGTTTATTCGAAAGTACTGTTTGTTTATTAACATTTTCTTTATTTATATTTATAAAGTATTACAATTCGAATAATTAAAAATTAAAATGAGAATAATTTAAACTGAAATGAGGCAGTGGCGGGCGGGTAAATCTTGCCAGGATTCAACAGCTGCTGCCAGTTGGAGGCAGGCGTGGAATGTCACGTGACCTACCAGTTGCGCCTAAACCGACACAAGGAAATACTTATGACTAAACATTTTAGGCTTTTAGGTGCTAAAGTAAAAGTTTCCAACGTAACAGCATTTATTATTTTTCTTAGCAATACCTTGTGGCTTCTGGATGTAGTTTCAGTCAGTAGTTTTTTTTTTTAATTGAACTTTTAGACGAAAATATTTTAAAATAAAATAAAAAAGCTAGCAAATGTATTTTGTTTTGTATCATATTTGACACCATGCTTATGGCTCATATAGTATGATATGATTATGGAGCTCACTCACACTCGAGGAGTAAAAAAAAAAAAAAAAGTTTTATAGCTACAAAGGCCCAAAAATATGAGCAAAAATATGCTGTTATTTATATGGCCAAAAGGTAAGATGAAATTCTGATACCTTGTAATGTAAATCAAGATCTTTATAACAATATAGCAGACTACTTAATACATACAATGAATGTACCACGACCTGTGTACCACGAATTATACTAAAAAAACCTTGTACTTGTTAAAAAGTGGATTATGTTGTGGATTTTGTAGGCTACAGCAGATGTTTCAGCTAAGGTTTGATCATGTCGATCATTTGGCCTTAGAAATTAACGTATCAAATATGATATTGTCGGCTTTATAGGGTTAAATAGCCTATTTCTTTCCCTGTTAGTAACGCAACATTTAGGTTAAATAGAAGTCAAAAGCATAGGCTATGTGAAGACTACCGAAATCTGTTGGACAAAATGATGTGCCACATTCCTATGGTACTAGAAGAAATACAAGTCTCTCGTTAAAAACAAATCCTGTCAGAATCAACCTGTAACTTATGCTGCCTTCACGCGCTCTCAGAATTATCGTAAATACGAGTTTCCTAGGTAAAAATTGCACATGAACGCCCTCCAATTTCGAAAGTTGAATGCCATGAGCTTCAGAAATGGGATTTATCAAATTTCCGATAGCACGTGAAGGAAGTAATAATCTTAAAGGACCCCAAGCGTTTTGTGCACGCGCTCTGTGCGCCTCTGGCGAGCCTGTTCCTGCCTCGCGCTCATTGGTTCATTTGGCTGATAGCAATAGGCACCTGACTCACAACCACCCGCTTCTAGTAACTGATCCATGAAACCATATCGACAGAGCACGTAGGCAACTTCTTGTCGACAAGCTCAAACCTTCATATCTCAAGGTAAATTCATATGCATTTGTTTTTTAAATGCTAAATAGAGTAAATATAAATACTCAGTGATGCTATTTTGCAAATTCTTTATTCCAGATGTGTATGTGAGATTAACTAGCCACACACTTAGAGTTTAAAAAGTTCCTTTCGAATGAGGGTAAAACATGCAAATTGTTTCCTTAACTAGAACTACACAATTATGTTTACTTTATTATTATTATTATTATTTTTATAAGCTACTGCTATGTTACTAATCTTTGCTTTCGGATAATGTGCAATCTTCCTAAAATAGGTCTATTTACAATATTTTGAACTTGAAATAACCTTTTTTTTTTTTTTTTTTTTTTTGCGTGGGCGAATAGGCTAATTAATGTCATCAAATTTAATACTATATATTATTATATAAATATTTCAGAGCATGTTTGCATGAGCAGTAGATCACTACAACAATATTTGTCGTGTGCAAGTATCGAAAGAACGCGCGCGTGATGATTTTAGATTTAGATTTGTATTGTTTCACTTTGCTCGATATTGATGTCACGCCCCCCGCGAAGTACTTTTAGCGGTTGCAGAATATTCCACTACACTACGTGACAGAAAGCACACAGTCCAAATCTAAGACTCTAGCTGGATACCTGCTCGTTTATATTTAAAACAAGCATATGTGGCAGGTGCATGGGTATGAAATGTGATCTTTTACAATCGTAAGCATGTCGCTGCGCCTTTTAATCTCTGTGTCCAACACCAATGTCATGGGCAAATGCATTTCACATTTTCCATTTGCATTTATTAACATTGCAGACGCGCTCTCGCAAATGTTACATTCAAGGTCATTGGCTGTGTCTCCAATGAACTGGCTACCCTGACTGCATATCTGGGCATCACAAGCGAAGGTTGTCCAGTCAGTCACATGCGGTCATTTAAGAATGCTCTTAAGGCATCCCTTAGTAACTTTCACCATGGTAACCATAGTAACTACAATAATACTGTGGTATTCTGTGAACAGGGTTTCCACTGTCATGGAAAATATTGAAAAATTAGGGAATTTTGAAAAGTGAGATTTTGGCACATGCAATAGAAGATATTTTGAAGAATGTCGGTAACCAAACAGTTGATGGACCCCACTGACTTCCATAGTATGGAGAAAAAGTACTGTGGAAGTCAATGGGGTCCATCAACTGTTTGGTTACCGACATTCTTCAAAATATCTTCTTTTGTGTTCAGCAGAATAAAGAAACTCACACAGGTTGAGGGTGAGTAAATGATGACAGAATTTTCATTTTTGGGTGAACTATCCCTTTAAGTTCATCCTAAATTAGTATACAATGACATTTTTATAATCAGTGTACCACTGTAGCACCAATACATTTGATCTTGGTGGAAACTGTGGTAAGAGAGCAGAAAGTCAGCTCCCTATAGGTTTTGAGACACAGCCCTTGTCATGCTGATCCCTGTGTGACTTTCCTGAAAGCCTTATGAGTTGTCCATGAGTCCGGCCAATCCATGTTACCATTGT
Source organism: Ctenopharyngodon idella (assembly GCF_019924925.1). Classification (NCBI taxonomy): domain Eukaryota; kingdom Metazoa; phylum Chordata; class Actinopteri; order Cypriniformes; family Xenocyprididae; genus Ctenopharyngodon; species Ctenopharyngodon idella. The sequence continues at coordinate 12,358,933 of NC_067242.1, forward strand.
TTTTAGATGCTGGCTTCACGTGCACTGGTGCGGGGACTGCAGTCTGGATTCTGGAGAAAGGTGTCAACTTCATCTGGTGCCTGGGCTGCACATACTCATGGTGACAGCACACTCAACTGTCATTCACATTATCTATCTAATCTATCTATCTATCTATCTATCTATCTATCTACACAGCAAAATCCACAGAGTTAAATTAACTCTGCTCAGAGTACATTTGGTCCCTCTCTAAATAGTGTTAAAATAACACTGAAGCAGAGTTAAAGTTAATGAGATAATTAAGCAATTAAGTGATGATTTAGCAATAATGATAAACACCTGCTGTTAACAAGCAGAATCGCTGAAGAAAAGAGAAACACAAGAACTACAACTGACTTCAGTCACAGCCTTAAATGAAATCAACTGAAGATAAAAATCATTAAAATCTCTGAAGATCTGATTAAACAACTCCACAAACAGCATTACCAGCTTCACTTATTACTAACCACATTGACTTTATTTTCAAACATCTACAGAATTGAGAATTAACAGAGGTAAATAGACCAGGTTTATTGGTCAAGAAAAGAAAAGAAAAGAAAAGAAGAAAGACGCCACCATCATGGAGATCAGCGTTTGCTTAAGCTGGGCTCTTGACCCTTGACTTTCTATGTTAGATTTTTTCTGCAACAATGAATATGTTGTTATAAAGCAGTGATGTCAGTGATTTTATGTGCTGATATAATCATTGTGAGATGGCCTGACTGCATCCAAAACAACTGATCATATGTTTTGTCATTTGTACATTTTGGTTTTGCATTATCAACCCTGTGAAACTACAACATGAGAAGAAAGTGCTGCAGCAAACAGATATATTGAGTAATTTTAAAACTATGCAGTGCATAAAAAAAGTTGAACTACTGCGTCACTTAGACACACACAGACATCAAGAATCAGCATATGAATCTCAACAATGGTGATAAAAAAAATGCTTCACGCTGCAATGCATGCTGAGTATCACCATAGAACAAAACTCCCATCATGCATTGCAGTATGAATAATTATTGTCGCCACTGTTGAGGATTGTATGCTATATTTTCATGTATAAGCCTGAGCGGTAACATTTTTAGCACTGAAGCATTACAGTGGTGTTTGTTTAATGGATTTTTTTTGGTTTTGTTCCAGTTTTGTAATAGTTGAATCTCAGTCAAGAAGGAGAAACCTCTTTGTGAAATGGCTTTCAAGCAGTAAACTCAAGCTGATCTGCTCCTTTAGTCTTTTGATTTAACAATGTACAAATGTTTGCTATGAAACACTATTGCAATTGCTCAAACACAAATTATTTTAAAAAACATAAAAGGGTCAAGAGCCCAACTAAAACAAACCCTGACCATCACGATGGTGGCATAATTTTTTGACTAATAAAACACCAACATCTAAACCTCTGTTAATTCTCAATAAGAAATTCTTTAGACATGTGACACAAATAAAGTCAATCTGGTTAGTAATAAGTAAATCAGATCTTTTAATCAGATCTTGACAGATTTAATGTCTTTTCAGTTGATTTCAATTAAATGGTTTTGGCTGAAGTCAGTTGTAGTTGTTGTGTTTCTCTTTTCTTCAGTGATTCTTGTTAACAGCAGGTTAACAATCTATCAATCTATCGTTCTTTGACTGTTCTTGTTCTTGTATCCTCAGATGTTGATGTGATTGATTGCTCCGTCCCTCAGTACAACAACCGTCTGGACACTCCATTGCCAGATATTCCATTTGTCAGAAATCTGAGTGCCGAACAGAAGAAACTCAAAGAGAAAGAGAAGGGACCATGGACCCAGCTCACCAAGGAGGAGAAACTAGCCAGTAAATCTGCATGGCTATGGCTAACTTTTAGCTTTTTTTAATCTACCGCTTAACACAACCTTTTTTTGTTACAAGTGGAGGTTAGACTTTGAACGTGGGTGTGGAGGAAATTGTTACTCACTCACAGGGATCCTGAACAACCACATTTGTCTTTACACTAGCTGTATAAACATGCTCATATGTCGTCTTTAGCATTTTTACTGGAAGTAGAAGTAGGTACTGTAAGGAAAATATGATATACAGTGCCATTCAAATGTTTGGGGTCTATATATACACACACACACACATATATATATATATATATATATATATATAATATTTATTTATTATTTATTTATTTATATATTATATATATATATTATATTTTTTAAATAATGGTTGCACTTTATTTTACAGTAGAAAGTACTGGGTAATATAAGGTAACTACAAGGTTTGTTTTAGGTGTAGGTTCAGGGTTATTACCTAGTTATTGTAATTACTATAATAACTACATAGTGTGTACATGGGGAACAGGACTGTAAAATAAAGTGCTACCGAAATAATACTTTTATTCCACAAGGACACATTAAATCAATCAAAAACGACAGTAGTCAAGTCATGTCACCTTTATTCATATAGTGCTTTATACATTACAATTTGTTTAAAAGCAGCTTTACAGTGAAAACAGGAAAATAATTCAATGTTGCAAACAGTTAATTTCGGCTGTACAGCAGGTCTAAAAGAAAATAGTGTCATTGTTCAGCTGAAGCCAGTTCAGTGTTGATTCAGTTTCGTTGTAAAGATCATCAATTATTAAATTAGTTCATTTCATCTATAAAGCAGTTCTGCAGAAAAACAGCGTCTGCAGAAATAAATGCTCAATAATGAATTCATCCAAGAATGACAGTTTTCACAAAAAATATTAAGCATAACTTTTTTCAACATTGATAATAATAATACTTATTATTATTATAAAATACTAATGTTATTTTAAGCATCAAATTAGCATATTAGAATGATTTCTGAAGAATCATGTGACACTGAAGACTGGAGTAATGATGCTGAAAATTCAGCTTCGCCATTACAGGAATAAATCATATTTTAAAATATGACTTTTTTTTACTGTATTTTTAATCAGCTAAATGCAGTGTTGTTGACCATAAGAGACTTATTTCAAAAACATTTACAAAAACAAATCTTACAGACCCCAAACTTTTGAACAAAAGAGGATATTATTATTTGATATTTGATTAATATTTTCATATTATCACATTGTATTATCTATTTTAAAAGTATGTTATCATATATTATATTCTCTTCTATTACCTTTTGTATTCCACAAACACACACACTGGGTATATGCTGTAAATAGCCAGTGTTGCTCTTAGTTGGACAGTTAAGAAAAACAGCACTTTGGACCGCATTGCTCACTTTAGCTACCAATTGAAATGACTCAGATCTTTGGGTCTTAATGGGTTTGAATGCTGATTGAACACTTGGCAGAAACTGATCAATTTTCTTGAGTAGGCATTAGAGTTATTTGCTTTTAATGTTGGGAGGAGTCAGGATTTTTCCGGATGGAGCAACGAGCCACCCATATCAGTCTGTCTGGCATAAATAGTATAGTATAGTATAGTATAAATAGATTATTTTTTAAATATTCTTAACATTTTTTTTATATTTTATATATTTCATATTTTTATATTAAATCTATATAAGAGACATATCTATTTAATTCATATAATTTTTATTTGCAGTTTTATATTCCTTTGTAATGTATAATAGATCCTTTTTACCTAGGTAAGATCCCTCACGGCTAAATTATTAATATAGTAAATGGGTCATGGGTCTTGGGAATTATAATGGTAATGCTGGATATGCTAATGACACTCATTTAGCCTAAGGTATAAAGTTCTTTACCACCAGATGGCAGTGTTGTCCAACTGTTTTGAATGCTAGCAAACCACCTTGCCTTCCAAGTGTGCATGCAAGCAGGGCAAACTACCAAATCTAACTATTAAGATTCAGTCAGTGGTGTCTCTTTCTTTGCAGTATACAGACTCACACATGAGCTGACGTTCCCAGAGATGAAGAAAGGCTCCAAAGAGTGGATGACTGTCCTTGGGGGCATCTTCTTCTTCCTTGGCTTTACAGGGCTGCTGGTCTGGTGGCAGCGTATCTATGGTGGGTTTATAGGAATATATTTATGTATACATCCTCTAAATGATAAAGTCACCATTAAATCAAATGTACTTTTTTTTTTCTTTTTTTTTCACGGAATATTGCAGTATTTATCTGCATTTAAAAATCCATGTTTATCAGAATAACTTCCCCCACCTCTTGCAACAACATCTCTTCTCTGATGATGTGTTTACTGGTGTGAGGGCGGGGCAACCTGTCACTCATATGAGATCACAGCATTAGCAAACCACAACGAACCAACGATCCAATCAATTCCCAATGGACAAAATCAAGTCCCGCCCTTCATTTTTTCTTGTTTTAAGCCCGGAACACACCAAGTCGACGGTTGGCCGACTAAGTTTTCTCAGTGCGCTCCGCACCGTCGGCTGAAGTTGGTCCTCGTTGGCTTTTTTCAGCTGATTCGACATGCTGAATCAGCGTCGGAGCTCGTCGGGCCATCCTATCATTCTGTTCAGCTACTGCCACCTGCTGGTACGGAAAGGCATTTCTTCTTACGCAGGCGCAGAACAGACGTGCTACTTGGCCGTCAGGTGTCGAGTGTCGGTTTGGTGTGTCAGGGCAACTTTGGACCAAGACGCTGCCGACGTGAGCCAACCCCGCAGTCTGCTTTCATCGCCACTAGTTCGTCGGTGTCGGGTTGGTGTGTTCCGGGCTTAAGAAGTGGTTTCACTCAGTATATGTCACAATAGGCAAGAAAAGACTATCACAGCTTCCGTTTCATGGTAGTGATGGGAGAAACAAAGCTTTTCGAAGCTTCAATTCAATTTAACCAATTCCTTCTCCAAATGATTCACTGTTTCGAAGCATTCGAAACGCCACACGCTGGTGCCGCCTACTGGTCAAAACAGTGTAAATGCAACAAAAACTCAGAATAAACATGCATAAAACAGCTTTTAAAAACCCATTTCAAGTGTTTTATTGAAAGTATAATCTATCAAATACAATTAACTAATCATCTGATATCATTAAATATTAAGTGTCTGTGTAATATGTGTTCTTTTATCAATTTTCGGGGCTTGTTTTGTTTGTTCTATGGATGGTTCAGCTAAACAGGCCAATAAGAGACTATTAACTACTATTGTTTGTTTTAATTATACAAATGTCTGATTAAAACGTCTACAAGTGCATAAAACTGATCAGAGATCAGGTAAAAACCATAGACAGTTGTTCAAGGGTTCACCGCTGGGGGGCGAATCTCAGTGAATCTGCATGATTCATGGGTTCAGACAGATCGCTCCCAACGTGAACCGTTGAAATTTCGAAACATTTCGAAACAGTTATGACGTAATGAAGCCTCATTTACTGAAGTCATGTGACTTTGGCAGTTTGAAACACGCTTCGAACCAATGATTCGAAACTAAAGATTCGTAAAGGTTTCGAAGCTTCATGAAGCAGTGTTTAGAAAGCACCCATCACTACCGACTGGTTTTTGATTACCAGATTATGGCGGGAAAGCTTTAAATGCTTGAATTTCAGGCATTTCATCATTACTGATATACTCTGTTGCTTTGATGTGAGAACCGGGTGGATTTAATTGTGTTGATGATTTATTTATTCATCCAATCCGAAATCAGAAACAGTCATCGAATCCAAAATCAATATAACATATTGGCTTCTGCTAAATTAAGGCTCAAAACCTCGCTTAGAGTTCTCTGCCAGTGATTTCCATTTGGATTTTGTTCTTTGTGCCTTTTCATTTTCATCCTTTTCCTCTAATGTGACCATCTGATAGATCTCAGTGCACAGATCGCTCTGATTTCACGTCAGATGGAGGAATCGGCTCTGCCTTTTTACCTGCAGCACACACTCCCTCTGCATTCCCTCGGCTGAAATAATTGGACTGGGTTGTGTTTTGGAGTCAGCGATTTAAAGGAGCGGAAAAGAGGGGAAAGATTTACGTGTTTGAGCCCCGGCTTCAGTTCAGGAATCCCTTTAGACCCAGCTGAACTTCTTCACAAATGATAAGAAGATTTCCAAGGCTGTGCGTCTAAGACTGATGGAAAACAGTTGACATGTTTAAAACAGAATGAGTGTGCATTGTGTGGTCGTGTGTGTGTGTGTGTGTGTGTTTGTACAAGTGTGTGAGTGAGTTCTTGTCGGAAGCAGACGAGTCTCCTCCATCTCGGTCTCAGAAGACCCAGTTCTTTGAGGAAGGAAGTCAATGCTACATCACCTCAGGAGAGATACATGGAGTAAAGTAATGCAAGGAGGGAAGAAAACAGAGAAACTGAGAACAAAAGTTTGTTGAGGATCCATGGGGGGGGGAGAAACTGGGGTGTAGTCGCGTCAAAGCGAGAAAGGTACAGAAGTCCAAAAGTCAGTTGTCGGTTGAGCACTGGGTATTTCCCACATTGTCAGGCTCATGTTGTGACTTGAATAACTTGCTCTAGGGCGATGTTCTTCGAACTCATTAGGGCTGGGTATTAAGACTCGTCTGAGGTTGACTTTAGTAATTGTCGGGATTTGAAGAGGAGATGAATGGGGCCACCTTTTTTGAAAAGCCACCTGGGATGCAGTCACGCCGCAGGTTCTTGCAGGCATCTCTGCCACGCGACTGCCCGAAAACTGAACATAATTTCCTTCACATACCTCAGGGCAGGTGCACTGACTCCATCTGGCAAAAAAATTATGTTTTTCATAATCTTTTTGATGTGTTCATGGAGCAGAAACTATACTGTCTGCCTTGAGGGCTCTCAAAAGGGGAGATGCCCTTGGAAAAATAACAATATAAATCAAAAACCAGATATACAGTCTGAGTCAACACTTAAATTCTGGGATTCAAAATTTAAACCTGGACATAAACATAAAGTTTTACAATTTTAAAACGTGAACAACAAAGAAGTATCATTATAGCAATACTATATATATATATATATATATATATATATACATGTAAATATTTCTTAAATAAATACATGTATGTGTGTGTATTTATATATACATAAATATACACAGTACACACATATATTATGTAAACAAACTTTTATTTTGGATGCGATTAATCGTGATTAATCAATTGACAGCACTAACATATATACAGTCAAACCTAAAATTATTCAGACATTTTTGATATTTTTGATATATTTTTACTAGTGGGTGCAGGACACTATACTTCATTTATGTAAGTGAGGATAGCAAAATAAAGTAAACTGTGACATATTATACCCAAAAATTCTTCATACAGTGGACTACCAGTACAATTGATAAAAATTTGGAACCAAAAATTATTCAGACACTTTGACCTGACCATGTTTTGCTTAAGTGTTATCTGACATAATTAAGATTATTTTTTACTGACAGTTTAACTCTGAGATCTTGTCATATTTTATTATCATTTTTTTAAACTATAGTGCATAAACTGTATTAATGAATGAAATGTTCAAGGAGTCTGAATAAATTTTGGTTTAACTGTGTATATATATCCAAAGTGACACATTTCAGAGAAAAATATGAAAAGATATATTTTATATATAAAATAATATAGGCTCCACCACTGCAACCTTTTTTTGACCAAGTGTATTTGCATATTTATTAGCTCCATTTTTACTTGTACCAGGTTTGTGATATTAGCAGACGTGTTTGTGCATGGTGTGCAGACACAATAGTTTTCTCTAATTTGTTTATTTTTTTCTCCCCTGCTCTTTGCCTGGAGGATAAAACCCCAGCAGAAGAGTCTGAGCTGGCAGGTGCTGCCCTCTGTTAGGACACTTAATTGCTGACTGTCTGTTTTTTTCCTTTCTGCTGACAGTTCTACAGTTCCACTTAGGGGAAAATACAAGGGGATTTTGCACAATAACTGTTTTTCACACCTGACATCTTTTCCACTTTTTTTAATTTAATGATTTACCAGAATTTTATCTTAAGCCTTTTGAACTCCTAATAAATTCCATGTTTTGTTTGGTTTTTCTGTGAAATAAGTGAATAAATAATTCATTAAAAGCATTTCTGAATTGTTAAATAGAAGTTGCTTGTGTTGTCGATTTAGCTTAAAGTTATAGTTAACTCATGAAGGTGAGTAATTATCATATTTGGATGAATGACTTGTATTTAACCTAGAATTTTTCTAAATTCCTTCTTCATGTCGATTTTGTTTTTCTCTGTTTCGCAGTGTATGGTGATGTTCCGCACACTTTTTCTCAAGAGTGGGTCGACAAGCAGACACAGAGGATGATAGATATGAGAGTGAACCCCGTCCACGGATTCTCTAATAAGTGGGACTATGAAAAGAAACAGTGGAAATAAATGCATTCCAATGTAATAATAACTGAGAATGTATCAGGTTTGCATTAATGAGACGTTCCAAACTCAATAATGCTGTGCAACCGGCAGCCTTAAAATATATATAAACCTGTGTGAATCCAAATAAATGCACTGAATTGAACTCAGAGCTGCCTCAGTATTCTGGTTTTGTACTGTTTGTACTGAGAACAAAGCATGCGTGTTGGTACATTTAACCTGATACCTGACTACCGTAGAATTTAATATGTGTTAACATGATTGGCTGGGGCAGATGGTGTGAGAGAGCGTGTTATTGGCTGAGGAGCTAATCCAATCACTTTTCAAGTGCCTAAAATGACTTTTTATAGGTGTGTGTCTGTGTAAAAAAGAAAAGTGCATATCTTAGGTGTACTTTTATTCAACAAATTTCCATTGCTTTGCCTCACTGTAAAAAATTATTTGATTATGATTTTGGTAACACAACATTTTTTCTTTTGTCAGATCAACTTCAATAATTAATGTGGTTCAGATAACATAATATTTTGAGTTTATGTTGATTAAACCAATCGCCTTCATTGTATTAAAGGGTTAGTTCACCCAAAAATGAAAAATCTGTCATTAATTACTCACCCTCATGTCGTTCCACACCTGTAAGACCTTCATTCATCTTTGGAACACAAATTAAGATATTTTTGATAAAATCCGATGGTTCGGTGAGGCCTCTATTGCCAGCAAGATAATTAACACTTTCAGATGCCCAGAAAGCTACTAAAAATGTATTTAAAACAGTTCATGTGACTACAGTGGTTCAACCTTAATGTTATGAAGTGACAAGAATACTTTTTGTTCGCCAAAAAAACAAAATAACGACTTTATTCAACAATATCTAGTGGTGTGCGATTCAAAACTGCTTCAAGAAGCTTTTAAGCTTTACAAATCTTTTGTTTCGAATCAGTGGTTTGGAGCATATCAAACTGCCAAAGTCACGCCCCCCAGTGGTGAACCACTGAAATTTCAAAACACTTATGATGTAACAAAGCCTAGTTTACTGAAATCACATGACTTTGGCAGTTTGATACGCACTCCGAACCACTGATTCGAAACAAAAGATTCATAAAGCTACAAAGCTTCATGAAGCAGTGTTTTGAAATCGCCCATCACTAGATATTGTTGAATAAAGTCATTATTTTGTTTTTTAGGTGCACAAAAAGTATTCTCGTCACTTCATAACATTAAGGTTGAACCACTGAACAGTTTTAAATATGTCAGCTTTCTGGGCATCTGAAAGTGTTAATTATCTTGCTGTCAATGCAGGCCGCACTGAGCCATCGGATTTTATCAAAAACATCTTAATTTGTGTTCCAAAGATGAACAAAGGTCTGACGGGTGTGGAACGACGTGAGGGTGAGTAATTAATAACAGAATTTTCATTTTTGGTTGAACTAACCCTTTAACTCAAATTTTTAATTTCAATGAACTCAAAATTTTAAGGCAAGATAACTACTTTTTTAAGTTAAACCAACAATTCTTTTTTCTTTTTTACAGTGCACAAATATTTCTGTATGACAAATACATTTAACTTTTGGCAGTTCCTAAATGCTTGCAGCAGATTATCAAATTGCAAATTAGCATAATTACTGATTCTTTTTATAGATTATAATTAACTACTTTATTATTACTATCTATCTATCTATAATATACGAAATACATACAAAGTTTAAGACACATTGCACTGAAAAAAAAAAAACTTGACAAAATGTGTTACGACACTTCCTAATTCACCTAATGGTAATTTATTTGTCAAAAAGTGAGTACCGTGTACTTAAGTCATGCCTGAAGAATGGAGTCCTGAGGGAATAAGGAAAAGAAAGCTTTGACAAAGCTGAAAGGAATGAAAAGAAGTGCACTTCAAACACAAACTCAGACACCATAAATACTCTGCATCTGGAGAGAGTCATAGTACTACGCCAAAAGAAATGAATGGTGTGACGTAGAGGAAGTGCCGCCCCCGTTCAGCGACTATCTTCAAACAGTATTCAGTTTCAACAACAGTCCTAGCGTTGCTTCAATGAACGCGCCTGTCTCGATGTCATTCGTTGGCGATGACAGAGCACGCTTAATTTCTGCACGATCCGTGCCGCGCGTTGGAAAAACTGCATCTTACCAAAGAGCGTGGAAATATACTTGTCCATTTTACATACAGCAAAAGTGCTTCTTCGTGCGCTGACTTGGTTGCTATTTTCTCTTCCGTCTTTTCTGGGACCTCGAATGTCAGTGGAATAATTAGAAATACAGCGTTTGCTTTAACTCTCTTCTTCGGTCTCGTAACGTCAACGACGTCGCGTTTTTTTTCGCTATTGGCTGGTGGTGGTTCACTGGAATATAAGCGCAGTGAGTCTGAGCTGTGAAGGGGCATTCCTCGCGCCGAGCTTGGATCTTGACCGCGCGCGCTGCAGCAACGGCCAATCTATCTGTCAATCCATCATCAGGCGCGCGCTGGACATGCAGGTTTGCAGACAGTTATAGCTATAAAGTTATTATAACCAATGAATGTGATACTCAGTTATATTATTTTCCTCAAAAATTGCATTTCAATGAGAGAAATCACGTCAACGCGATGTGAATTTGAATTTTTCTGAGCCTTTCTCTGTGAGAGACTTTTTTTCCGTTACGATGTACTTCGAATAACCGACCATTTACTGCTCGCGCTCGTTTTTATCCTGTTTAATAACGATGGCCAACGAAATTCGCTATGACAATCGGAATATTGTGGAGAAATACCTCAATCACAAACTTTTAAAGAGGGGATATGTATGGAAACTTCAATCTACAGGGGAAGAAGATGACACCTTCAATAAAGGAGTAGAGGACTCCTCTCCAAACTCTGACAGGAGGCTTCAGGCTCCCTCAGCCGGCGGGGGTAACAACTCTGAATGCCTGATAGCCCACCGGCTCACCCGTTCAGACCCTCATTTGAGGCTCTACCGGGTGTTACGAGAGGCTGGAGACGAGATAGAAAGGATATACCAGCGTGAATTTGAGGAGATGTCCCACCAGATGTCATTCAGTCCCAATGTAGCGCAACGCAGCTTCTTAACCGTGGCTGAAGAGCTCTTTAGAGACGAGGTGAACTGGGGGCGGATCGTGGCTTTCTTCGAGTTTGGTGGGACCATGTGTGTGGAAAGCGTCAACCGGGAGATGGCGTCCCAGGTAGATAATATTGCACACTGGATGACAGACTACCTGAACGGGCCTCTGGAAAACTGGATCGAGGAAAATGGAGGTTGGGTAAGTTTATGGTCAAATGGTCGTGACCTTTGCCCAGTCATTCATTACTTAATCTCAGCAGCTGAAGCTTAAAATCATAACAACACGTTCTTATTAAACACCATAGACCCATGCCATGTTGTTTACTATCACCTGTTAGCAACCAAAGTATTACTTTCTTAGTAAGGTCTGATTCTACTAAGGAAGGTCACATCAGATTGTTAAAGACCACATGACATCAAAATTCAAGTTTTTGTGCCTTTTTGCTTTGTGGTCTCTATCTAAGTGCACTGCTACACACTGACAAAATTGGGAAATATACAGGAAAAGGGACTAAAAATATTGATGATTTATCCTGTACTACAGAGTTGTGTCCAATCAAATTCTCTCTAGTTAGAGAAAGTCCTTCCTCCAATATCACCTGGCACTTAGCAAATCATGTTTATTATGAATGTGATCTAGCTAAAGGCTATTAAATATTTAAAATATGTCTCGTCCAAACTTCCTGTTTTAGTAGGAAGTATGTTGTCACTAGGGAAAAAACGCAATCGTAAAGTGATTCATGGGGTCTTTATGGCGTACAAGTTGAGTAATAAGACTTTTACATAGCTTCAGTACAAGGCAATGAAATTAACTCATTGTGTCTGCTTTGTTATTTAGTAGAATGGGTTAGTTATTTGAGTGGTAGTGGTTTGAGTTTAGTCAGCTTGGTTTTTGACAGTTCAATCAAGGTGAAAGTGACACTTCAATCATTGTAAGCCACACCCCTCTTATGTCATGTAAAAAGAAAGTTGTTTTTTCAGAGTGAAGTAGACATGCTTTTTCTCAAGGACATGTGACTTTGTAGCATGCTAGGTCATATGAATTCTTAATGATTGTTTGGTTGCACATAATTCCAGCACAGGTGGAACAAAAAAATCTTTTATGACCAAATGAAACACTGTAAGGGAGAAAGACGATTTTTTTAAGAGATAAAGATTGCTTTTGCTCAAGGTGAAGCCTCGGAGAGTTCATGCTGTGATTTACCAGTGGGACAGTTTAAATAACATGTTATTTTCTGTGCCTGAAGACACCTAGGTAGGGTTGTGGCAGCTGCACGTAACCCTCATATCCATTTTCACCATTTGTTTTAATGACTTAAATTAATTAAATGTATTTATGATAATAATTAAATTGTATTATAATTATTATAAATGTTATAATAATTATAACTAATTATTATTATTATTATAATAAAAATAGATATTATCAAAAATATAAATAATAGTACAATATATATATATATATATATATATATATATATGTATGTATAAGATTTTTTAAATAAAATGTAATTTTATTTTTATAAAAAAAATAATTTATATATTTTTATATATATATTTTTACATTTTAAAAAGTATATGTATGTATAAATAAATACATAAAATGTAAAACATCACAGAACACAAAAAGTTTACTGTTTATATCCATTTTTCTTCAAGATTGAAGTCGCCCTATTGGCTTGCCATTTTTATTCCAATAATCATTCCTGGTTGGACACTTTGAAAAAATAATTTGTTTATGGGTCATTGACGACGAAAAGGTTTTTAAAAGTGTAAAAAAACACAATGGAGATATAATTTATTTTGAAGTTTTATTAAGTGTTAACAATGAGATTATGTGGTTTTTATAATTAATTAACACTGCTTTTGTAATTTTTTACAAGATGGACAAAATTTGTCACCAAAAAAGTCATTCAGTTTAACCAAAATTTCAGTTTTACCGAATGACACTTTTGGTTATACCGATTGATGATATTTTCAAACAATGCTAACAGGCTGATATCTAGCTAGCTAGCAAAAGGACAATCAAACATTTTATATTTAGTACCAGTTTTTAAAATACTACATTTTCCATGTTTTATATCAGTTGTACCGAATGACCTGATGTTTCGTCACGCTTATGAGCAAGTAAAAACATGAATTTTTCAAATAGTTAAGAGAGAGTTAGTTGCTTTACGATCATGTGGTCCTGTGCAGATGTCTGAATGATGTCACATCCTGTCACATGATATTGACCGCATGACTTGATCCAAAATGGTCTGTTTATATTGGTTACTCCAAATGACATCAATGAAATTAATTTTTTTGGACATTCTTTCTCATAACAAAGCAACGACTTCTACACATAATTTTAATACAATTGCACTATTTTGAAATATGATGTTATAAAATCATGTCAGAATAAAAAATATATACATTTATTACATTTTTAGATATTTTAATCACAAATGAAATGGCTGTATTGGCCTTTGGACGGTTAAACCGAATGACCTCTTGACACTTCAAAATCTTTAAAATACCTTTATATGTAGCAAAATATAAATAAAACCTTTTGGATTCAAAAAAAGAGATCTAGTTGTACTACCTTACATACTTTGGATGTCATATCTTTTTTTTTAATTATTATTAAGGCCTTTAGACAAAAAAAAAAAAAAGACCCGTCACATCATTGACACTTATATGTGAATTCACAATTAATTCAAGTTTAATGGTGCAACACTCAGATAGTTTATAGTGCACATTTCTTTAATGCTACCGCTGCACTAAAGGGGCAGTCACACTGCACTTTTTGTTCCATTGACTTCCATTCAAACGCATGCAAATGTGTCAGACCGAAAACGCAAGCTTGTGTAAAAAGTTTCACATTTCACTGCATTCAAAGTTCAAGTTTGGTGAACTCTGACCTGCGAATTCGCATCACGTGAAGATGACGTGCGACCAGTAGAAGAAAGATTCGTCATGGCATGACCTCTTGGCTGAATTAAAACAATGATATTTTTGCAGTAAAGTTGAGTAGGTTGTATATTTTTACATTTTGAATGTATTACTAAAAAAACGCTGTAGACCTTGATGTCACATCACGACCGTTGCAGCATCCGATGAAATTTCGCACGTTCAAAGTCTAGTGTGACAGCGGCTTAAGTTGTAACTTACGCATGGCTGCATTGGCTGGTGCAGTGGCTCAACTGGCCCCTGGTGGGTTGTCTCTGAAAAGAAATGAAATCTGGCACGTGTATAAACCATGAACGTCCAACTCCCCAGTCAAAACAAGTAAACATTTTTATTCCTTCTTTTTTCCTATAGAGCCCTTGCTTTAACACTGTCCTTCACTCTGACTGCAGTGCTTCTCTGCTGAATTATTTACAGTATAATTTGGTGCAGCCCATCATGGTTGATCCTGTATGGTTGGACTGACTCCACCCTATTCATACCAGCGCAGTATCTCAGAACCCCAAGTCTAAGATGAGGACTGGAGAGCATCTGTGTCCTCCAAATCATGAACTGAACTACATTATGCGTGTGTAACAGGGGTGTGACGAGACGAGATTTTTGCACAATATTTTTAGGAAATCCTCAATGATGAAATACATGACTAGAAAAATAGTCTGCCAGCGCATTTGAAATGTTTTAATTAATCATCTTGTAATGAATGTCATTTCAGTTCTACTTTCTGAGTATGAATTATCATATGCAGTAAAATACAACAATAGTCAAGCACTGTAAAAGGTTTTTCCACAAACTCAACTGACTGGCTTCTCTCCTGTATGATTTCATATGAAATCATACAGGTCTAAGTTCTCTTTAGACCTTAGAACTGTACATTCAATTTTCAATTCAATTCACATTTATTTGTATAGCGCCTTTCACAATACTTATCGTTTCAAAGCAGCTTTACAGAAAATGCTTGTCAACATTACAATTTAGAGTACTCTGTTATCAGAGGTGACTGTGTCCATGATTTATGAGCTTCTAAAACTTCTGACCTCCTAAGTGAACTCCTTTCTACAAATTGATTATAGAAATAAAAACAGTATTATTAAAAATGAACAACACAGTTTTCTCTTAGTCTTATTAAGTGCAAACAATAAGTGCAAGTGTGCAACCATAATCAAAGTACTCTCTTAATATTCAAAGTGCAAATAGAGACCAAATTTTTCTTCAAGCATGATACAGAGCTGAGAGATGGTTACAACTAAGATAGCTTTCATATTGGGAGATATTTACATGCATCACAGAGCCGCTTTCAAAATGCGCATTTGAATGCGTGCTCGCGTTTTACTTTCGCTTTCGATTTTGCAATTGCGCGCACTCTGTGAATAGGGAGTGTAATAGACGCTTAGGCTCTGTTGTGCAATGACCATGGTCTCGTCAGTCATCTTGTCACTTACTCTCGTCATGTGATCAGTGAACTCTGATTCCTGCTGCACTACGTACGACTCTGCAGCTCATTTTGGATGCGAGACCGCAGTTAACCATTTTGCATGGCTCGAGACAGCTTTTCACTTCGACGTCACATTTTAATCTCGCGTCACGCCCCTAGTGTGTAATGTTAGATAAAAAATGGTGAAATGGTGTTAAATTGCGTCTCTAAATTGAATCTTTTCTCTTTTCCTTCAAATAATTAACCACGTGAGCATGGTATTATGAGAGAAGGTACAGTCTTCTTCAGACTGCAGACTAGAGGTTAGCCTAGTTTCTCCACTGTCTGGTACAGCTGTGCAGGTGGCCCAACGGAGCCATTATTCCTGTCTGGATGAAAGGTGTGCTGGGGCTGAATTAATGATGGTCATTACTCACCACATCTGCTGCAGGTTAGACGGACTCAAATGGCCTATGATAAAGTGAGGTATGGGGAGAGCTTTTCAGAGCGACCACCGTACACAAACAAGACACAAACCTGCTTTCCTTATTTCATTCTCTGTCTGTTATTTTAAAGGTCAATTGTAATTAATAGATGGTTGACCATTTTATTATAACTACTTAGTGATTTATGACTGTATCATTGCTGTCATTCCTTTATGTGATGAGATGCAGTGCAATTAGGACACAATTAGCAGAGAAGCATTTTAATAAGCCTTTACATGTCCCTGCATTATTCACAAAGCTCAGCACTTCTGTCCAGAGGCAATGAATGATTTATTTATTTCATTTTGTCATGAAAAGCACATCTAGAGTTTGCATTAAGACTGTTATTGCTGAGAGAATTGGTTTGCTCGTGAGAGTTATATATTACACCAAGTCTGTCATTAACATCTTCTTTAAACGAAGGAATTGTTTTGAAGTGCTGAGAGCATTTGACATTGATATATACTCGCACAGGGGATGCTTCCCGCTTGATTTCCTCTGTAGTTAGTTATTTTAGGGGAATCTTTATTAAGTTACTGATAATGTCCCAATAGCTTACCATCAGAGCATTGGTGCTGTTTAGGCCTGTTCATTTGCCTACGCCTCATACCAAGAATGCATGTGTGGAGATTTATAAGGGCTTTTATCTCAAGAACAGAAGCATCAGTGGGGATACAGCCAGTAAAACACTACTATAAGCTTTACTTGAATGTAGTTGTAATCTGTTACTCTGTATAAAGTTCAAGTGACTCAGGTAATGAAAGAAGAACACTTCTGCCTTTGCTAAGCGTATCACAATTAAGAACATCAAGTGTTGTGTGATATTCATTTCCCCCATTAGAAAGTCCTCCAGTGTGTTAGAAGGGCTTCCTATTTGTCCTAAATTGGTCGGATGGATTCACTTCTCTGCCAGAAAGAAATGTTCTCTCCACCCATGGTTAATCCCAACTTATTATCCTCCTTTTGAATTAATGTGATTCATTAATCCTTGGATAAAGCCTGTCTGTGGAGAATATATGATTCAGCTGTACCACAGCGCTCTGTCTTATTACTATTTTTCCAGGCCCCCTGCAGGGATACCCCGTTTACCCGGCATGCCTTGGAGACCGTTGTCTTAGCTACTGTCACAAGTTGAAATGGACTTTTAAATGCATGTTCTGTTCATGTAGATGATCTTTTGTTTACAATGATACAATTATGGACCTCTCTAGACATAATTAAATTGGTTCTGTCAGCCAGTTTAACATAGCTCTTCTTAAAGGGTCATGAAACCCCCTGTTTCAGCAGCAGTCAGTTCTCACAACAGTTTTGAAAAATGTCTATCATAGAAATTCAATGCGTGCTGTCATGAATAATTAAGCAAGGCATCTTCTCTTAGGATAAGGACACGCAGTCTAATGAATAATTATGAGACACTCATGAGTCATCACCGTACTATAGTACAAGAAAACTTTGACACAAAGACGAATTTAAACCTGGAAGTTGAAAATAGCACAAAAAGGTTTAAAATTAAATAGTTTTCTCCTACACTCAAAAATAATGGATGGTAACATTGACTTCTATGATGTTCAACACACATAACTCTAAAATCTCAGAAAATTTGGTTTAGGGTTTCATGACCTTTTAATACTGGAAGTTAAAGGGTTAGTTCACCCAAAAATGAAAATTATGTCATTTATTACTCACCCTCATGTCATTCTACACCCGTAAGACCTTCGTTCATCTTCGGGAACACAAATTAAGATATTTTTGATGAAATCCGATGGCTCAGTGAGGCCTCTATTGCCAGCAATGTCACCGAACCTCTCAAGATCCAGAAAGGTACTCAAAACATTTAAAACAGTTCATGTAAGTACAGTGGTTCTACCTTAATATTATATAGCAACGAGAATACTGCTTCGAAGCTTTACGAATCTTTTGTTTCGAATCAGTGGTTCGGAGCACCAAAGTCACATGATTTCAGCAGTTTGGCAATTTGATACGCGATCCAAACAACTGATTCGAAACAAAATATTTGTAAAGCTTCGAAGCAGTGTTTTGAAATCGGCCATCACTAGATATTGTTGAAAAGTCATTATTTTTGTCTTTTCATTGTAGAAAAATGCAAATATTTAAAACGATCTGTTATGTCATCTTTTATTTTATGACAAAAAGTATGTTATATCTCATGCAATTTATAGAACTTTTTAAAACAGTTTAATTGCTTCTTTAATGTGTTTAACAGAAGCTGTAGGAGTGTAGAGTAGGTCCGTTACCTCCTTCCAAAATTTAACAGCACTGCACGGCAAAATAGAGCAGATGCTCAGACATTTAGGACTTCTGGTTTGCAAAATGTTTAATGAGCTTTCTCATTACTGTGTAACCGCTTTGAGCTAGCTCATTTAGCATGCTCTTTTCCCCCCACTCTCAACAAATTGATGTTTACTGTTGTCTTAATTGCCATGTTACTGTTGAGGTGTAGGTAAAGACAGAGCTCTGTTGGTTTGGTTAACTGAGATCAAGTGCAATGCTTATGTGGGGCGTTTGCACACTTAGTGTCCCAATGCACAACATTTGCTTAATAATCTCCCGCTTATTGTTGAGATTGAGTTAAGCTATTATAATTAAGTCAATCAGCAGTTTATGTTAGGTTCCACTTAAACCTTCATATTATACTATAGTTTTACTATTCTTGTGACTTCCGGAGGCAGCCTGGCATATGTCATGTATTGTTTAACTCCAGCCCTCATTCAGATAATGAAATCAGTCCGTGTGTAAGTTTGTTTAGACAGACTACAATTGCGCAGGTGCTCACCCACACACCACATACCTGCGGTTCATTACAGGTTTCTTGCTGTGTACAGTACACTGCTGATTCTTATACCTTAGAGGCATGTTTGACCCCACCTGGGTCTTTTGTTAGTGGGTGTTGCATTTTGGGGCGTTTTACAGTTTGAGTCAAAGAACTTCAAAAGCTCTAGCATCGCTCTGGTATTCATTTTTCCCTAACATGTGCCTCCTACAGCCCTTTCAAGTGACACTGTTTATGAAAGCGATATCGACACGAAAGACAGACTGTGGAAAAAAACAACCCAGTCAAAAATGGAGTGCAAAGAAAAGAATAGAGTGTCTCTTTTTTGACATTCACTGATAATGGCTTCAAACAAACCTGCTGTGTATTTTACCGTTGCAATATACATCTGTGCCTGTGAAGGTGCCAAGAAATGTTACAGAAGAAAAGAAATGTGAGATTAAAAAAGAGGAAATGGAGGAGGCAGATGAAGAGCAATAAAAGAAATCAGGAAGGATGAATAACTGAATAGGTGACTGTTTAAAGAGTATGTTTTGTTATTGTACCTTCCTGCCCAGCTGCTATCAGGTGGGAAAGGTTGTGACTCCTGCTCCTGGGGGGCAAGTTAGGGCTCCAAGGGTTTTTCTGATTGGCTGCCCGAGTGCTGCATGGAGCCTTTGACCTCAAGGCGAAACTCTCTGCTGGGTGTGTCTGGAAAAGAAGTCTGATGTTTGGTGGAGATGCTGGGTTTTATTTTAGGGCTGGTAGTTGTGGGAAAATAAGGATTCCCTT
The DNA here is from genome assembly GCF_019924925.1 of Ctenopharyngodon idella. Taxonomy (NCBI): domain Eukaryota; kingdom Metazoa; phylum Chordata; class Actinopteri; order Cypriniformes; family Xenocyprididae; genus Ctenopharyngodon; species Ctenopharyngodon idella. The sequence goes on from NC_067242.1 coordinate 12,378,664, forward strand.
GCAGGTGTGGTCTCCTTGGTTTGAGAAGCCAGATTCTATACACAAAGACGCACAAAAGTCGTTAAGTGAGACAAGGGTAATCGCTCAAATGATTAAAGAGAGTCTGCTGACAAAATTATTCATCATAATACCACTTGGAAAAAGTAGGTTTTCTCTTTCCCCTCGCCTAAGCATCTTTCTGTCTTCTGAGGATTATAGACAATAGAAAAAAAAATGGATGTGAGAGGTGAGTTCAGCAGTGAAAGAACATAGGGGTAAGCACCGAGAGAATCTTCATGTTGAAGAAAGCCAAAACATTATCTGTTGTCCTCATCGATTTCTCTCTATTATTCACTGAAACTCTCGGTGAGTCAGAAGAAAACCTGAAAAATGTCTCAGCCACATTTATGTTTTTAGTTATTGGTTTCCCCAAGGAGGTGAGAGACTTGCAGAGAAAGTTAAAGGGACATTCCCTACATATACACAATGTACTTGTATTCATTTTTTACATTTTTGCTTGATCTTCTGAAACGTCAGACTCTCTGTGGACTTATGTCAGACTTCTCCAATAATTTCATCAGCTTAAACCTGCCCCCTCCATAACCATTAATCTTTAAGTGCAATGCCCACATCTCAAAATCCAATCAACAACCCATCAGGACTCGACAATAAGGACTACCGGGGCCAGTGTAAACGTCACTCGGGACAGTGGACGCAACTGTCACTTGCCCGATAGGGGCAGGGCTGCATCATGAAAATGTATCACTTGCATGTGTTTAAGCCTTGCCAATTTAAATATTCAAGCGCAAGAAGATGCGAAAGAGAACTCAATTCAGTAGTGTAAGAAGTTTTGTGTGCGTACACATCCGAAGCATTGAGCTCTCTTTTACATCTTCTTGTGCTTGAACGGACATATTCACACAAAATTACATCAAAAAATGTCTACTTGGTGAGAATCCTAGTAAAATACCGGGCCAGTAGAACAGATCCTTAGCGTTGAGATCTGAAAAGATCTGTCGCTACTTCCGTTTCATTGCAACTTTAATGAGATTCTGTTTAATGTATAGCACAATACATACATTTAACCATTATTAGGGGTGGATTATAAATCAGAGATAATTGATTTCCATGTCTTTAACTGGCTTTCTTTCTTCCTAGTTTTAGATAAACTCTGATGTCAACTGTTTGTGTTTGTGGACGCATTTATTTGGAAAAGTTGACTTGTGATTGATCAAAGTGATGTGCTTGCTGATCAGACAGGCTTTTGTATTGGTTTTGAGTTTTGTCTGCCTTTGATGCTGCAATTTTGATTTTGACTTTCCTCACCCTTTTGATATGTGCCTTGTGATTTCAGAATTTCTATTCTTTCCACAGACCTTTTTACTTTGCACCTGGGCACTGTGGAATATAGAAACAAAGACAAAAGAGGAGGGCAACACATGCTCATGGATGTTTGCCAGCATATATGGTCCTAATTCCTGGGTTAGGGCATCTGTCTAGCCTAGTGGACTCAATGGCCCCTCACCCCCAATACATTAGATGAATGGCAGGATCATTATATCCTCAGAGATCTGTTTACCCAAAAATGGGGGAAAACTGTAGGAGAGCTCACTTGCTAATGTACATCAACAAATACTCACTGTTTGGTGTGCAAGTTGCACTGATCAAGCTCATCGATTAGTGAAAATGTCATTGTGAGTTTACTTTGAGTACTGCAGTCAGGACCTGAGGTGCCTCCTCTGGCTATCAGATCGAGGGTAAAAACTGTCACTTGCTTGCTTACAAGAAGCTTTCTTCCTTCTGTAGATTTGGAATCCTCTACTGGGCACACAAATCGGATTTATTTTTCAGAGGAAAACAACTCGTTCCCCTCTCGATCGCAACTGATTCAACCTCCCACACAAAAGTTGTCAGCTATGACAGTTGGCTCATAGAAGCCCTTTGCAGTAAATCCACATCTGTGAGTCTGCTCCCTGAAAGAAGCCATACACTCTCACAAACGTGACATACGCTGTGCAATAAAACACAGACAAAGGATCAAGAATGATTAACAAAATGGACTGCTCGCAATGAGTTGTAGATGCTGCAAACACAGATTGGAATGGGGAAGACCCCAGCAGCAAAAGCTCTGTAGTAAACAAACCTGTCTCATCACCACAATGAGACAGGTTTGTTTACTACAGAGCTTTTGCTGCTGGGGCCTTAAGAGTGTATGTATGCAGGTTAGAGTTTTGTTGATGGAATTATAGCAAGCTTAGAGTATGTTAAGGGTTTCTTTCATTCATACTGTCATGCCTCTGGTGATTTCAGTTTTCTGTAATTTGTTTTTCAAGTTGACTTTAGAGGGTCTCCATCGTTAAACCAAAGCCTTTATTTATTTATCCATTTTTTTAGATTCACCCTCTTCTCAGGCTGCAGTTTTGAAGAATTCACCCTGATCTTCCTCACTGAACTGCAGGAGTTTTTTTAGCTCAGGGACTTGATGTTGGACTAAAGACTTTGTTGGGGCACTCTTTTGTCTCTGTGCTTGTTTGGCATAAGCGTGGCTCAGCATGTCCAACAATGCACTGCTCTTGTCTCCTCTTTTGTCTGGAGGGAACAAAATTCTTGGTGGCTTTTAAGCTGTTCAGGGTTGAAGCCAAGTATTTCCCCCTCTTGGTACCTCGGGGTCAGCCCTGTCCGTCGCTTGCCATCTGCTTCTCGGTTTGCTCCAGGCATTGCAGGCCCTGTTGATCTCCTCCTTATCCCCCAAAAACCATTCCTACCATTCATCCAGCACGAGCCATCATAAGTTTCCAAAAACATGCTTTTCTTGTACAGTATGTGTCCTCACTTAACTGCTCTCCCAGGGCATTAGAATGAGAATGGCAGATCTCTCACTTATGTACTAGGGCTGGGACAATAAATCGATTCATCTCGATTTGTGGATTGATTCTAAGATTTTCCGAATACATTGCGATTCTCTCTTGAATTGATTCTGAGCTTAGTTTTTAACAGCAGATGGCGCTCTAGGCGCTCTAGTTTTTAACCACACACTCAAATGCTCACGAAGAAGAGAGCTCGTGCATTCGGCTACGTATTTGCACCTCAGAATGTTTTTATGACGCGAGATTAATGTAAACAGCCCACTGCAAACACCCTTGTAATTCACTTCAACCTTTTCGAACTTTATGAATGATTATTTTATAGAAGGTTCAAATGGTGCGTGTAAGGAATTGAAAGCAAGCAGAGTACGGCTGTTTCTAAAAGCACGCAGTGCCATCTGCTATTAAAAACTAAGCTCAGAGTCGATCCGAGAGAGAATCGCGATGCATTCGGAAAATCTCAGAATCGATCCAGAATCATTTCTCGATTCGCGATGCAACGATTTATTGTCCCAGCCCTACTATGTACATGGTCCCTGTAAGTGTTACACTTGTTTTTCTCTCCTGACAATTAAAAATTAATTGGATCTTCCAGTGAAAAGACTTCTCTCTGGTTACATATGCCAAACTTATCAACGTCACAATGTGGAAGAAAATATCTGCTGCTTCTTTAGTTTTATTGTCACTTTTTTCACACAAATGCCCTCTTATTTCTGGTTTACAGAATTGGGAGACATTCGCACAATGCATTTCCAAGGAACCCCTGCTGAATGCTAATAAGATGTTATTTCAAGATAGCCCAAAGTTTGAGCAGTGCTGGTTCCAGATATGGCAGAATCAAAGCTAAGATAACTCAAACAGTAATTATGTATTTTAGGTTCATCTGACGCAGCTTGAATTATTCATGTAAATTGGGAAAGAGGCAGTCTCTGCCTGTTAACGTTATACAAAGCCTGCCTTTAAGTTTAAGACTCTCATATTGAACTAGATCTAGCTTGGTAAATGCAGAGAATTCTTTGTCCAGTGAGACTTTATCCCCTGAGTTTGACTTTCTGTGGACCTGGTTTGAAAATCACTTTCCTATCTCATTCTAGTGAGGTCCACATGTGTTATTGCTTGAACATGTGACTGTGAGCTGCTGCTCTGAAAGGCATTAGCGCTGCCTCTCTCCACACTTGTCAGCAGAGAACCTGTGCTCATTCATTTTTGATAGGGCGGGTAACCTCAAGACTAAATGTTCTTCCCTCACAACACACCCTAACTTAGATTCATTATAGTCCAATCAGATGTCAGGCAAGAGATGAGGCATCCTCTCTAGTCATGCAATGACAAAACAGGCTTGCTGGGAAAATATATGCAGAAATTTACACATATAAAGACTTGCTTCCTAAGATTATTGTTCTGCTAGCCTGCATAATTTATCTAGCCAGTGGCTAGATAATATTTATTGCTGATATCTAAAATCAAACAAATACCAAATACAATTTTTCACAGCAAAAATGGATATGCAATTTAAAGAGCTGTTGCACTATTACTAGTAGTAAATCATTCTGAGGTCTGAAATCACGCTGATTTTGATGCTCAAGAAACATTTCATTAATGTTGAAAGATTTTTTTCAGGATTTGATGAATAAAGAATTCAAAATAACAGCATTTGAAGAACAAAAATAAAAATCTTTGCTATAAATGTGTTTAGTGTCACTTTTGATCAATTCAATGTGCCCTTGTTGAATAAAAGTATAAAAAATCTTACTGACCCCAAACTTTTAAATGGTACTGTACTTTTGACATCCCTACTATCAGCATAATTCTATTACAGTGGCGAAAATTACACTGAGAGTAGTGAATGGTAATTTAATACATTGTAGTGAATAACAACATTGATACATCCTCTTTGCTTTCATACTCTTTTTATTGTCCCATCTGTTCCATTGAGCCTGGTCATCCTGCTGCTGGGGGAATTCCCTTGCTGACAGAGTGATGTTCACTAGGATTAGGGATAGAACTGATACAAAAAGACATCAGTTTTCCACTTTGTCTTGCACACAACATCAGTCCAGCCATTCAAAAACTGTACTGTTAGTGGCAAAGATCAGAACAGGAAGTGTGGGATACAACCCAATGGCTTGGATGAGGATGGGGTGTGTGTGGGTTAGTTATGAGGAAGCCAAAAGCACATTCCCAGCAGGCTGAACACAGCTGGGGAGCTGAATGCTTGAACAGCAGAGCTTTGAGAGCCAACCAGCCATCAGACGCATGTTGTAATTCCAGCCTTGTGATTTCCCTGCATGTTGACCACATGTGGCTACATTTCAATATGAGTTACATCACTGTAACGATTACTGGAATTGATTCCAAAGTCTGCGTGTGTTTATTGTCAGCAACAGTGCAAAAATGAATCTACAAGTTTAAAATTATCCTGCTGTGGCCAAGGTGGGGAAGAAGACCCAAGAAGTCATTCTAAAACAAGTAGCAAGAACATCGAAATCTGACTCTTCAGAGTTCTGAGATGAGAAAGAATGCCTTACTTTTTTACTCAAACTATTCTCAGGTGGAAGTATCAGAAGAGCTTTCAAAGTGTGTTCAGGTCTTGCTGAAAGAACGAAGCATGCCTTATGGTGCGTTCGAGTTATGTTGGAAAGACCGTATTTATGAGTTGAACGCACATGAACATCGTCACAAAGTCATGAGTGGGAAACTAAGGATTTTCTTTAAACCCTGAGTTTCTGATGTAGGGTCTATATTAATAGTAGATTTGTTAAAACGAATGAAAATATGTTTAGTTCTTCATTCACAATGAAACTATCTAACTCAAAACAACATTGTGTTATACAATTACAGTTTACAGCAAATTAAATTAAAACAAAAATCAATGCAAAAACCACAGATGCTCATTCTTTATGCATCATTTTGTTGATGTAAATCTGGTTGAATTTTATAGTAATTTCATTACTATCTTGCTTCAACCAAAATGATTTGAAAGCACCTGATTAAGTCATAATTATGACTTTAAATACAAACTTTCCATAAAAGATTTGAATGCACCAGTAGCTTAGTGTGGCCAGATAAGGATTTGAAATGTAATATTAGAGGCAGAGAGATTGGTTTTGGGGCGGAGGAAAATTCTAGCTTCTCTCACGGGTTAGCTCGGTCCTTTGATGATGGCAGATGGGGACTGAAGCACCTTTCTGATGGCGTAGATGAAAGCAAGGAGATCTGTCACTTTCCAGTGTAATGGGGTGTAGTGGGAAGTCATGTAGAAAACTCTCACAGTCTCTATACAGACTCTCACGTGGCTCACATACTTTTCTCACGTTTTGTCCAAATGGGAACATGTGCATATATGTATCTCAAACACACTGAGATTCATTGCACTGTGAATGTAGCATACATAACCTGTAACTTTGAAACCATTCCACTAGGGTTGAATGCATTGGATCTACACAAGCCTTAGGTTTTAAGTATGCCAAATACATGTAGGTGAATGCTCCTGAGCTCAAATGTGCCAGATTTATTGGCACCAGTGTGTTTTGAAAGGGTGTTCGGCACACAGTCAATACTGAAGCAATTTTCCCCATTTTCTCACTGATGGGAGAAATTAGATGTCTAGACATGGTTCATGGCTGCAATAATCAACTTGCGCAAACAGTGCAGGAAATCCACCAAGCAGCTACATCTTGTCACCCTCTGCTGAAACTGAATGGTTCTCATGCTTGTGCAATTTCTGAAATTTTTAAGGGGTTTATTAAAATCTGCTTTAAGAAAAAGAAGAAAAGACAAGCATGCTGTTGGTTGCTAGGTAACATAATAGCATTGACTACAACGTTTATGGTAGATTTATTTACAGCAGTTGAGTGGACTTCTTTGGTTCTTCCACTGTTAGCCCGAAGGCAGAACTCCAATTTATACTTCAGTGATTTTACTGGTTCAGTGGTGAGTCTAAACAGTGTTTTTGTTTTAAATACTGTGTGAAAAAGAAGAGGATGTGCGTCACAATATGGAAGAAATGATAATTAAACAACCATCTGATCGTGGATATTTGATAATCACGCTCTTTTATACGGCACAAGGGGGAGTCATGGACTAAAAGAAATAGAAAAGCATCAATTAAGTTTTCGTGCGCTATATTCAAAATCATCTGAAGCCATTCCATAGCTTAATGTGAGGGACAGAAGAATATTTACATCATTAAATTAAAGTTCCAAAAAACTTGTCTTCCTTCCGCTGCGGCTGTCAATCATTCTCTGTTCAGCATTCAAACAATGCGTCGCATTCGGTTACAAAAGTCAGCACTGTAAAACTTTCTCCAATATGATATATTCCCATTATAATACTTGATCTGTAGATAAAGAGCTGTGGATTCGCTTAAAATGTCTTCATCTTGCTGGAGATTATTGCTGTTTCTAAACGATATCGTACTCGCTACCGGGTGTCTGTTGTGTCAATACATGTTTATTACATTATTAATACATGTTGCTTTATTTCAGAGCATTCACCACAGCAAAAATAGACTTATGCGGAAATGATCGCTGCACTGCTGAATACTCACCGCTCCTGGAATGCATTGCCGGACCGCATCCTTATGCAGTGTGAACGCTCTAACCTGTTAACATGGGCACGGAAAACATGTCCCAAAGCTTGCCTGCTCTTCTACACACTCAAAAGTATGTACTTTTTCTTCACAAAAACAGTACATACTTTTAGGGCATAGTATAAGTAGGCGAATTGGGACGCAGAATGTGTAAACCTGCCGTTATAGCTCCAGCGGGTCAGTCCCCAACATTATTGCCTATGATTGGATTATTTGAAACATTCATATTCCAGATAGATTTTTCTTCTTCTCTAAAACATTGTTAGTTCTTTGTCAAAGACAACATAGTAAAGCATCATATCAAAGAGCCGCCTGGAAGACCACACAAATACACAGAGAAGTAAAGTCATTCACACACATACACAAACAGCTCTCCAATGGAAGAATGGGGGTTGGCACCAGGGACAGAGGTGGCAGATGGGTGATTTAGCATGCAGGCAGCCTGCAGGGGGACCCTCCATCTCCCCTTCTTCTGCATGCTGATCAGGAGGAGGAGCAGGAGGGCGAAGACTTGGGAACAGAGGGAGACGCATAGCAACACACTCAAAGGCTCGACTGCCCCATATGACTGTTTGTCTACCAGCTCCTTTCTTCCTTCAGTCTTCTCGGAGGCTCGCGCTGTTGTTTGCTTTCTCACACAGCTGTTTGATATTTAGGGGTGAGACCCTGCGGGCCCGATCTGTCGCGGCGCTGTGTGGTTTTCTTACTCTTGGGTTTCTTTAGAGACAGTTACAAAGTGTTAACAGAGATGGCTAATTGATGACTGAAGTTCAGTGTTTCTTGCCTTGTTTATATGCCTATGACTAATGATCTGGTGTCCTGTAAACAGTGATGTCCTGCAGGCTGACTAGACAAAAGAACGATGCTCGCTCATTAACTAGGGATCCATGACAAGACACAAGGCTTCTAAAGCTGGCGCTTGTGTGATCCAGAAAGAGGAAACCACAGAGCGCAGACTCTGCCATGGAATTTTGACCTCTGTCATGTGGCTTCCATTTTCAGACAGGATTCACACACCCGCCTGACCGATGCTGTATTTCCTTCCATTCAGCTCAATAGTGGGATCGTTGTCGCCGAATGCGGGACTTTTGCCAGCTGATTCAGTTTGGCCTCTGTCACGTTCTGAAGCACAATGCCCTGGACATATCCGAGACCCACTCCAGTTCCTGTTCTGAATAGGTCTCGTATGATGTAATGCATGCAGCAGGGCTGATGTGTCGGTGGTGGGAAAGGAAGTCACTTTGGGCTAATGTAATTATTAACGGTATGCTATTTTAAAGTGACACTTCGTTAAGGTTAACCTGAATGGAACGCTTGTCCTGTTTAAGGATGGAAAGCTTTTCCATTTTATCATTAACCACAACAAGTTGTTGTGATCAAAGTTTTACCATTTTTTCCGTTCGAAATCTTTGAGGTGCTCATCACTCATTATGAAAGCAAGAGCGAACTCCCACAGCGTCTGTTCGGCAATTTCAGTGTACATTTCTATGGTTTCAAAACTCGATTTTTAGCCAAATGAAAAAAGGACCAAAATACTGTTTTGACGCGAATGCAAATGAATGCAAAAGTACAAAATCCCCCTTTCTGCAGCGCTCTCTCTGTTCTGTTTACCTACTAGCTGAACATTGAGAGATTGAAAGTCCCCTTTTGGTATTCCCCTGCAAAAGGAGAACAAAATCAGATATCCAAACTAACTGTCAGGGTCTCAGCGGGGCACATTTGAGCACTAAAAACTCCTCCTTTCTACAGATTAACAGTAAATGAACGACTTCAGTCACGTTCAGTTTAACCTGCTTTTGTGTTGGAGGAAAACTAATACTTTTATTCTTAAAATATCCACTGAATGATCATGTTTTGACTTATTCATAAATAAAAGCAGTAACATGCTGGAAACAAAGCTTCATTTTTTTTTAAAATATTGGGTTTTAAATGATCTAATAAATGTTAAATTAACAACACAGCTTCACCAAAAACCAGACATTAAAGAGTGTTAAATTATGACTCTTAGATACGTGAGTAATGTTTTCTCAGATCTTAGGAGTGTGGAAAAATTGCCTGTATAAATACGTCTCCGCTTGTTAAGGAAAATAGTTTGTTCCGTACCTTTATCTTTGATGTGGTTGCCAGGCTTTTTGTGTTGGCGTAAAAACATCTTTATCAAGGATTGCACTCACCATCTCTATCCGCACAACACCCAGAAACAGGGACTTTGTGTCAGAAAGTGTAAGTAAACACCTCCTTGTTCGGTTTGGACTGAGAACTTTCTTGCTAATTAGCCTTTCTGGCACCTGCATATCTCCAGAGAGAATTGAATCAAAGTTAGAGTGACACAATTTTGTCAATGTTTTGATATGGTCCACAGGTGGGCCATGGTGGCCTGATTCTGACAGAGTCAGAACAGTGTCAATGTAGTGACCTTAAAGTGCCCCTATTATAGATTTCTGAAAATTACCTTTCATGCAGTGTGTGATGTAGCTGTATGTGAATGTAAACAGTCTGCAAAGTTGTAAAGCTGAAAGTGCATCATAAATAAAGTTATTTATGATGCACTTTGAAGTTATGAAGTTTTTTCAAAAGAAAGAGTCGACTCCGAACCACTTAAACGAGTTGTTTGTAATTCGAATACCATTTTCGCAAAGTTCACACGTCACAAGTTAATACGTATACATAATGCTACGTTCTGCGTGGACATCCTGTGAAAACTTGAACCACTCTCAAACGCTGTAGCTCGTTTGTGTGGATAACATGTCGACAAGATGCTGTGCTCTGCGCTGTGAAAGGAAATTCGGTTTAATTTCACTTCCAAAGGATGAGGCTGTACAGAATCAGTGGTTAAAGATGGGACAGTACCCACCTTATTTGGACCAATTTGCTTCTCAGAATCACAACCTGTAAGTATGATTAATTATTGATGGATATATTTTATACCGAGTGTTCAAGATACATAGTTTTGTGTTTTAGCTATATTGTGTATGTCTCCGGCTAACTCACGTTATTACTGTCTTACTGAAATACTTCTGCTAATCAGCTGAGGGACACTATTACCTAAAAATGTGTCCATTAATGCAGATTGTCTTTCATTCTTACTACTTTGAGTAATGGTAAAGGATGGAGAAAGATTTGTTTTACAAAATTTAATGTTACATCAGTCATTCACGTTAGTGCTCGGCTAATGTTAGCACTGTTATTGATACTGTTAATAATACAGTTCCCACATGTGCACCGCAATAAATTAGAAATAGACACATCGGTTTGTTGATTGACATACACTTGTTAATGCTGATGGTGATGAATTACAGTTGCAACATCTCATAATGTACGACAAACTGAGTAGCGTATCACTGAGAAATGTCCTGCTCAAGTCGTCCTTGCATTAAAGGTTGGGGTTGAATAAATAGTTCTTCCAATATTTCATCATCGGACTCGCACTTGGATTGATATGGTAAAATCAACGCCATCGTTTCTGTCTTTACAGTGTGTACAATCGCTGAGCTTTAGGAAGTCCCCATAGCTGTAAGCGGTAGATCAATCAGACTGGCCAATAAGAGCAGAGCAGGCTCGCAGAAAGGAATGATTTAGAGATACTGATTCATCCGACGAATCGTTTGAGAATCACTGAAAAATGTGGTGATGTGCAATATTTATTATTAGAAAACAAAAGTGTTTTTTTGACCTTTGATGCATGTAAACCTGTTGTAAGAGACCTCCTAAACAGAATTAGGAACCTTTCAAATAGCATAATAGGGGCACTTTAAAGTAACTGTAACTTTGTTTTAAAGTTGTGCAGTCTAAACGTCACATTCTGTTTCTGAGGAGGATTTTTAAGCTCCTCTGCCCCTAAAATGTTCCCCTACGTGATTCCCACAATAACAAAGCCAGATTGTCTTACACCCACATCAATGCATTCCTTTCATTCCTCTCTTGGAGGCCAGGCTAAGATCAGCTGATAGACAGAAAGTGAACGAGAGAAAAAGAGAGGTCGTTGAACCTTTCCAACAGCGGACTAGGGGAAAAAGGGGTGGGAGGCATCCGCGTGGGTGGTAGATCTGTGTTGGAGGGGGTGTGGGTGTCGAGGGAAGCGGGTGGCGGAGGAAGAGAGAGCTGATTAGAGAGCAAGTGGGGTAGAAGAAAGGGGGAGATGGAAAAGCACTTCCAGAAGGCCTCCAGCCCATGAGCTAATGCTGTAAAAATCTTTCCTTTTTTCTGCTGTTTGCAGGACTAAGGTTGGGGGCGGTCTTTGCATCTGAACCTCCCACGGTCGTCACCCACACTGTCTCTGTGGGCAGATATTTGACTTTCTCTGGTGTATTGCTTCTCGTTCTTTAACAGTATTTCTTTTTTACTGACTCTGTCTATCCCAGAAGAACATTTTATTGGTTAATAAGGCTGCTCTGTCATAGCATACAGATTTTTCTGTTCTGCCAATGCTTTCACTAGCAACAAACTCAAATAATTTTGCAATTTTTGAATCTGTATGATTTAATATTTTTATATTTGACATTTTAAAAGGTTAATTTTTACATGTTATCATTTAATATTTATTTTAAATATATTTAAATTTTCATCAGATGTAAAGTTTTCTTTACAAAGAAATTTTGCAATAGCTGGAAATTTTTTTACTGTAAATAATGGTATATGTTACCCACCAAATGTTTGGGGTAATTTTTTTTTCTTTTTAAAGAAATTAATACTTTATTCAGCAAGGACGCATTAAATTTATCAAAAGTGACAGTAAAGACTGTTTCAACATTGATAAGAATAAAAAAGTTTCTTAAGAACCAAATCAGCATATTTTTGAAGGATCATGTCATGTGACACTGTAGACTGGAGTAATGATGCTGAAAATTGAGCTTTGCCATCGCAGGAACATTTTAAAATATATTAAAATAAAAAAATAAAATAAATTGTAATAATAATATTTCACAATGCCACTGTTTTTACTGTTGATCAAATAAAAGCAGCCTTGGTTAGCATAAGAGACTTTCAGAAACATTAAAAAAAAACTTAGCAACCCTAAATTTTAGAATGGCATTGTACATGCCCAAAATAAATACTAATTGTCTAATATTTTTATGTTGTAAATTTTAATCCATTCTTACTGATGCCATCAAGACTATAACAAGTAATTCTTGCAATTTTCAACAAATCATCATCTGTATTAGCTAGGTAGATCATTTTACCTATCTGGCAAGTTTTAAAAAAATAATAATTAGTTTGTGCCCTGCTTAATGTATTTCTAATTTTAGTAGTACCATTGTCTCCTAAACTTCTTTTGAATAAAAGGAATAAAATTGGATATAAATGAGCCAATTTCTGGCTAACTAGAGGTATAAAAGCATTGGGATGGCATAGCTTAGATAATCCAATCCTGGAAGAATTTGATGAGAAATGTTTGAGATCATATTGAAATCTAACTTACGCAGATGTGATGCGAACATGAGTGCAGTTTGTGGCATTGAGATCTCTAGAGCAGACACATGAGATTCCTGGGGTCTTTTTTATAAGAACAATCTGAAAAACAGGAGACCTAAGCAGAAGTCTCCATTTGTCTAGATTTAACCTCATTGCAGTCTATAAAAAACAATCTCGATTAAATTGAGATCCTTTGTATTTTCTTGTCTATGAAAAGTTACTGTATTTTTCTCTTTTCATTCAGTGGCTTTTTTGGCCTCTTACAGAGATTATGTCTGTGGAAGAGTCAGACGGTCTCCCTTTTTCCTGTACGCTCCTTTCTGGAAGTGTGTCGGTAGGCTCAGATGAAAGAATGTAACCCTGCCGGGGTTGGTGGTTGGAGGGGGGGAAGTTTCCCTTCGACTACAGCAGAGACCTGCACTCTCTCTGAACTTTCTCTCTATTTTCATGCCACTGTCCTTTGTGACGTCGGGCATCGATTTTTATTACCTTCATTTTGTCTCTCACACTGGTTCCTGTACAAACAATGATTACCACCGCTGTTGCTGAGCAGAATTCAAATTATGCCCATGCACTAATGCACCAACCAGATGCAAACACATGGCAGACTTGTTAAGGTCTTCATACCTTCCAGTTGAAGCTAAATGGCCTCAGCTTACACGCTTTGCTTAGCTGCCTGTCTACTCGTCAGATCATATCAAACCCATTTGTATAATCCCCTTTTCCAGAGAACAGGAGGCTGAATTGCATTGGTTAATAAGAGTTCATGGAGGTCATTGCACTTATATAAATCTGTAGGAAATGAAAATGGCACAGTTAAAACATATTAAGCTGTCTAGGACACAAATTATGTAATGCTCTTGGAGAATCTGTGTGCATGAAGGATTCTGCACACACTGCATCATGACATCTGCACAAAAAAGCTGTTTTTGATGCACTGCTCACTAGAGATGGCGCAATACCACAATTTTGGCTTCAGTATGGTACCACAATCTAAAACTGTAGTATAGATATTAAATCCATACCATATAGGGTCTAAATTTTGGCACAGCTATTGCGCAAAAGTTTACTCATTTTTGCAGGTTAATTACTGCAAATGTTTATTAGCAAATTAATCAACACAGATTATCACATCAAATCAGTAATTTGAGAAGTTTTTTAGTAATTTCAGCAATACTGCGTCTCCACCCTTTATCTCTCAAAATGAGCAAATTGCTTGCCTCAGAAGACATCACGCCTGCAATATATAAGCGAGTTGCACAATGCGATACAACACGTTTGCCTGCGTTTCGGGACGGCTGATGGAAATCAGCCTGATGGAAACCTTTATTTTTAAGCGTGTATGACGTAATCAGCAGGGATTTCGAAAACAAGGATGTGTAACTGGAGCAGAAATGGTTAACATTTTTTAAATGCATGACCGAAGATTCATTTGTGATACAAAAATAACACAAGCCTTTCAAAAAAATGTCCCTCTGCACTGAGGCCACGGAGGGACGTTTCCCTCATTTGCACAGACTGACTCATACAGATGTGTGGGGCCGAACCATGGGCGCTAGAATAGGTCCTGTTTGAAGCATTGTTTAAATGAGGACAGAAAAAAACACACAGATGTTTTGTTTTCGGCACGAGCCATTGTTTTGTTCTGTGCGGTCGTATGGTATGTGCACACAGGTATCCGAATTACTCACTTCTGTCAACTGTCAACGTGAAACACCTATAAAGTTCACCATTCTGTGGTCTACATGCCAAAATTCTGATGTTTGATCAGTTTCCCCTTGCTGGGTGTTACTTGCATATTTAAATATGAAGCGATGCATTCAGAGGCTGGTTTGATGATATCAAAAAGCAGAAGTGCAGACAGTGCTCTGCCTCTGGAAATGCAGATGCTGCAGAAATACAAAGATGTGAGTTTGATGTCATCATGGAGTGATGGTCATCAAGAGAGCACATGATTTGTTTCAGTCCTGAAACCACTTTTTTTTTGGTTTTGTTCCTGTTGGATGGAGTTTTTATTGATTGTAGTTGAAGGGGAAAATATGTACAACTTTTGTAGCTAAATACATTCTCACTCGGAAATGTATTGTTTTATCATTGTAACTGGGACATGCACTTCTTTTTGATCCATGCATTTCTTATGATCCAAGTCATGGGTTTTTAGTATGCTTTTTATATAGATGTTGGACATGAGTGCCATTCATGGCATTGAGATCTCTTCTGAAATTCTAGAGTAGTCAGATGAGATTACTGGGGTCTTTTTTTAGGAGAACATTCTGAGAAACAAGCCTAAATTAAATCTTTTCATCATATAAAGTGATCGAGTTTCTTCAGAAAATTTGGACTAAACCGCTCAATTCATATGGATTAGTTTTACGATCTCTTTATGAACTTTTTGAAGCTCTCAGATCTCATCAAAAAGATCTTCATTTGTGTTCCATGAGGGTGAGTATTTAATGACAAAATTTTCATTTTTGGGTGAACTATCCCCTTAAGATTTTTATATTTAATTTTATTTCAGTTAACGTTTATTTCTCTTGATCTTTGAAATCTAATTTAAAAAAAATCTTATGTGAAAGTTTTGTTGCTGAGCTGACGAAGTATACTGCATTGATTTAACTTTCTTGTTCTATGAAACCAAAGGGATAGTTAACCCCAAAATGAAAATTATCCCATGATTTACTCACCCCCAAGCCATCCTAGGTGTATATGACTATCTTCTTTCAGACGAACACAATCAGAGATACATTTCAAAATATCCCGGCTCCTCCAAGTTTTATAATGGTATTGAACGTGGGCCATGTTTTGAAGCCCGAAAAAAATGCATCCTTCGATCATAAAAAAAATCCATACGGCTCCAAGGGGTTATAAAGGCCTTCTGAAACAAAGCGATGGGTTTGTAACAAAAATATCTATATTTAAAACTTTATAAAGTAAAATAACTTGCGGCATAAGAGTGACCTCTGATCAGATGCAATGACGAACATGGAAGCACAGAGGATAGAGCAAAACAAAACATCGGTCAAAAAATAGAAGTCTAAAACGATAATTTTTAAGAGAAATATCTAAGGATTTCGATATAAGAGAAGAGGAGCTTGAGTTTGTTGCCCAGCCCTATTTGTTTGAACTAAGCTTACGCTACTCCTACATCCTGTGTCCTACGTCGCTTCAGATGTTACTCATTTGGCGTAAGTCGACTTGCGCAGTATGTGTATGGTCATCTGGTGGAAGCTAGTTGTTTTAAATATAGATATTTTTCATACAAAATCTCATCGCTTCGCTTCAGAAGGCCTTTATTAACCACCTGGATCCGTATACATTATATTTATGATGGATGGATGCATTTATTTTGGGCTTTAAAACACGCCCCACGTTCAATACCATTAATAAAGCTTGGTAGAGCCGGGATATTGTTTTATTTATATATATATATATATATATATATATATATATATATATATATATATATATATATATATGATTGTGTTTGTCTGAAAGAAGATAGTCATATACACCTACGATGGCTTGAGGGTGAGTAAATCATGGGATAATTTTCATTTTTGGATGAACTATTCCTTTAAAGCAGAAAAGTGAATTTCATTTGTATGATTGTTCCTTGATCTCATGATATATTCTTGGTGTATTGTGCTGTATTATATTAAGCAGAATGAATCAGTAAAGTCATATTTAGCATTTATCTAAATATACATGCTCTTTACTCTATAGATATGCATGTCAGGCAACTTTTGCTTTCATTCTTTTTTTGGGTTTAGCGGTTCAGCATCCCTTTTATCTGGCATTTAATTAGAACTGTAGGCTTTTTGTACGAAGAAAAGCCTTTCCAAGTACTAGCTGAGGTCGGCTTCCTGCCCAAGTCAGCTGATTCGAGACGTGTCTCTTTAAACCTTCGATCACTTTTCTTTTAAGCCACAGTGAAGCAGTTCTTGAGAAGCTCAAATATAAACTTAATTCGTTCAACAGGAAATCATTACCTCAGCTGTGAAATTCAGTTTTGCCCAATGACTAAGACAACATGCGTTTTGCATCAGAGCTCCGATTGTTGTTTATTGAACGGTCATTTGAATGAAACGACTCTCCATTGATGAAGTTTGAGCATGCAGAAGTAAGAATGCCTGTGTCAGCTTAGTGAAAACGGAATTTGGGAAGTTAGGGGTGGGGGTGTGCACGAGGGGGTGTGTGCACAAGCGCAAACACACAGATGACATCATGCACAGATTAAAAAAAAATGGAACTTGACAGAGTGAAGTTCAACTGACAGATGTAATGATTTTAAATGTGAATTTGTGTTTGTGTGTTTAGTGTGTGTTTTTTTGGGCATGCACGTGTGAGTTCGCTGGTATGTGCTTGCACACTTGTGATAAAGTCTTCCATTGTTATAGTGTTAAACCAAACCCTGAAGTCACTCATCAGATCTTCTTTAGAAATGATTACGCCATACCACCGGTTTTATCACATTGATGGTTTATTGTAGAGCTACTCTCCTGTCATATGCACACGTTGCCAAAGCTGAAATGTATTTTTTTAAACACTTTTAGCTATAAAAATTAGACACTTATGCAGTTTTTTCCTCATTCTTTTCTTTGCTTTAGAGAGAGCTAGAACCACTTAGATCTTTTGTGTTTGGTTTGTTTAAATGTAACCTTTCCAAGTCAAATCAGAAATTAGACCTGTCAATACAGAAATTTGCATTATTTTATCATAGGAATTCCAAAACCAAGCTTTTTATGACCTTGTCAGGTTATAATTGTCCTCAAATCTAAATTAAACTGACATATAGTGGAAAGGAAAGTGTAAAAGGTCTTGAAATGTCAATTTGCACTTGGTCTTTTTAGTGAAAATATTTTAAACAGCCCTGACATGAGTCCTTGACTCTAAGAATACCGGTTGTGGTGAGACATTCTAAGAACTAGGCTGAGGTTTCCAGTGATACAACATTCAGTAGATTAAAAAGAAATCAAAAGCAAACTCAGAGAGCATGTTATCATAGAGGAGCAAAGGAGAAGCCAGTGTAAAATCAACCTCAGACTCTAAAAACAAACCCAGGAGCCTTAAAGAAAAGACTAATTTGAGAATCTTATTGAAAACTCAACAATGCAATTGGTATTATCAATAGCCAAGATAAAGTGTTTTGAATATCTATTGAAAGCTTAGGTTCCTCTTGAGTTTGGTTGTAATCTTTCAGGTGTGTCGTGCGGTGTGTGCATGGAAATGTAGAGCATTCATCTTTGGGACTACACTCTGAGCGGAGAATGGGTGCTTCTGTGTGCCCACATGTGACCTTGTTTCTCTCTGCTTAGAATTATGCGCAGGGCTGTATTATTAAGCTCTACAGTGTTGCAATAATTGTGTCGCAATGGCAGTTCTACAGGGACGTGATGCTGACGCCTCACAGCTTTCTTTAGAGTAGTAAGCGCTGTGTTTACATAAATAATGCAGCCTGACTAGTTCATGATAAACTTTAATCATAGCAGAAATATCACATTCTTTCCTCAGTCTTCACAGCTTTCTTATCAGATGTAAGACAGTTTGTCACAATATTTGTGTTCTAAACTCTCCAGTCTTTCCATTGTGATTTGATACATTCTCTGTTTCTTCCACAGAATTATAAGTATAAGCCCACACGGAATCTGCACATTTAGAATTCCACAGAAATTCCACAGATTCTCTCGAATTGGAACGCCCATAATTCAGATGTCGTACACATTTCCCGCCCCTTGCATGTTCGTTCATTAAATAATTTAGCTAATTTCATTGTGCTTTCAGTTACTTATAAGAATCTGCTCTCAGCACTGATTTAACATGTTCAAAATATGTTCCACAGATATTCTCCTCAAAATCAATGAAGAAAATGTCTGCAGATTCCGTCTGGGCCAACAGGTCAAAAACTCTTAGGTCTAAGAAAACACACAGGAAGTGTCAGGTAATAGGAGTATTGCAGAGTCTCCCTGCACAGATCCACCTCACCTCTCCATATTATATTGTAGTTACATAGGTTTTTGTAAAAATGACATCTGTAATCATTAGTGCATGAGTAACAACGTTCATTTATCTTTCCATTGGCTTTTTTTTTCCATGCTTTTTGTAGGCTGTCAGTTAGTCTGGGGACTTAAACATGGGGAACCACCTAAAAACATCCTGACAATACTGCAATTACCACTGTGTGATATAAACTTTCCAACACCTCAGTCTTTCATAAATGCTGAAAAACACAACAGAAACCTGCTGCAACTCATTTGTAGCATTTATGGAGATGAAAGAGTGCTGAATGCATGTTGACATGAAAAGGCAAACTCTCAGTGGTGCTGGGGAAAACTGTATCTACATATTTATACATTTCAGGTCTTTTCTAGTGAACTCTTACCCCACTGAGACAAAACAGCTCTTAGATGCTTGTCATTGCACAAGAATCATTATACTGATTCACTGGAATAGACTGGAAAAGACATGATAAATTGCACTCCAGATCGCATGAATGGTGGAAAACGGCTAACTAACGCCAGTGATAACTGGTGCACATGGTGCTGACCCACACAGCAAGTGGCTGGAATCTAATGAGCTCTTTCTGAAGACATGGCTCACATAGAAATGTTTTGATCTGTGCCTATGTGTGGGCCTGTGCCTTATTCTACCCATGACATCTTTAATGTGAAACCAAAAGGAATGGCGCATGAGATCAGTGTATTGGTTATTAACCATGAAGCCATTAGACAGTTTGACTTGTGTTGAAGACACTTTGATTTGGAAGTTTTTCAAATGGAAATTGTTTTTCAGATGGCTGAATATGTTAGACCGTTTGCGGATATATAGTTAATAGCTTACAATGTAGTTTTAGACTTCAGAGGATTCAGAGGTCAGAACCCCACCCAATCCCAACATGGCCACATTTGCTATTTCAGCAGCTGCAAGAGCATCTCAACAAAGAGGCCCAGAAAAAGACTTCTTGTGCTCTTTCGGGTGAAAAGCACCTAATCGAATCCCCCTAAGCAAATATTCCCTTCAGAGTACGATTTTGAAGTAGGACCAATAGCGCTTTGTAAAACAGTTGTTCTCTTGCTTCTCTTCACCATAGATTATCCTTAGGGCTTGTGATACTTGGCAATTTGCTCAACCCACAGCAACACTTTGCAACCATGGTGCAATGGCTCACTCCCTTTAGAAATATGCTAGAATTTTTGCTGTTCTTTTTCAAACCTCAGTTTGTTTGGATTTGGTCTACTTTGCCACTGTTTGGCACAATTATGTATATTTATATTTTATGTATATTAAATATATTATTTTTAATTTTATATTTTATTTTATATTTTATATATTTTTTTTATTTATGCATTTTTAGACTATTTAATTTTTAAATATATGTTTAATTAACAATTAATTTAGCCTATATTTAATAAATTATTAATTGAATAAATGTACTTATGTTTAATGTCAGTAAATGGGTCATTGACAAATAAGGTTTTTAAAAGTGTAAAAAAACATAAAGGAGATATAATTAACTTTGAAGTTTTATTAAGTGTTAACAATAAGATTATGTGGTTTTTATAATCAATTAACACTGCTTTTGTCATTTTTTTACAAGATGGACAAAATTTGTCACCAAAAAAGTCATTCGGTTTAACCAAAATTTTGGTTTTGCCGAATGACACTTATGGTTATACCGAATGACGATATTTTCAAACAATGCTAACAGGCTGATATCTAGCTTGCTAGCTAGCTAACAAAAGGATAATCAAACATTTTATATTTAGTACAAGTTTGTAAAATATTACATTTTCCATGTTTTATAGCGGTTGTACCGAATGACCTGATGTTTAGGGACATGCAAGTGAAAACGTGAATTTTTCGAATAGTTAAGAGAGAGTTTGACTTGATCCAAAATGATAAATTTATATTGGTTACTCCGAATGACATTAATGAAATTCATTTTTCCGGACATTCTTTCTTATAACAAAGCAATGACTTCTACACATAATTTTAATACCATTTTGCACTATGTTGATATATGATGTTATAAAATCATGCCAGAATAAAAAATATATACATTTATTACATTTTAAGATATTTTAATCACAAATGAAATGGCTGTATTGGCCTTTGGATGGTTAAACCGAATGACCTTTTGGCACTTCAAAATCTTTAAAATACCTTTATATGTAGCAAAATATAATTAAAACCTTTTGGATTCAATAAAAGAGACCTAATTTTACTACCTTACATACTTTGGATGTCATATCTTTGTTTTTTATTATTATTAAGGCCTTTGGACAAAGAAATGACCCGAAACGTCATTGACCCATATACAGGTTGTTAATAAATTTAAAATATATAATTTATTTTACATTTTATTTAGTTCAAATAAAATTTTATTTGATTTATTAATTGAACTAAATTTATTGTTTATATGTAATTAATGTAATATCTAATTATATTTAATGTTTAATGTGTGTTTATAAAGATTAATTCTTTAGCACAATGATATGACAATGATATGAATGTGGTGGGCTGGACTTGACCTGAAATTCGAGGTCAGTGGCGTCACTCCAATTAGCCATTACATGACAGGTTAAGTTATTAGGCAGTTTGTGACCTTGCTGGTGAGTTGATCAAAAACCTGCATAAATCGGAATAGTTAGACTGTCTCATTTTCTCCCATCACCCCAAGACAAGCCTTCAGAAGCTACATGCACAAATGGCTCTTGCACAAAGACCTTTTTCCTACCAGAAGTGTAGGAATAGGTTGGAATTTCATTAAACAAGAAAGAATGAGCGCAGACAT
Organism: Ctenopharyngodon idella; assembly: GCF_019924925.1. Taxonomy (NCBI): domain Eukaryota; kingdom Metazoa; phylum Chordata; class Actinopteri; order Cypriniformes; family Xenocyprididae; genus Ctenopharyngodon; species Ctenopharyngodon idella. The sequence continues at coordinate 12,400,301 of NC_067242.1, forward strand.
GGTGACTTATCCGTGATCCTGACGGGGGGAGGGATGTGTTTGACAGGGTGCGTGGTGTCTATCGTGGGAAGCAGCGCCGCAAGCTCTTTGATGCCTCAATGTACAAGATCTGTAAGGGGGCCAATCCTATTCTCCGTCCTTGCAGCACCTAAGCCAAGTTCGCCCCCTCTCTCTTCCCACAGTCGTCTAGAGCATCACATTTTCTCCCACCACACACTCCTCTCCAAAAACACACACTGCGAATGCCATTCTTGAGGTGTCCCGCTGTTTTCCACAAACCCAGGAATGGAGCCATAGTTCGCCAATGCTGTAAATACTCTGTTGCTGTTGGATTCCTTTTTGATGGCATGTCAGAATTCAACTGAGGCCATTTGTTGGATTATGTACCCGGTTGAAATGTAAGATGTGAAATGAGAAACATAAGCAGAGGATAAGACAAACAAAAATCAGCGGAGCAGCATACATCAATCACCAGGCGACTGTTGGTGTCACGTAAGTTGAGATACACAAAATGGATCTGGGAGGAGTGCTGTTTCCCTTTGTACATAGATGATTTAGACTACCAAAAAGCACAGTGTGATATCAACTTCGACAATGATTGAACTTGAGCATGGATTGCACAACAGTAGACTGGGAAAACAACATGAAATATACACACATTACATTATTTTCCTGAAAAACAGCACCAGCTCTGTGGGTCTGTTCCAGGATTGTGTGTCATGTACACCAGCTGCTGCTGTTTTTCAGTGTGTGTTCTTGTCCGTTTGGTTGGTACGAGAGAGAGAGGTCAATCATGGGCAACAGGCCACTGTGAAGTGATCAGTGTGTGTGTGTGTTTACGGTCAGCTTGTTTTTCCAGTAATACACTCTCTGAACCCCTCGTCCACCCTCCATTTCTGGGTAGTCTACAAAATGCTGTCATGATCATCATTACACTGAATCATCAGTTTGGACACTGAATACATTGTACCATAATCTGCGAATGATGGACGACCTAATAAATATTTCCTTGGCAGTGAGGACTTTCAAAAGTTTCAAACAAACAACTTAATAAATCTGCTTCTTCTGTTAGCAAACCTTATTACAAGCTTCTAAATTCGTCCAGAGGCAAACATATTAAAGTCATATAGCAATTAATGATGATGGAAAAGCTTAAAGGGGACCTATAATGCCCCTTTTACAAGATGTAATATAAGTCTCTGGTGTCCCCAGAATGTTTCTGTGAAGTTTCAGCTCAAAATACCCCACAGATCATTTATTACACACCCCTATTTGGGTGTGAGCAAAAGCACGCCATTTTTGTGTGCGTCCCTTTAAATGCAAATGAGTTGCTGTTCCTGGCCCACTTTCCAGAAGAGGGCGGAGCTTTAACAGCTCGTGCTTCAGTTGCTCAATAACAACAAAGCTGGAGAATCTCACACAGCCAAAATGAGGATTGTCAGTAATGGTGTTCAGCCTTACATTGTTCAAACCGGAGTCAGACACTGATGGAGAGACACAGGAAGAAGTTACAACTTTTAGAATGCAACTGGATGTTTCTGAATGGTTAGTGGATAAATTTATGTAGTTGCTGTGGAGTTAATTCAACTCATCAACTAGCATGTGCCATCATTTTAATCTTTTGTGCAAATCCAGCGTTCAATTGACCCTTGTTTGTGAAGCAGTCTGGTGTAAAATGATGGCATGGTAACAACATGGCCTCAGCCCTTCCCAGGGGCAGAGTTTATGTAAATTTTGGGGTTTGTGATGTCACCAACCCAGGAAGTAGCTCACTGTAGTCTCTACCAGTCGTTTGTTGTAGTCCTTAAAAAGCGATTTCTGTAAAAGAAAATATCTTCCTTTGCATTGAACTTTGAGCATCGTAACTTTGCAAACGTTGTTTGTCAATATTCAAGATTTATAAAATCAGATAATTTAGATGTTTCTAACAAAATAAATGAAAAAAAAAAAAAAAGAAGATACTCTAATTTAATTAATATAATTATTAATTATTAATTAATTCCCTCATATCCTATAAAGACACTCTTATATTACAATATTACAGTATTTACAAGCATTTACACAAAATTCAACAAATCATTAGTCAATGTATATTCAAATAGCTAGAAATGACAAATAAGAAATGTGACTTACATTTTACACAACTAAATCAATAGTCTGAACAGACTTTTATTGGGCAATCCCTTCTTGTCTTTGATAAAAATGAACATGTTTAGACTGTACATAAAAATATTAAGAGTAATTGCTAAGGCCTTGAGGCAATGTCTCTGTCATCAACCGTAATGTGTGATGCATTTAAGCACATATATGTTTTGACGTTAGATATTTATGAATGCATACGCAAGCCCTTAGCTCCACACTCAGGGTACCCACCTGATCATTACGTGCCTAGACTATTAAGCTGACGTTTGCTAATGGCACACTAATGTAATTGGCCCTTTGGCTTGAGCAGGTTGATCCAGGCAGGTCTCACTGTTAAGTACCTGGTTCTTTCTGGAAATTATGATTTGGTGAGCTTGCCTGTTTTTCTCTTCCTCGTGTGCCTGTCTGGATACTCTCATCCTCTGTGATATATAAAGAATTCCTAACTAGCTCCACCCATCCAGGCAGCAAGCGAGATGACTATGAAAAATATGTCAAGCTCAGAGTGGCATTTTGAGGCTTCTCATGTTCGGAAGCATCCTAAATTCAGGAAGTGTATACTCTGTTTACAGGAAGCTGGGCCCTGAGGTGGTCAACTTAGACACATTTGATGTATTGTATGTAACACCATCTTAATCCCTGGCTAGATAAATATTTAATGCCCTGGTTTTAGCAATAAGGGAGGATGTATTTACAACAGCCATGGAGCTATTAAATTATGCATAATCGGCACTGATAAACATCAGTTTTTGTTACATGAATGGGCCATCATCTCATTTCATGGTCCAAAACAGCAGGAAATTTCAAGCAGCTTCAAGACAAATATCAATCATTTTAACTAAGCCAATTTAGCATTCAGAGAGGGAGTGAACTAGACTCTTAAAACCTAGCTAGAAATACAAATTACTTCATTTGTAGTTATGTACATATAACCTTGCGAATATGCCTCTTGAGTCCGTTCTTAAAGCTTCCTATTAGGTGCTGTTGCTGTGGTGGAACTGCTCTCTAGACTGCCAGTTAATGAATCCTGTTGGTAAGGGTAACAGGATAATGGAAACTTAGAAAAAAGAAGAATCAATAAATTGCACAAAGCAGGATATTGAATAATTGAATCGTTCAATCATGTTATAAAGGCCTCAGTACAAAAGACTGAATGGGTATTCAATTTCAAAGGGTCCATTATGGCTGTGTTAGGAAGTGAGCACTGCTGATCCCTCACCCATTCATACAACTAACAACCAAATATGCTTATAGAGAAGTAACCAGTAAGTTGGACTAGGCATAGATGGCTTGTGAAATTTTAGTTTTGATTGTTTTTGCAGATATTCTATAATTGTTCAATGAATGCATACGTTCTCAACCCTTTCTCAGTTGGTCTCCCTTAGGTTTAAGGAACCCAAGTTAGGCTCTACTGCTGCTGGGAATGAAACCAGCGAGGCGTAGGCTCACGAAACTCCAAAATTCCCCTTCTGACTTTACAGTGACGTTGAGCCTCAGCTATTTGACCAGCCATTGTGTGTGTCTGCTTTCTGACAGCATACTGAAAATATTTCTGTCCCGTTCAGTTTCTTTTGCCCTTTCTTTCCAACTCTTTCTGCCTTGGGGGAGGGATTGAGTACTCATGGGTTTGGAACCTGAGAGGTGCCGGTAACTCCAATGTGGTGTAAAGCCAAGACACAGAATCTGTGGTTCAGACTTCAAACAAGATTCTGCGCTATTGTGTCTATCAATCCCTTTCCCCTTCTAACCAGGCAACCCTCCCTTCTGTGTTCCCATTGCACCGAAAGATGACACCAAATACTCCTCCTTTTCAAAGCCCAGCTGCTTGCGACTGACATAAGAGGTAGTGAGAAAAAAAGGCTGATGAAGAGAGGCTCATGGATATTGCACTGCATAAACTCCATACAGCGAGAGACAGGCGGCAAGACAAAGCGAGGAGAAGATGAGTTGTTAGGGGATTCTTCATTGATTTGTTTGTGAAGTAAAATTTGAAAGATCGGGTAGCAAGAGTAGAAATATGATTCATGCATCTGACAGTTTTTCGCCTCCATCAGCTGCACCCGACAGATGAGGGCGAACATTGGCTAGCTTCATTAGGACGAGCAGACGGTTCAGAACTGCGCTTCGGCTGTCAGTGTTTAACACCTCGCCCAGATGAGCACCGTCAGCCCGTCTGCTCGCTTGCAGGGTGATGCTGGAACGTAGCACTGGTGAGGAGTAGTCTGAATGTTCTCCCCGTTCTGCTGCATCTGTCAGCATATCGCTGCCTGCTCAGGGATTTCACCTCATGCAAATGAGAGCCCGTCCATCGCATGACTCAGAGTCTCCACTTGAACCCCCACACCCAAACACACACAAATAAACCTCTACTGAAAGCACTGACTCGCACACTTCAAACCACCGGCGTACACGCTTATGTAAACTCCAGTGCCGCTTGTATGATGCTATGCTTTGCTAGTTACAGTTAAACTCATCACATGACTGGTAAAAAAAAAAAAAAAAAAAAAAAAAAATGGGGGAAAGGACTTCAGATTTCCCCTATGATTTCTTATAAATTATTTATGAGTGATGGATCAGGAAGTCATTTTGAGTTACCGTTATTGTTGTTTCTGTCTGATTGTATGTAATTAACAGGCGTTAACTTTTTTAAAAGTCTATTGTTCGCTGTTTTTTGCTTTTTTCTGGAGAAATAGCATTTAATGCTTTCTGGGTAGGGCTGCACAATTTGGCCAGAGAAAATCATATTACTAGTATTACTTTTATATACATATTACTTATTTATATTTTTTAGGGTTTGTGAGGATAGCAAAATAAAGTAAACTGTGACATATTATACCTAAACATTCTTCATACAGTGGACTACCAGTAAAATTGATAAAAATTTGGGACCAAAAATTATTCAGACACTTTGACCTGACCATGTTTTGCTTAAGTGTTATCTGACATTTAAGATTATTTTTTTCTGAAACAGTTTAACTCTGAGATCTTGTCATATTTTACTACCATTTTTTTAAACTATAGTGAATAAGCTGTAATAATGAATTGTGTTTATTGTGTTTATTTATTTGTTTATTATTTTTGTGCAATTGCAGTTTGAACTGTGATATGATAAACATTTAATTTCTCATAGTGCCGCTGCCTAGATATTTAGGCAAAAAGAACTAATTACTTACTTTATTTTTGTGCAGTTGCACTTTGAACTGCAATATTATATACAACATGGTCTGAGAAAATCATAATGCTATTAATTAATATAAAGAAATATTTATTTAATTATTATTTTATTTATTTTTATTATTTTTGTGCAATTGAAGTTTAAACTGCTGCAGCTTAGATATCCGAGGAAAAAGAACTTTTAATTGTCATTTTTTAATTTTGTTATTGTCACCAGTGCAGTCTTTATTTCTTCACTTTCACCACATTTACATATTAAACACGACTTTTATTTTGGCACAAAACTGAAGGAAGGCCTTTAAGTTTATGCTCACAACAGTCTTTAATGCTTCACTCTCAAGAACTCAGCACATGCAGGCTATACTTATTTAATTTAACTATCCATATTGCAATTTTGATTTTATTATGATTATTTGTGCAGCTCTTCTTCCAGGTTTATGCTTAACGTGATTTACATGTTCCTGGATCAACATAATTTTTTGTCCAGCCTGGAACAACATTCCTGTCAACCATGCAGTCAGATTTTAGACGCCTGGGTTAGGGTTAAGCATAGGGCTTGTTTAATAGGAATATTGTTCCAGGACCAACCACGACTGTTGATCCAGGAGGAACATGTTCTACTTGACCGAATCATGGCATGCTTTGGGTTTACCATGTATCTTTACTGATTCCCACAAGCACATGGATGCAACCCTAGCTGATGTGAGTTCTGACTCCCACCACATTAACTAATAATGGCTCGATCAGATCGTTAATCCAAACGAATGTACCAAATGGATGGGATTTAATTAATTTGCATACGATTCTGATTACTTCTAAGCAGGAAGAAGAATTCATCAGGGAATTTTCCCCCATGGGTCAGCACAATAACCCAGACTGAACATCTCTATAAACACACCTCTGTTATTCTTTATCACCTATTATCTCTTTTTCATTTGAAACAAAACATTATAGATGTGATTCTCCTCCTTTCTTTGTGTTCTTTCATGCATGATCCTCCAGTAGTCATATCATTTCCCTGTTGGAGTCTGTATTGGTTTTCCTGTTGATTTGTTTGTACATCAAAAAGCCATATCTCTATCACGACCTACCCAGCACCCTCCTATCTGATGTAGTACCTGCTTCTTTGTGTTTACAAAACACTTGGAAATCCCCCTCCGTAACTGCCGGTGTCATAGTGTTTTCTCAGTGGTGAGGGTAAAAGTTTTAATCATAAGCTAAACATGTTTGCTTTCCAGTGTTTATGTATTTGGTGCATCATACCCGGCCGGCTTTCTCAAAACTTCACCCTTACATCACCTGCTGGTTTTTCCGTACCGTCATAGATGACATTTGATCAATGTTCTAGTCCACTGGAGTCTGTGAATAGCCCTGCTGTGCAATATTTGAGTTTCTTTGTGTGTCTGGAAGAAGTAAGACATTATACCGATAAGGACGAGAGAAGAAATGTAATATGTTTTACAGTGTGAAGCAGCTGACCTCAACCTCCTATGGAATAATCTGTTATGATTGCCAACTGGCAACACTGTACGTTAAAGAAGGAAATGACCCACTGTTGAGTTTGGGTGGGTGTAAGGAGGAGGAGGCTATGGAGTGGGTGAGGAAAGGGGCACACCTGTCACATGTTGGCAACGTTTGGTGCCCATCCTAATCGGTGGTCTGTTTCCACATCCCCCAACGCCTACTACCCCGCATGTTTTTCAACTGAACATGGAAACACAATGTCTTTTTTGTTGCTGAAAAATGTGTTAACATTTTCTCTCTGCATGAGTAAGGTGTTTTGCAATAGAATAGAAGACTGTGGGGAACCCTCCCTTTTTTTCTATGTTGGCCACCCATTGTAGGACAATATCTGAGCTAACTCAAATCTTTGGGTTTTCTTTTCATTGAGGAGTTATGCTCGAAAATTAAAGGAGACCTATTATGCAAAATTCACTTTTATAAGGTGTTTGAACAAAGGTTTATGTAAACAACCAGCCTATAATGGTAAAAATCTACCCACTCCTTTTTTATAATCACAAAAAATCATAAACAGTCTCTCCAAGTGCGTGGTTTCAGATTTCCCCCTGCTCTTACGTAAATTAATTAGCCCCGCCCATGACTGGTGATGATCTGCCCTATTAGCATAGATATTGCCCTGAGTGAGCTGCAGCAGTCCGCCATTTCTGTTTACTCACTGTAGAAGCTGGCGATGCACAATGTCTGCACCAAAAAAACATTACAAATGTTCTGTTATTGGATGTATCAACGAACATAAGAGTCTCCATAGACTCTCTGCATCTGAGCCATTGAGAACACCGTTGTTGAATTTAAATTATGAAGGAAATGTTCAGAAGAAAGTCAGTAAAGTGGTATATATTTGCGCAAATCATTTAACGCTGGACTGCTTTATAAACGAGGGTCAGTTCAACACTGAATTTGCACAAAAGATTAACATGGTAGTTGATGAGTTGAATCAACTACACAACAACAACATACAACAACAACATAAATTTATCCACTAACCATTCAGAAACGTCCAGTTGCATTCTAAAAGTTGTAACTTCTTCTTGAGTCTCTCCATCAGTGTCAGACTCCGGTTTGAACAATGTAAGGCTGAACACTGTTACTGGCAATCACCATTTTGGCTGCGTGAGATTCTCCAGCTTTGTTGTTGTTGAGCAACTGAAGCGCGAGCTGTTAAAGCTCCGCCCTCTTCTGGAAAGCAGGCAGCTCATTTGCATTTAAAGGGACACACACAAAAATGCTAATTTGACAAACTATAATAAATGATCTGTGGGGTATTTTGAGCTGAAACTTCACAGACACATTCTGGGGACACCAGAGACTTATATTACATTTTGTGAAAATGGGCATTATAGGTCCCCTTTGATATCATGATTTTTGGCCTTTTTGCCACTTTTATTTGTAGGAATAAAAGGAATAGTGGAGGTGAAATTGAAGGCAGAATGAGGAAGTGTTACATGTACATTTAGATTTATGCATTTATTGACTCACAATAGAGGAAACAATATCCATAGTATTCAATGCCAGGTGTGTAAGTGCCTTGGTCTAAGGTTGCAAGCAAGATTCAAACTCTCATGGCTCACAGTAGCAATACTACTCAATTTTGATGCATAAGTTCATAGCTCTAACATGTAATATGTTAATTAAATGCTTTGTTTGTCAGATTTACCCTTGCATGTAAAACAGTCATGTTTTTGCATATGTTGAGTAATTTCCGAAACATTTCAGATCATTGATGTGTCAGCACGTGATGTGCAGTCTTTACTATTTTTTTCCATGAGTAAAAACATGTTCTCATTGAATACTTCTGTAAAACCGACTGCTAATTACTCATGTTCTTATTCTCTCTATGGTTTTGTCCCAGCATTTTACAACATGCTCAACTACAAACATACAATAACTTGATTTTACAGTTGAGCTGTTTATATTGTAGTCGTTTATATCAGATCTGGTCATAGTCTCAGAAACAGCCTTTAGTTGCAACATTGCACCAAAATAAAAAAGATCTGTATGGTTTACTATCTGTACTGTTGCCCAATTTTCTTGATGTGGCACAATTACAATTAACCCTATGTAACATCATGTCTGACTTCTATTCTCTCATAAGAGAATTTTCTTTCTTTTTTTTCTCTCATGAAGCATGAGAGTGGATGAATTAGCAGGCTTTAGATATGAAAACAGCCTGGGAAAATGAAGATCACTCAGTTCACACAAGAGTGGCTGTTTATGATAGGAGAATGCCAGAAAACACCACACAGCTAAATAAGGCAAGGGAAACAAACCCTTCTGAGGGAACACAGATGACTTACGTTTGCTAGATGCTACATTACACTTTTATCTGAAGAGATAAGAAATGATATACAGCAACTGGACCGAACTGAGCGTCACTCCTAGAATTACGTTGATATAATGCGTCAGATCATTTATCATTGTAATTTAGCAATCATTAATCTTTCAAATTCATTGTTTGATTAAATCTGTAGTAGAGCTGGGTAATTTTGCCTTACCGTTCATATTACAATAGATATATTTGCAGGACTGTAAGTGGACCGCTTCAGCCTCATGTCATTTTTACATATAAAAGTGACACAAACACATACAGCAAAACAGTGGTTATCAAAGCACACCTCCTGGGGGGGCACATAGGTACTGCTGGGGGGCGCGGGAGATCAGCAGAAATAAAAGAAAACAGCCGTCGCAATAGCGTTCAAGTGTGCGAATAGCGGTTGGTGCTCTATAAACAGCACCGAACACCAATTCCACTGAATCGTTCTTCTTCAGACCGTTGTCACCATCTGAAAAAGCCCAACATAGAAGTTGCTCGCCATAGAAAAGCACCTCTTCAGTGGACAGCATCACAAGCTGCTATGGTGAACATGCCGCTCCGTTGCCGTGTTGTAGCGAGAAGAAGTAGGCTACAAGAAGCTGAGCTCATGAGGCGTTGTCAAAAGAGCGCACTGCAGCCACTGATTATATATTGTTCATCCAAAACATCACTGAAATATTTACGTTTTTTGTTTATTGGGGCGTGACTAAAAAAGTTTGAGAACCACTGCAGTAAAAATACAGAGAGGGATATAAAAATACAGCTTTGAATGTGGCTCATCCAATGAGAATTTAGAGGTGGAGCTGTCATACCTTTTAGCTTGATTAAGTTCAAAATAAAAAGCGACAATAATTAAATGAGATGAAGTACTTTCATATTTTAAAGTATTTTAAAATATAGACCACTTTTGTTGCATTCCAGCAAAATAATTATATTACCATGATTATAAAATTGCTCATTCTGTAATATAAGATCTTGTTCATACCATTATCTGTAGTTTGCAGAGACTTTCTAAGACATTTCTTTAGTGATAATGTACGATATCAAATTAAGTACAGTACTGTACCACTTAAACAGAACACAGCCACCCAATTTTCCACCCAACCTGAGCTAAAAAGAGACATGTGGTCTGTCTAATTAGTTACGATAGAGCTGTTTTTAGACAGTAATATGCAGTCATTAGGAGTAGGTGAGTATCACCACTCGACACAGTTGGGTTGGACCAGCAGTGACTGCAGGGGCCCCTGTGGTCCTATTCAGCGGTCGAGTCCTCAGGGTGCCACATCACACAGACAGAATCAGACAGAGAATTAGGGAACGCAGAACCACTAGCTTACGTGTGTGTAGACCAAAGGCTTCACTTTGATGTGGAAGCCATGGGGCCTGTGATCTGAATCCCAGCGTACCTCACTCTTCATAAACCCCCGCTGGCCCTGAAGAGTACTGGGAAAAAAGAGGAAATGTTTTGTCCTGGATAAGCAGTTTGAAACGGATAGAGCATATTCACTTGTGTTTTGTCGCAACGGAACAGGTTTTCAAAAACATTTGGAAAGCATCTATGCTGGGAGAAACTAGCAACCAATTTTTTTCCACCAACGAATGCAAAAAGTAGATCTGTACTTACTGAAAATCAATAAAGGCAGCACTTTTACTGCTTCTGGCTAATGTATTTGTGAACAGCACCTAACCAGAATATCTGTGAAGTGAATAACAGATGTGCATGTGTTTGAGTAAAGAGATAGTTCAGTTAGATATGAAAAATCTGTTATTATTTACTCAACCACATGTTGTTCCAAACCTGTGACTTCTGTGGAACACAAATGTTGATTTTTTAACATTTGTACAATCTTTTCATTTACAATGAAACCTTCAAAACACGTACAAGTGGTCCATATATTTTTGGAGCTATATACCGAGTCATATTATAGCTGTTTTAGACCAAAATCTAGATCATTATTCACAAAAAAAAATTAACTTTATATCCACTCTAACTTTTCATTGGCACATTCATGAGAGAAGTAGCAATATCCAATTGATCAAAGAACACAAATGTGGACGTTTTAATATTTGTACACTCTTTTCATTGACAATGAAAGTTTCAAAACATACAAGTGGTCCATATATATATTTTTAGATCTGTTCTTAGTCATATTATAGCTGTTTTAGACCAGAATTTAGATCATTATTCACAAAAAAATCCACTCTAACTTTTCATTGGCACATTCATGAGAGAGGTAGCAATATCCAATTGCTCAAAGAATTGTTCTTTCAGTCAAATCTTTTTAATGAATCATTTGAATTAGTTTGATTCATTCTTAGATTCAACTCTGTCTCAGTTCATTCTAATTGCATGCAAAGAGGAACCAGTACAATTCTTAAATTCTCCATTTGTGTTCCACAGAAGAACTAAAGTTATACGGGTTTGAAATGACATGAGGGTGTGTAAATAATGACATAATTTTCAGTTTTGGGTGAACTAATCCTGAGCACATTACGTTGCACTGTTATTGCAACACATTTTCTTTGAAATAACCATAGTTGTCTACATTTTATACATTTATCAGGTGTATTTATTATTATACATCAGTATCATGGATTTTTATACCCGACTTTGTCTGTCTGTTTGCTTTGCCATTGTTCTACCAAAAATACATACAATACAAAAATCAATATTCTCTTTTCGGTTGCAATAGATTTAACCAGATAAGATTTAAAAAGTGAATGATGAAACCTGCTCCAGGCACTGTATATGAAATAATTTGATAGCAAATGTCTGGTAGAGAGAGAATATGTAAACGAGAGAGAGAGGGAGAAAGATGCATGAAAGAGGGGGGCATGAATAATGCTGTTAAATATAGGAGGCCCAGAGCCTGGAGACATAGCCTTGTCTCTTTCAGTGCAATGTCAGTTTAATAGAGAGCTTTACCTTTTTTCGGATGCATCAGATTTCAAGGTCAAGGTGCAATCTTCCTCTTCAGCTCCACATTAGCGCCGTTTCCCAGACCTGATGACTTTGACCTGCTGTGCACTGGAGGATGGCCACACACTGGCATCTGGGCTTTGGTCAGGGTCAGATGCCATTTCAGCACTGACCGCCATGTCTAATAAGGAACTGAGTTGGCAGAGAGTCCCAGCAGCATCTTATCTGTGTATCCACTAGGTTTTGTGGTAATAAGGTTTCCTCCCCTTACTGCTAAGCCCTGCGATTTCAGCCGCTCATGGCTTCTTGATCCTGTTATACTATTGAACACGAAACTGCCACGCTCTGTTCAGGAGGGATGAGATGCTCTTTGGGCGTTACTGTTGATCATAACCATGGTCTCATTTATAATGAATATAAAGATGTGTGAGTCTGTTCACCATCTGCGGCAGACGGCAGGTTCATCCCTCTAGTTATGCAGGATTTGTTTTTCTAGTCTGATGATTTATTAAGTCGGTGCTGTTCTGATTGAAAAGTCTGACAAACATGGCTGATTCACATTCACGGGTCAGTTCCTCTGTGCGTGTTTAATATGCATTTAAATTAAAAGAATTCCTGTTGCGTTTCCTGTGTGCACATGTATGTGTGAGCGAAAAAGGCTAAAATATTCTTCGCTGCTAAAATATGCTGCTGAAAAATCAGCTCTGCCATAACAGGAGGAAATGACATTTTAAAATATATTTAAATAGAAAACGGCTATTTTAAATAGACCCTTTTCACATTTCTGTGTTTCTCAGAAGTGGAAGTCACCATAGTTGGGTAAACTTTTATAGTGGTGAATTAGAGACTATATTGAATATATTTTTTGTCTTTCCATTTGCACAAATAGCAAAAGAAAAACTCCACAATAGTGTTTTCACAACTATCAAAAAGATGGAAAAAATAGAGAGTGATTGATAACGGCAGTCAGAAGAGAGAAAGATGTAATTTTTCCGTCACTCCCATAGCCGCTGCAGCAGTGTTAACTATTTTTTTTGTAATTTGATGCAAAGGTAATATCATACTAAATATAGTGTTATAAATGTACATATTTTAAAAAAAAAAAATGAAAATATAAAAAAACTTTGCAGGATTTACAATATAGATGACCGTTAAAATGCGTCATCACAGTCTGTGAAAAGGGTCTGTTGTAATAATATTTAACAACATTACTGTTTTTGCTGTAGCTTTGAGTAAATAAATGTTGCCTTTGTGAACAGCAAGAAAACAGCAATAAAACATACCAACCCCAAATCTTTTGAATGGTTATGTAAAGAAAATATTTATTTTTAAAAAGATTTGTCAACCTAAAAGCCACAAAACTCCAATTTCACCCTATTTGACCCCTGCTGAAGATTAATATCTGCTAAAATTACTGTTAAAATGTTTACAGTTTAAGCCACAAAAGTTGTATTATTTAATTATATAATTCAGTTTTAAACTGAATTTATGATCTCGATATGAAAATCGAGTTTTCTGAAGGTTCCAAAATAAAATCACCTAGCAACCATGTCTTAAAACTCCTGGTCATAACACCAAATTTGGCACAAACCAAGTCAAAACCCATATCTATAGGAAAAAAATATATATATTCAACTTTTTTCCATGATTCCACAATTGTTTGATTAACATTAATGAAACAGACAGCCTATATATTAAGACCTACTGTACCACACATATATTGTATTATGATCTAATATAATGTTACACATCAGATGTTTTTTCCCAACAGTTAACCAAACGTTCACTTAAGACATAACAGATAATGTTTGCGTGAATACTCGCCAAGACAGATTTTTTGAAATACTGTAATTCTGTGTATATGTGTATATCGGGATCGCGCTGATCTGTCAAACAGTGCGAGTAAGATCGTTTTGTTTACATCAGCATGAGTTTGAAAATCACATTTTATTGCTTCAGACTCATACAATCGCGAATTCGCTATGAATATTAAGTTGGAATGCTGTGCTTTAAAATGATACCAAACTTGTGCTTAGAGGAAGCGCCAGTCGTCAAGAAGCGAGCAGAGAAAAACTGCATTTTTCATGGTCAAAGGAAAGGTATTTCTATCAGAAAACGTACAAATAAAGATACTTTTAGATGTTTAATTGCTATTTGGAGCATTGGGATTGCTAGACAAGGGCTTAATGAACTTATTTTTTGTGAAAACCTAAATTTCGACCAAAATTGACATTTTTCACTTGTTTTGTCTGTAGCTCGAAATTAGCCCGTGCACATTGCACTCTGACTCATTTTGCCAGCACGAGTCACATATAATTAAAAATATAATAGACATAGGTCTACTCTTTATGATTTATGTCTTGAATACAAAGCAGATATGTGTAATTTCAGTTGTCATTCTGCTGTCCATGGAAAGTTGCTGTAGGTATCCCTCTTATGATATCATTTGTCCTGTGGTTTATGGCATTACCAGCGTGACAGCCGCAGACACTTGTGTCACTGAATGATGTATGAGGAAGGAAACATCAGTGAAGAGGCTCCATTTGAAAATTCATGAGATCAGATGTTTGTTGTGATCACAGAAGTCATAGCAAAGTTCCTTAGCAATAAGACACTTGGCGGAATAACTCTTTATGTGCATGCATTCGTTCTTAAAAGGAGAAGTAATGTGACTCTATCTCTTCCTTCTTCAAGGTGAAGAGGGTCAGCTGTTTCTGCATTAGCTCATCTCTTGGCTTCATGCTCAATCTGAGGATGTGATGACACCGCCGCACTTGACGCGGAACTTAGTCCTGAGCAACTGGTGATTGCCATACAAGGCTGTAAACGCTGTCCGTCTGCAAACCTCCATTCATGCATCCAGCTAGGAAGTCTTGACACTTTTTTCCCAGTGAAAAATTTAGGAGCACACTAAAAAATTTTAGGGATGCAATGAAAGTCTCTTAATAAAGGGATATGAGGAGATATTTACAAGCAAGTTTATTTAATTTATTAGAATACAAAAAGTGCACTAGCTTTTTTATTTGCCAATACTAGTAAAAATCTATATATTGAATAATATGTGTTAAATGTTCTTAGTCTTTCCTTCCTTTGGCAGGCCAGACAAAAGCTACAAGAGTTTACGTTAAATGCAAGATAACCAAAATACCAACAAAAAAACTGTATGCATAATGTGGGACTTTTAATTATAAACAAGCTGAAATACACAAAGACACTTATATTGAAATGTCTGTTTTACTAATGCCGCTGTGGTGAGAAATCGAGTCCCCCAGGAATTGGGTCTCCTTTAGCTATAGGTTGTGAAATCAGCATTTCTCATTCTTACTGTTTTTTAAGTGAAAGAGTGAAATAATTAATTAGTCAAGAAGTCACGAAAACAACTTTTGATCATTCATCACCGCCTGCGTCCTAAAGGAGACCTGATTTCTTGGGGGGGGGACTCGATTTCTCATGACACCTAGTCTTTCAAAAAGATCAGGGATTTTAAATGTGCACTCTTACAACCATCTTCAAAATATTATAATATAAACACCATAAAGTAAACATTGTTATAATTCATCAACAGTAGATTATAAGCGATCTATTGGCATAAATACACTGTATTCATTCACTGATTGTAAACTGCTAGAATGCGCAACAGTGCTGCACTGCTACAGTACTTTGAAACATGCAGCACTCATATTTATTTAATTTTAATCATAGGCTTTCGAAGTTTAATAATGACATGCGATTCCTGTTTTTCCATCTGCAAATATAAGACTTCTTAAAATTATAATTATGTTTGTTATACCATTTAAGACATTTAAAATTTTTATGACCTTAAATTTCATAAAACTGATGACATATTTATTTGCACACATGCTCCAAAATACATTTTACAGTTCACACACATCTTTTTAGTTGCAAATCCGAGTGAAACGCTTGCACTGTCGAGTCCTGACAGGCCTCTTTGTCCATGTTTTTATCTCATTAACCGACTTTCATTTCCATCCTAAAATTGCAACACGCTACTCCAAACCTCCTCCACCACAGGAAGTCCTGCAGGGTTCTGTTAGACCGTTGGCACCCAACGCGTAGTGCCTTTCCGATGGCATTAGGGGCCACTAAGGTGCTTTGGTTTAAACAGAGTGCCAAGACACTGTTGCGTCTGACCGACACTCCACAGGAAGCACAGAAATAGAGATGGAGGAAGAGGCGGACTCAGAGCAAATACTGCATTTCACAGCCCGTTTGTAGCTGTGAGCCGTTGGACATCGTTCGTGCATTTGCTGCACTTTGATCGTATGATTACCGAGTTAGAATACAACAGCGATAATCACTTCGCATCTGCTCACGTCTGCCTGTACCTATGTGTATAAGGGGCTGCTTTTTGGAGGCCATTAACAAAGGCCTTAGGCAAACAGAAAGAGTCTGTTCAAACACAGGGCGGAAGCTCCCCTAATGAGGATGTTTACCAATGCGGGAGAAAAAACGAGAGCAAACAGGGATGTGGACACGTGGTCGTCAACACCTCCCAGCTTGGTCCTGTCACCTCCACCGCTGATGGGGCAGCCGGGGCTCTCGTTTATGCCCTCATCACATCGGCAGCAGCCAGACATTCCCGCGATGACATCTCATCCCAAGCAGGCTGCCTGGGTTTGACATCTCCACTGGCACTAATTCCTGTGGCTCTTATTAGGATGTATTGTGAGCTCATTTTGTGCTATTGTTACAGCCCTCTTTTAGTCATATCTGTCACCTCCATCCCTCCCTCCCTCCTTCTTTTCCTCTCGTCGTTGCTCTGTGCCAGGTGCTCTTATAGCCTGCACAGACAGACAGACAGAAACAGAAAAAAAAAGAGAGAGAGGTGGATAAGATAGATAGATAAATACAAAGAGAGAGCAGCGGAAATGTCTTGAGAGATAGTGAGGAGCTTTTCTCCTGATAATAAGGCTGGCAGCCATTGTTAGTGGTGCAAACAAATGTTGAGCCGGGTTTTTGTGTCATGGTTAAATATACTTAACTCGCTACAAAAGTGGAATAAACCGTGACCTCAGTGCAGCAAGGGACAAAAGTCACTTCTCCTCCAGCCATTAGATCATTGCAGATTGATCTTTTTTGGAATGGGATTTGGGATTTGCACAGATTGCTTGTTGTTAGAGGATGTGCACACCTGCAGTTCTGTACCTCCCTTGTAGAAGCAGATGGCATCAGGTTTGATTGCTTGGTCCAAACCCAAGTTTGATTCCACCTTTCTCCTCCTCCTCATGTCTCTTCACATTGTATTGTTTGGCTGTTGTTTGGTTATTTTGTACTAGGGATGTGCAAACATATCAACATATCAAAATCGATTATACATTGATTATACATAATCAAAAAAAACAAAATTTATTTGAAATAGAAATCTTTTTGTTATATTATACTTTACTGTGTTTTCTGTAAATTTTGATCAATTTAATGCATTTTTCTGAATAAAAGTATTAAATTCTTTACAAAAATCTTACTGACCCTAAACTTTTTAATGGTAGTGTGCACTAGAAATGGAAAGCATTGTGCATTTCACTTTAAAGGGGTCCTATAATGTCCCTTTTACAAGATGCAATAAAAGTCTCTGGTGTCCCCAGAATGTGTCTGTGAAGTTTCAGCTCAAAATACCCCAGAGATCATTTATTATAGCTTGTCAAGTTTGCCCCTATTTGGGTGTGAGCAAAAACACACCCTTTTTGTGTGTGTCCCTTTAAATGCAAATGAGCTGCTGCTTCCGGCCGCTTTCCAGAAGAGGGCGGAGCTTTAACAGCTCGCGCTTTGGTTGCTCAACAACAACAAAGCTGGAGAATCTCACGCAGCCAAAATAATGATTGTCAGTAACGGTGTTCAGCCTTACATTGTTCAAACCGGTGTCGGACACTGATGGAGAGACTCAGGAAGAAGTTACAACTTCTAGAATGCAACTAGACATTTCTGAATGGTTAGTGGATAAATTTATGTAGTTGCTGTGGAGTTGATGCAACTCATTGACTAGCATGTGCCGTCATGTTAATCTTTTGTGCAAATCCAGAGTTGAATTGACCCTTGTTTGTGAAGCAGTCCAGCGTAAAATGATGGCATGGTAACAACACTCTACTACAACAACTCTTCCTCTTCTCTAAAGCTGCTCAACATGGCCTCATCCCCTTTGTTGCGTGTTCTCAGGGGCAGGGTTTTTGTAAATTTTAGGGTTAGTGATGTCACTAACCCGGGAAGAAGCCCCTACCAGCCGTTTGTTGTAGTCCTTAAACAGAGAATTCTTTAAAAGAAAATATCTCCCTTTGCATTGAACTTTGAGCGTCGTAACTTTGCAGACGTTATTTATGCTCAAACAGCAACATTACACACTAACTAAAATTAAATTGGACAAATTCGTTTCATAACTCAGATCAATGGACTTTTACAGAGTTAGTGCTTTGTGTTGCATCAGCATATTTTAAATGTAAAGGCCTGAGAAAGCTGCTCACCATGTCTTTCTCTCTCCCTGTATACCTGTCAAGTCACGGCCAGTTTTATCTGATGTTTCTGAATTCAAATGCTCGGTGTCTCAGCATGTGCTGGAAATTCACATAGGCCGTGTTGCACTGCTTTCTCTCTTTCACTTTTCGACTGTAGTTATCTTGCCCATGAAACACAGAATAATGTAATTCAAACAGTTGGGCATAGGGCGGCCCCCTCGCTGGGCCAGCCCGGGCCCAAGCAGCGCCTGCAGGATGATCACGCACCGCTGTCAGCCACAATAAAACCACTGCTTTACTTATTGAGTAGGGAACTGCGCACTGCATGGGGATCTGGAGATCAAGAATGAGAGGAGATATACACACTCATGTTTCAGCTGAGAATGGGAATCAAAAGGAATTTTACAATTCTGGTTCCGATTCCTCTTAACGATTTTGGTTTCTTAACAGTTCCATTAAAGATTTTTTTCAGTGTTTTTGAGAAGAAACATTTGGAAATAGGCATGCAATTCTTATTGTATTGATTGCACTCAGCAGTCTGTTGCCAAATGATTTCAGACTTAAATGGACCAGATATGTAACAAAACGTGACTAACCTGATTAACTAAAATGAACCAATGGCTCTTAGCTGGAATCATACTACACAGGACAAGCTATAGGTGTTTAATTCACTAATATGATCATCTCGTAAGAGTCATTTGTTTGGGAATCAGACTACATCGATCAAGCTATGTGTATTTGGCCCTGTTTACACACGGTATTAAGATGCGTTTTGGTCGATCGGATCACAAGTAGAAGAAGAAGACACATTACACGTTTAAATCTCTTTTGTCCACTTTCAACCACTTTTGTCCTGATTTCTTCATGGGGAGGCTGTATGTATGGGTTTTTTCTGATCTTTCAATCTAATGAAAAAAATAATCTCGCACAATTTACATATGAAGAGCCATGCCGAACACTGAGTGTGTGTTAGAAATCATGAGCTATGAAAGCAATCTGGTCGAATGCGTTTTTGACTACCTCTGTAAGTGGTCAAAACGAAAGTGGACAAGCTCAAAACGTTTTAGATCCTGTTTACACCTGGTATTAAGATGCGTTTTGGTTGATCGGATCACAAGTGGACGAGAGAGACACATACCTGTCTACACCTGGTGTTTTAGTCCATATCTTTTGTCCACTTTCAACCACTTCTGTCCTGATTTCTTCGAGGGGAGGGTTTATGGGCGGGTAAATGTATGGGCTTCTTCAGAAGTTTTGATTAAATAGGTGAAATAACCATGCGCAATTTCCATATGAACGGGAAAACATACAGAAAGCATCAGCTTTCTTTTCTGCTCTGAAAGCCGTGAGACCACGCTGAACACGTGTTGCATGTTAGATTGCATGTTAGAAAACAGAAATGTTTAGAGAACATTGTGCTTAGTACATTTTTTGTCTTCAAACCAAACTTAAGGCTTCAGCCGGCAAAGTTTAAATCCCGTCTGGCTAGCGCGCTTCCCATAATGTTTATTGTGTCAGTAGGTGGAGAGTAGGCGGCCTTTAGCGGCTATTTGAACACTTTCGACCACATGAGCGTCTACACCATGAACGCAATCCGGTCAAATGCGTTTTCGACTACCTCTGGAAGTAATTGAAAGTGGACAAGCTCAAAACGGTTTGCACCTGTATTTAGTGTCATCCACCTGTGATCCGATCAATTAAACCGCATCTTAATACCAGCTGTAAACAGAGCCTAAAACAAACTGGCTCATAAGAGTCATTTGCTTGAGAATCAGACCACACAGTATGTTTCAGTAAGATTCATTACATTCAGTGAACACGATCATTGTTTTAGTTATTTTTATAATGAACAGTTGACTTTGTTTTCATACTTTGTTCAGAAACTCGGTTCCCAACCGTAGCTTTAGCACACATTTTCTCGCTCACATTCCTCACAAACACACACAGAGGGTTTCAAACAGGAGTGCATGGGTGGATACTGCTGGGGGTCTTGTGATTAAACCCAAAAACACCAACTGAGGCACACTCACACCTACATACACGTAAATGCAAACACACATTCACACGTTCACAAACACCTACTTGTTTACACAGGGGGCCAATAGCTCACGCAGCTTTGCCAACAGCCTAAAGATCGAGAGAAATCGATGGTATCATTTGATTGCATCAGCAATGTTTTGTCGCATTCATGACCTGCGGCTTTGAATTCTCCTGGAAGTTTCTTTCGAAGGGGGCTGTCCCTCATTTTATCTGTACGCTATTCATTTACACTGTCTGCTCTGGGGGAAAGAACCTAATTATTTCCTTACAAATGGCCCTGTAAACAGGAGGGGGATGAACTCTGTCATTTCCTTGTGCCAAATGCAGATAAGTATTTATGTTTGAATGTTGGATTTCAGCTATCCAAATGCGTGAAAGACGCTTTATAGTTAGTCTGCAGCGAGTCTGGCTGGAAAAGGAAACAGCAGACACGGCCGTGCGTAGGAGTGATGAGACAGTGGAAGCCCTGGCACAGAGACCCTGTCTTATACGCTCTTCTTCCTTTATTTCCCTATTTCCTCCTTCTCTTCCTCTGTGAGTGGGCTCACAGGGAGCCGAGCTCAATGTTATGGATTTGAGCTGTCTTCTTCTTTGTGCCTGCCCCCTCTTTCTCTCTATCTTTCAACGGGTTTCTCTCTCTGGGCTGGACGGTGTCCCGGAGGAATTTGGCTACACAGATGTGGAGTGTCTGTTGAAGAGGAGGGTTGTGCTCATTTCAAACCCCCCTGCGAAAACACATCATTTCCCTATACATGGCAATTAGACACATTACACATTACAGACCTTCTATCAGACACTGAATGTGTGACTTATTTTAGTGTGCTTTAGATTTGTTGCCACTTTGTCTTCTGCCAGAATTAGGGCTGGAACTAATGATTAATTTGCTAACTGATAATCCAATGATTACCCAGTAATTTTATTTAAATATATACACATGCACAAACAAAACATCTATTGTTTATGTATATATTTCATTTACAATATTTTAATATCTTACTGTTGGCATATATTTGAAAGTTTGGAGTCAGTAAGATGCACTTTTTTTAGTTTAATTCAGGATGCATTAAATTGATCAAAAGTGACCATTTACATTGTTACAAAAAATATATTTTAGATAAATGCTGTCTTTTTTTAATTATCATGGTTTCCACACAAATATTAGGCATTACAACTGTTTTCAACTGTGATAATGATAAAAAAAATATTCTTGAACACCAAATCAGCATATTAGAATGATTTCTAAAGGATCATGTGGTACTGAAGACTGTTTTTACTGTATTATTTGATCAAATAAATGCAGCCTAATGGTTAGAAAGTTGTGACCTGAAGGTCGTGGGTTCAAGTCTCAGTACTGGCAGGAAATGTAGGTGGGGGGAGTGAATGAACAGCACTCTCTTCCACTCTGATTACCCACAACTGAAAATGCGCCGCAACAAAAAATGGCTGCCCATTGCACCGGGTGTGTGCACTTGGATGGGTGAAATGCAGAGCACACATTGCAAATATGGGACACCATACTTGGCCACATGTTACGTCACTTTCACTTTCACTATCTAGTTTATCTTGGGTAAACCTTTGGAACTTCCTGTTTGAACGTTGTTGCTTAGAATATGGTAAATTAGGATAATCATGGTAATGTTGGCTTACCGGAGGCTAACCTTGGCAAACGTGATCAAAGTAAATTTCAGAAGCCAAATGTGCAACAGTGTCCCAGATTACCCAAATACATACGAAATTGGTTGCCAGTGTCATCAGTTAATTATACGTTTTAGCAGTCATTCCTCCAAAATATTATACTGCGAAAGGCTGCAGTTGACCAATCAGAAATATTCTAGAGTCCATTGTTCCCAATTTTTTCAGTCTAGCTGTTGGCATTTATTATCCATGTTTTTTTGCATTTTCGCTACTACAGTGGAGCAATGCAGAATGTGACTTCTAATTGAGCATGTTTATAATCATTTCAGCCCTATGTCTGTTCCTAATATTCTGCTTTCTTTTCCTCTCTTTTTTTCTCAGGATGCCTTTGTGGAGTTGTACGGTCAGCAGAGAGACTCTATGTTCCACCCATTGTCATACCTAACGAAAGTGCTTGGATTGGCGGCGTTGGGCTTGGCAGGAGTGACCATCGCCTTTTTTGCTCAGAAGTGACAGCCCTGTGGGTCTCTTCACCAATCTATCTCACTTTCTCTGCCTGTCTCTCCTCTTCAGCTTATCAAAGCATCTCTCAGCGCCACACTGCCCCGCTAAGCCCGGCACCAGTGCCCTTCAAAGGCCGCCGCTGATCCGATGCCCCTCCAGCCACGGGAGCTACGGCGCTCACGCTCTTTCACCCTCTCTGGAGTGAAGAAAACACAAAGAAAAAGAATACAGAATGAGGACTCGCAGGAACGCTCCCACACTTTAACTATGATGCTCGTCACTGCCATGTACAGTTGCGCTCACACAGAGATCGACACACAAAACACGTGCACACACAAGCACATGCTCACATACTTCACATGGACTCAAAAAATACACAAAAAAAGAACGTTTTATCTTTAAAGTTTGTTTCTTATGTATGAAACAAGTACAAAGAGATTTTTAAACTTAAGATTGTGCTTTTTTGACATTTTGATATCAGGTTTTTTGGCATTTTGTAGCATGAATCAAAAAAAAAGAGAGAGGAAAATAAGAAAGTTTGCCGGCGTGAATGTAAATAACTTCTCCACTATTTGCATGTGTGGAGAAAGAGACTCTTTCAGCTACTTTATTGCATGATGGCATTTTGAACTCGACCACCCACCCCTACTTTGTTGATTCGGGGTGTTTTTTTAATATTTTTGTTTATTTCTGTCTCTCACTCCATTGGATGGACCTCTTGAGATCTCCCGTCAAACCAACAGATGTTGAGCATTCCTCATTAAAAAGTTCCTCTTTGATTTGCTCAGTGTCTTACTGTTTGGTGAGCACAACGAACATGCCTACAACCAAACCGAAGTGGCTATCACGATGTAATCTCACCCAGCATGGGTCACAGAGTTGACCCAAATCGCCCCTCTTGAATGTAAAGACTGGAAGTTTGACTTCTGTAGGGTTTCCCAATGTATATTTTTCATTCATATGTTTTTTTTTGTTTTGTTTTTTTTGTTTTGACTGGTGCAAAATGTGTTAAAAGAGCATTTTTCATGGTAAATTCCATTTCCGAGGGTATTGTGTATGTGTAAAGTCTGTGTACATGTAGTGTAAGTGTGTGTGTACATCTGTAAATAGATTGGTTGAGAGAGCTGGACTTGGCTGTGTTCTGGTGGAGAACGCGGGCGCCCCGCCAGTTGTGTCCAGCCCAGCCAGGTGTGTATGTGCGTCTGCAGGTGAAACAGGCAGGTGGCAGCTGGGAACAGAAGTTCATTCAGGCTGGCATGATAGGCATGCAGGCCAGCGGGGCTTTGAAAAGACTCTGTACACAACGGACTATGTAATTCACGCCCCAGATGTATCACTTTTCCCTCCCCGCCGCCCCCCAATGTTATCTTTCTGGCACGGTAGATTTTTGGATGCCCCAACAACCAAAGAAATCCGATCCGTCTTCTGTAACTTCCGCCCCAGAGAGAATCTCATCTAGTGCTATCCCACAACTTCCACAGCGTGTTCCACTGGGAGGGTTGATTTCTCATTCACAGGAAGATACTGAGACACCAGCTTGTCCTAATGTCTTTTTCCCCTCAGATGTCCATTAAGATGTCACTGGTGTAGATTTAGCGCTCTCTGTCTCTGTGTCAGGGCAAAAGCCCACTGAGACCAAATAAAGACTATGGCCAGCGATATTTTAATACCTTGTGCATCTAGCAAATTTTATTTTGAAAATCTGTAATATAGGAGCTAGATGCTTAAAGGGTTAGTTCACCCAAAAATGAAAATTCTGTCATTAATCACTCACTTGTTCATCTTCGGAACACGAATTAAGATATTTTTCATAAAATCCGCTGGCTCAGTGAGGTCTGCATTGACAGAAAGTTAATTTACACTTTCAAATGCCCAGAAAGCTACTAAAGACGTATTTAAAACAGTACATGTGACTAATGTTATGAAGCAACAAGAATACTTTTTGTGGACCAAAAACACAAAATAACGACTTTATTTAACAATATCTAGCGATTTCAAAACACTGCTTCATGAAGCTTCGAAGCTTTACGAATCTTTCACGTGACTTTGGTGATTTTTGGGTGAACTAACCCTTTTTTGGGGGGGGGGTATTTACATATAAAGCACAAGGTTGTGCAAAAAAATCAGAATTGGCATCCTTTCAATTCATGAGTTTGAATTTGAATTTTAAATTAATTAGTAACGTCCCACAGAATTGGAAATTTACTTGGAGTAGTAGAAAGAGGAATTTACTAAATTGCAATTCAAAGAAATTGAGCAAATAATTGCCTTAGTTTCAAACAATGCTGTCAAGCCAACATTCATAGTTTGTCCCAACAAACGTTCCTTTGTTAAAAATTAAAGTCTTTCATTTAAAATTCATTTAATTCTTACTTAAATTCAAATTCAGAAATGACACTTAAAAACATTCTCAATTCAATTCCAAATGATACAGTGTCTACAGACTTCAGTCAGAGTTGGACAGCATATTTAATGTGGCATGAACGAAAAAGAGGCTGTGAAGGATAGCGTAAATGGTTATATAATTAATTTAAGTTTTATTTTTTGTCTACTGGAAATTTGTGGAAAGACATTTCAGTATTTTGTTGGCTAAACAACCCTTAAGCCCAAAGTATAGTTCCCTTTTACGTGTACGCGAGGGTCAATGTAGAGTGCGCATGACACGAATTTCGTCATCAGAAGATTACGAGCACCGCCCGATTTTGTAACCGCGAGTACTTGTACGCTCAGGTCGCACATGCGTATTTAATTTTTTTGTAGTACTTAGTTTATCCACAAGGTGGCAACCGTGCACTGGGGCTGTCGATTCACAAGGCAGTCAAAGAAAAACTGCATAAACAGAACAAAACGGAACGCATGCAAGCTACAGTGACAATGGAGGCCTACATAGATGAGAGATTGTGCGAAGAGGTTAGAAAGTACCCTCATTTGTACAACTCTAGCATGAAAGAATACAAAGATGTTTACATTGGTTGTAACTCGTGATGAGAGATTTCTCAAAACTGCGCATGCGTCTAATGAAGTATACGTTCCAAGGCTGCGCGGACACTGGCGTATGCGTAAAAACACAAAGTATACCCAGGGCTTTAGTATACAAGAGTATGACATAAACAAACTGTACTTCTTTCCCTCACAGTCTCATTTTCATTCAAGTCAATACTCTAACTAAGGATCCATGTCAGGATCGACTTTATCTAGTCTATCAACACAGCTCTCTCGAGTGTGTAGCGGTACAGATTAAACATTCGCTATCTAATAGTGTACTATATTGCTGCACCCTTTATCAGGTGGTGCAGGACTTGTATCAGAATATGTTAAAGCGAGTTTTTAGGACTCACACTGTAAGATCATTTTACTTTAGCTGCTAAAGATCTAGCAATGTAAGACAACAGGGTGTGGAGTTGAGCTTCTCCCTGTTGCTGCACCATATGAAGCTGCTCGTGGATGAACCAGCGTATAACTGCCACTGCTGGAGCGGAACTTGTCCATCCACTCCTTAAGTCTCACTTTCCCTCTGGTTAGGAGAAGCTGAGAAGTCTATTACAATTAGACTCTAGATGCACCTATTTGAGTCTAAGAAGAGGCCTTGTGTATTTGATTAAATAGCATCAATCTGTGATTTCTATTCATAAGCGATTTTCAAATACAGTTGTGTCAAATTCCTCTGCACCTTTTAAGAAGCAATGGCTCTTCAACTTCAAGTGTAATCAAGCAGTGATTGTTTGTCGGGGATTTTTTTTTGACATTTGACTTTGACAAAAAAGAGACTAAGATGAAAAGAAAGGTGAAGGATGCAGGAAATTCGCAGTCTAGTTGGTAAATGTGTGAATCATAAGGTTCTTATGTAGCATCTGTGTATACATCAAAATCATTTGCATTGTAAGGGGCCATACACACAGAATGCATTTTTTTGCATTTGAAAAGGTGAGATGCAGGGCAATGGAATGAAAAAAACCCCACAAGCTCTGAAAATTGAGTAAAGTTTTTATATCACCATATCATGTGCGAGACGCTGCAAAAGGTGTTAGGGGTACGCGGCAAGCGTCAGTCACATCTGTCTAGTGCACAATGGAAAAGCATCGCAGTGGAATGCAAAAACGTATTCTGTGTGAACGGCCCCTAAAACTGTGTCCTAACCATGATGAAGCAAAATCCCACTCCATGTAGCTGCATATTTTAAAGCTGAAGTGTGTCATTTTTGCATCGCTAGACTGAATTGACTGTTTTTAAACAGGTTTCCCAAACACTCCGCCCAGAGACAAATCATCAGCCCCGCCCCAAAACGCACCTCATTGGCTGAACCAGTGTTGCTGTTGTCGGGCAGGTTAGGATGTTCAAACAAACAGATCAATATTTTGAAAACACCACAGAGCTGCAAAGCTTTCAGTTTTTAGGGAACTCAACCTTTAAGTTTTAACATAAAAATGACACATTTCAGGTTTAAACATGAAATATGTTCTGATTGGTTGTTATTATGTCTTATTACGCAGAATTTTCCCTTTCTCTGTGGAGAGACAACTGAAATGATGCTTGGAAACTTTACATTTGGTTAGGACACCGTGTATGAGAGAGGGCTTAGGTGAAACTTGGTTCATCTCCCGGGTGAATATTATATTTTATTTAAAATAATCTGTATCTCTTTCTTTTTATAATGTAAATGATTTTTTTACCCCTTTACAGAAAAAATCAGAATTCTGAATGTAAAAATAGGATCGGCTCTGATCAGCTAAAGCACTCGCATTTAAGGTTAGTCAGAGTTGTGTGGCTTGTACTTCTGCAAAAATCTCCATCTGTCAGTTCATTCCTCATTCTTTCATAAATTCTTTCATTCTCGTCATACAGATGGAAAGAGGATGGGCTTTTGTTTCAGCTCACGTCCTGCATGATAAATATGGAAGTGAGATTTAAACTGCAGCGCAAGGGGTTTTCCCTCCTTCCATCTGGATGATGGTGTTCCGGTGATCTGTTAAGAGTAAAATTTCAATTACAGTCTCCATGGTTCCACTGGTTTGGTGTTTAACTATGTTATTTACATTTTGCATGAGTGCATTCTTTCATCTCCAGCTATACAGCTTCATTTTGCTCGAGTTTCGGTGCGATTTTCACATTGTGTTCAATATAAATGACTCATTTTGTGTGTCTATTCTGAAATAAACCCCCACGCCCCATCAGATCAAATGGAAAAGATTATAAAAATGTATTTTTTTTTCCTTTGGCAGCTACTATAGTGCATTCATTTTACAATACCACTTTCCTTTGAGGAGAAAAGAAATCGATTTCCTGCTCCGATTTCTTTGCTTTCTTTTTTTTTTAATGACTTTGCTGCCATACCTTCCCTCATATATCACATAACCATTAAAATGTAGCAAAATATCTGGAGGATTTTAATATAGAGACTGGAGTTTATATTTGATTTCCAAATTCTCATTTTTCCACCATTATCCTGTTTGTCTTTCTGTGTTGTACATTGTGTCTTGTATGCCCTCAGCATGTAGCATTCAGAAGCAATTGTTCATGATGTTTCTTTCTTTCTTTCTTTCTTTTTTTGTTTGTTTAATTTATCCCAGTTGTGAGTTTTAAATGTGTCAATATCATTTTGTGTACGTATCCATGTCATAAGCTAACAGTTATGTGTCCTAATTAAATAAACCTTGCCTTATCATCTGAGAAGAGCTGTCACGGTTTGCATCACTGAGTCGGAAACTCCAATATGCCGCATTGGATTCTGTCACGTTTTGCTGTACTCCAAATTGAAGGCAGCTAGGGAATCGTTTTAACAGGCCAGCTGTATAACAGGAGTGTTTAAAGCAAGAACAGGAGAAGGTTGGCAACGGTGTCTCAAGGGAGACGAGGATTTAACCAATCAAAATGGGCCATGTGTACATCCTTCTGTTTAACCTGGGGGTCTTTCTTGAGATATTGTAGTTTTACATGTGCTCAACATAAAGGAATACGCATGTTTGCTCTTTACAACGGTCATTTGCAAATTGCACCATCCCTTACAAAAACATACCGTGATGGTATCAGGTGGTAATCGAGCACAAATTGAATCTGGAGAATTGTTTAGCATTTTCTGCACCGATTTTGGGAAAACATCTGTGGACTTATGTGTTTTAAGGGTATTATATTATCCCCCCTAAAAAAGATATTACAAGTAAAAAAAAACAAAGTCATTCCATGTAGTAAATATACAGTACTTGCTTGTCTTCAGTCAAAGCCCACCTTGGGAACACCTCCGGGTAAAAACACGGATTTTGCGATTAATCGGCATCTTCATTTCAATGGGTTGCATGGCAAAAATAAACATACAACTTGATAATCTGATGACTCTTATTAGCTGATGATTTTATTGGATTAAAAAAAAATACAGTGCAGTGCAGCATGATTAAAAAATAAAACAAATGACTCTTATGAGCCGGATCTTTTTAGTAAATCAAACACACAGCGCAACCATTGTAGTCCAATTCACAAAAAAATGCTTCTTATGAGTTGAATCTTTTCAGCAAATCAAACATACAGCGCAACCATTGTAGTCCAATTCACAAATAACTCTTGAGCTAGTTCTTTTAGTGAATCACAAACATACAATTTGTGTCCCAAATGACACTCTATACACTATGCACTTATACAGTATGTACTTATGCATAGTGTTCTCAAAAGTACCGACTTCAGTACCAAGTATGTAATCAAATTAGGAAATTCCCTAACTCCACGCAGCTGATTTCCATGTAAGCATCAGGCATTCAAGTACAATTCCTCCTACTTGAATGGGAAAGACTACATTTTACAAAACTGTTTGTCAAAATTTTGTTGCAGTGACATTTCAAATCAGCAATAACCTTTGACAACGATGCTATAATAAATTTTGCCTCTTTAGCTCAAATCACTAAAAATATTTTTCAGAATGCACGTCCACAAACTATCAAAAAGGTGAGTGGCTCCCATGGAAGACAGACATGTTTTAGAGCTATAATGGCCAAATTTTAGTTGTAAAATAATGGTTTAGTGGCTTGATTGCATGTATCATTGCAAAATGTAGACTATATTATTTCCAAGCTCTAATCGGCTAAATGCGAGGATAAGGCATGAAGATATTAAGATATTTTAAACATTAAATTTAAAAAACGATTCCTGTTCACACGGATCTGCGAAAACAACAAAAACGCTGTATTATGCTGCCAGGCCAGTAGTTGGCGATGTTACTTTGTAAATAAGCACTACACGCCTATAGACTGAACATGTAATACACATGCGCATTACGTCACTGTTTTCACAAATTCACAATTTTGTAGTTTACACAGAGACGATAACGGTATCGTATTCAAAAACTTGCACTTTGAAAACTATTTGCATTTTCAGGCCTCCAAAATGCCATTTCCGTGTAAATGAACGGCCAAAACGCATAAAAGTTTTCCGTTTTTAGTTGAAAACAGTGGTGTGTAAACGCCCGCTCGGTGTTAGGGCCTACGATTTCTCCCGTTCAGTTTTCTTCTAAAAGAAGTCTGTCTCCTACTTAAAAGTGTCTTTTGTAACCTACAGTGTAGATGTTCTGAACCATCCGTTAGGTCTCAAACGCAAGGACACACGTGCATACACTCTAAAACAGCTCCACCGTATGATTCTCAAGGGTTCGTGTTACAGTGCAAAAGCTGCCTAAAAAGAACACACACCAAGAACGAGAAAGAAAGTCAAGCTTTATGGATCCGTCAGCCACAAGAGGCCACCATTGATGTGCGGTTCAAATGCTAACCTCTACTGTAGGCCAGGGAATTTGATTGATGAAGAAACCCTGATGACAATGATGATGCAGATGATGAATGTTACGATTACTCTACAGACAAAGATGATGAGCACCATGAGCTGTAATCTGGGACTTATTTTGCGTGTGTTGTGTGCCGAGGGGTGTAAACATAACGCTGTTTCCTCCGAGATTTCGCTCATGTGATATTAGATTAACCTCCTACAGCATCTAAAGCCCCACAGTCACATCTCCACCCTCACAAAACTACGAGATGGCAGAAAGAAAGAGAGCCGAGCCTCCGAGGGACGCAGCCGGAGGGAGAGGAAGGTTAAATTAACTTGAGCCCAGAGTTCTTTGTGCAAAAACTACTCTCTCAGCGGATGAAATATTCCACATATGTGGAAGAAGGAGAATTTTAAATGATATCAGTTTTAGTTGGTAGAGCTTGTACATGCTCAGAGTTCTCATAATTGCTGGCAATTGAGGGTGTTCTTGTAACTTCTGGGGGATATGAACCTGATGATGATGGCAAAATTTACACCAGCTTCAGATTTCTAAAGCGCAGAATGGTGGAAAGTATGCATGGAACGTCCAAGATCAAAGCGAACGCACTGCGTCCAAAGGGATGCATAATAACATCTGAGGCTAAAGTAATAGAACTAAATCTTTAATATCGTAAGTGCATAACAATGGTTGCCTATAGATTTATCTATTTTTTGTTTTTAATAGGAGACAACTCATTGTTTTGTCCTAATGTGTGAGATAAGGCAGCATAAGAAAAAAATCAGTAGAAAAATTGAAAAGGTGCTGTTAATTTTCTGCCAGGACATTATCCGTTAAATTCAAAGTTCTGTCATGAAACTCTAGGTGGCACAGATTTAATCTGCTTGCAATCACATCATTCTCTGTAGGACACAGCTGATTGGTTCCTGCTGTAGCCAAACGCTCGTTGCTCAACCTTCAAATATTTGGTCAGCATTTGCTGCAGCACACTTTCAGAAACCCTCCACCTTACCCAGCTCTACCTGTGTAGATCTGCTATGGGTAATTCAGGAGTAATTTAGGGTAAATGAGCGTTTCACACTTAGGCCCTGTTTACACTAGTGCATTTTCGTTTTAAAATGCATAACTTTTGTTATGGTTTCGCCTGTCGTTTACACTACTCCTGCGTTTTCGACCCTCGAAAATGGAGACTTTCGAAAACGCTATTTGTTGTCATTTTTAGCAGCCATTGTGCCTACATGCGCAAGAGGCAACTGTTTACATTTTGCGCATGCCCAGTGTGAATGCAAGGTCATGTGACGTGCGTTTTCGGTTGTGTAGTGTAGATGGAGACCGTTTCTGAAACGCCAGTGTAGACGAGGATCGTTTTCATTTTAAAACGGTGTTTTAAAACGAAAACAAACTAGTGTAAACAGGGCCTTAAAGGATTAGTTCACTTTGAAATGAAAATTAGCCCAAGCTTTACACACCCTCAAGCCATCCTAGGTGTATATGACTTTCTGCTTTCTGATGAACATAATTGCAGAAATATTAATAAATATCCTAACGCATCTGAGCTTTATAATGGCAGTGATAGGGATCAATGAGTATGAGCTGAACGAAGTGCATCCATCCATCATAAATATGTGCTCCACACGGCTCCGGGGGGTTAATAAAGGCCCTTCTGAAGCGAAGTGATGCGTTTGTGCAAAAAAATATCCATATTTAAACAAGTTATGAAGTAAAATATGTAGCTTCCGCCAGACCGCCTTCCATATTAAAGTTACGAAGAAATTGTAAACTGGCGTCACGTCAGTTACACTTTTTCCATAAGTTGAATAGGGAAGGCACAGGACGTACCGCAAGCTTTGTGAACTGCAAGAGTTTTACACTTTCTGCGTACGTTGAATACGGAAGGCCGCTCATGCGGAAGCTAGATATTTTGTGGAGCACATATTTATGATGGATGGATGTGGATGGAAGCACTTTGTTCAGCTCATACTCATTGATCCCTATCACTGCCATTATAAAGCTTGGATGCGTCAGGATATTTATTTATATTTCTGCGATTATGTTCATCAGAAAGCAGAAAGTCATATACACCTAGGATGGCTTGAGGGTGAGTAAAGCTTGGGGTAATTTTCATTTCAAAGTGAACTAATCCTTTAATATAGATGTGGGGTTAGCACCGCTTTTTACCCAGGGTTATGAAACCCTGCTCTGGAGCAGGGTTAGCACCACTTTTGCCATGTTAACTCTGCATTGCGGTGCCAAACTTGTACAGTGTGAAACGATGTGGTGTTAGAATGTTACAACTAGATGCATAGCAACCGACAACCAATCGCGTGCCTTATATTCACACAATTTGGGCAGTCACGGAAACATAGCTCGATGTATAAACAGTCGTTTCTGCGTTTGACAGGAAAAATGTCAACGGCGATGGAAAACGCGACAACTGGAGTGAAGAAGAGACCGTTTCATTCACACCTTTATAGTTCGAAAAGTTCATTCAGAAAAACTTGATATTACAGTCAGGATTCCATTTACCCGGAGTTTAGAATGACCCAGGGTTAACCATTTCAAGTGTGAAAAGCCCTTCAGAGTGTTGTCATGACAGAAATGGGGGTTTTGCACAACAAACTTCCGTATTCTGTAAAACAGGTCGCATCACTTCCAGTTCAGGAGTTTTGTATGTGCTTCGTTAAATATAGAGCCATTTACTCAAGATACCTTCAAAGGACTGAGCAAAGATGAGCATAAACGATGTCCATCACATGTGCAGATTGATATCTAAGTTTTTTATTTTTCTTCTTCTCACTAACTTTTAGATATCTAAATGAAATAAAACACCAACAATAAAAAGAACTAGCTAGGTTAGCTGATTACCTTAAAAGTCCACAGATATCAGCATCAGTTCATACTGCCGTTAACACTTTCTCTGACAAGCGGATGCAATGAGACCTGTTTTCCTGTTTGTTCATGTTACTTTTGGCATAAAGCCAATTTACAGACATAATCTTAAACACAACACAATGCAATGCATGATTCAAAATACAGGTAAAACACCTGTGAAAAATCTTTCTTCATATTAACACAGTACATTAAGACTTTTTTGTAGGTAAATAAATAATAATAATAATAATAAACAAAAAAAAAAAAAAACATTTGGTAGATCTTTACTAAATTGCAAAATATTTTAGTCGAATGTTAATTAATTAAGTTAGTTATTCAGTAATCCAGTCAGTAATGTATTTTCATTATATGGAAATTAGCATAATTGACATTTTAATAACTGTGTTCCACATGATAAAAGTCAAATGAGTTCAGAGTGGCTTTTCCTTTTATGCAAATGATCTGAGAAAGGTGCAACTTGATTGGACTAATCAAATTTAGACATGTAAATGGCTGATTTCTGCCACTTTATTTTGATTTTCAAAGATTTGTATCAGTTGGGTATTATACTTATTTAAGAATTAAATTTTAACAAACACACAATATATGTTTTAGAGAAATATTTAGTGCCTCACTTGGCCAAAACCAATATTCAAAATAATAATTTTGGGGAATTTTTGAATAATGTTTGAATTAAAGAACTCCAATCCTCTGCTTTCCTTTTTTAGGTTGGTCTGGCTTCTCTCATTTCTCCGATCCCTGACACACATCACTCACCTCTTTCTATCCTCCACTGGCTCTGCCATTCTGAGCTTCGGACTGAAAACCTTGACATGAAAGTTTAGTCTCTCAAACTGAATTTTTATACACTGCAACACACATCTCATACATCTCTTATTTGGAAGCAGACTGGTTAGCAATTGGGCTTTACCAAGGAGGCATATTCAACCAATTAGAAGTGTTTGTATTTATGTAAGTTTATTATTGGTGTTTATGCAAATCCCTGCCACCAAAGCGCTAGGATGTTGTGGAGGTTGCTATAACGTTGCTAAGGTGTTAGCTACCGGCCAAGGGAGAGATCATATAATAAGAGTCCATATTCTGGTCAAAAAAAATAAAAAAATAAAAAATAAAGAAAAAAAAAATATTTAAGAACTATGAAATAAGGAAACTGTATGTTAAAATCAGATTTGATTCATTCAACTTTATTTCCAGACTCAAGGTCCATTAGAAAAGAAACATACAACAAACAAACACACACACACACACACACACACACACAAAGAAATCCATTCATTTCAATAGAAACTCACGCAATCTAGAATGTCATGTGAGGGCGAAATATTTCCCAACGCAAATTTCACAATGGGTTCAATGGAAAGCTGCTTAATTTGAAATTGACTTCTGTGTGAGCTGTGCTTAATACATCACTAAACTATTGACAATCCACCTTATTCCTGACTAGCATACTGCGTTTCGAATTATGGGTTGCACTTCCGGTTTGGGGAACTTCCATTTAAAAAGACTGAAACGAATAGTTTTAAGTCATAAGGTTGCCCTACAAATAAAGCTTATCCGTCAGTTTGACTGAATGAGCTGTCAATTTTTCTTTCATGTTTTATTTTCAGACATCATGAGAATAACGTAACGCTTGGTATTTTAACGTAACATGTTATAACAAGAATATCTATGGCAAGAGCTTTTTTCAGTCAATGCTTTCTATCCTCGTGATTATTTTTTTTTATCCCTTTGCATACCGCTGTAATAGTATGAAAAAGGACAACATATACTGCATACTGCAACATATACTTTGTGGTCTGTTCTCCCGATATAATTTACGATATATCCCATTAATAATTCACTGGAATGCACGAAGAATCTCTCGTTTTTCTCCTCAAAGCTTCACGTCTCTTTCCAGGTTTGTTTTCACAGGTAAATACAATTTATTATCTGTAAAAACAATGGAAATCACTTTGAAATAGTATCACGCAAGAACATTTTTTATTAAGGCAACGTATATTACACAATACAGATATATATCATAGTTATATTTAACCCGTCCGTTATTGCTGTGGAAAGAATCGCGCTTTTTCATGGCCTGTTGAATGTACCTTGTTGATGCTTAAATGTCCTTTTAATTTTCGTTGGTGAGTAGAATAATGTCATCTCATTGTACCCAGTTTAAAAATAAAACGTATTATTGCGTTCATAGAGCGAGCCTTTCACTGACTGTTTACAGCTTAACGGAAGTTACACCCATAATTCGCGCAAAGCGTCATGGGGCGTCGGAATAAGGTGGATAGACAATAGACTTTTATTGCCCACGAATTTCGACATGAAACTTAAGATGTATTTTCTTCCCTGTTGTTACGTATATCTGAGTGAAATGGCTTCTCGAACAAGAAAAAATGTAGGGCGAGACTTAATTTTGTCTATCGGGAATAGAGCCTTTTCACAGACTGTGATGACGCGTTTTAACGGTCATTAGTATCGTAAATCCTGCAAAGTTTTTTATATTTTCATTTTTAAAAAAAACGTATGTACATTTATAACAATATACTTAGTATTATATTACCTTTGCATCAAATTACAAAAATCTAGTTAACGCTGCTGTGAGGGTGTTTCTAATACAGCGGCTATGGGAGTGACGGTAAAAATGACATCTTTCTCTCTTCTTACTGCCGTTATCAATTTTCCTATTTATGAAAGTTGTGAAAACACTATTGTGGAGTTTTTCTTTTGCTATTTAAGCAAATGGAAACACAAAAAATATATTTAATGTATTCTCTCATTCACTGCTATAGAACTTTACCCAACTAGGACGACTTCTGCTTCTGAGAAACCCAGAAATGTGAAAAGGGTCTATTGATTGGATCATTGTGGTTTGCTATTGCTGTGATCTCATGTGATTGACAGGTTGTCCCGCGCGCCTCTCACGCCAGCAAACACGTCATCAGAGAAGAGATGTCGCTTCAAGAGTGAGGGAAATTATTTTGATTAAACATTACGAGGGCACATGAATTAAAAAAAAAAAAAATTTTTGTTCACGGATAAATGGGTATAACAAATACTGTCAATACTATCATGGTGACTTTAACATGGTAGCTAGAGATAGTGGTATTGGGGGGTTAGCCTATTACAGCTGAAGACAAAGATGAACATGTACAATGAAAATAACTACTGTGTCTAATGTGTGTGTATGGAGAGAACAGTAGCTGTGGGCCCCTTTCTGCCACTCTGACACAATGAGCACAAGCCTGGCCGGCTGTTAGTTTTACTAGGTCACCAACAGACACATTTATCCTTGAAGTGCTCCAGGGAGAGCAAAAACAATGGCGATCTTGTCAGCGCAGAGCTGGAAAGAAACGCGCGGTGTTTGACCGGAGACCCAGAAACGGTGGACGTGTCGTGGGAATACGGAGACGCGCGCCTCACAAAATGTTTACAAAGGCTGTCGGTGCACTTCCACAAATCTGCTGCCACAGCGAAACGACCCTGGCTGAAGGATTTGTTAATATTTGGGACTTTGAATGAGTGGTGTTGCTAATCAAACACACTTGAAGTGAAGAGACTCAAATTGGACAGTCAGGAGAGGAAAAAAAAAAACGTATTTAAATCTGTTCACCGATGCTGATAGTTTAGCTTTGCTTTCCAGCTAGTTTGCCATGTCTGCACTTTGTAGGCCTAAACTTTTGATCTCAATAATAATAATAATAATAAAATTAATACCTTAAAGGGTTAGTTCACAAAAAAAATGAAAATTCTGTCATTTATTAGGCCTGCTCATCCTCATGTCGTTCTACACCCGTAAGACCTTCGTTCATCTTCGGAACACAAATTAAGATATTGTTGATGAAATCCGATGGCTCAGTGAGGCCTCTATTGAAAGCAATGTCAGTGAACCTCTCAAGATCCATAAAGGTACTAAAGTCATATTTAAAACAGTTCATTTGAGTACAGTGGTTCTACCTTAATATTATAAAGCGATGAGAATACTTTTTGTGCGCCAAAAAAACGAAATAACGACTCTTCAACAATATCTAGTGACGGCCGATTTCAAAACACTGCTTTGAAGCTTTATGAATTTTTAGTTTCGAATCAGTGGTTTGGATCACGTAAATGAAAGGCTTGTTCGAGATGCATCGGCGCTGCACAGACCGATCAGCGTATGACATCAAAGTACCGCGAGAGGGATTTTAAAAGCATAAGGATTCGTATGCTCTCCAGTCGCTCTCGTGGTAATTTGATGTCAAATGCAGATCGGTCTGCACAGCGCCGATGCATCTCGAACAAGCCTGAAGCCTCGTTTACTGAAATCACGTGACTTTGGCGCTCCGATTCCACTGATTCGAAAACAAAAAAATTCATAAAGCTGCGAAGCAGTGTTTTGAAATCGACCATCACTAGATATTGTTGAAAAGTTGTTATTTTTTAATTTTTTTTGGCGCACAAAAAGTATTCTCGCCTTTATAATATTAAGGTTGAACCACCATAGTCACATGAACTGCTTTAAATATATCTTTAGTACCTTGAGAAGTTCAGTGACAT
Organism: Ctenopharyngodon idella; assembly: GCF_019924925.1. Lineage (NCBI taxonomy): Eukaryota > Metazoa > Chordata > Actinopteri > Cypriniformes > Xenocyprididae > Ctenopharyngodon > Ctenopharyngodon idella. The sequence goes on from NC_067242.1 coordinate 12,438,175, forward strand.
TGCTGTCTATAGAGGCCTCACTGAGCCATCAGATTTCATCAAAAATATCTTAATTTGTGTTCCGAAGATGAATGAAGGTTTTACGGGTGTAGAACGACATGAAGGTGAGTAATAAATAACATTTTATTCATTTTTGGGTGAACTAACCCTTTAAGTTCATGCAACTGGCTGAAATAAAATGGAAAGATCTAAAAATAAATATGAAAGTAACAATATGAAAGGAACATAAAATAATAAAAAAAAGATGACTGATAACATGAGATCCCCTAAAAAAGAAAACAGAAATAAACTTAAAGAAAAATCAACATTAAATCAAAACTGACCTTATTTACTCATTAAACGCACATTAATACTAATGATATTTTAAAGAATAATACAATATGATATAGTACTATATAAAATGTTAATTTTGTACAACTTAAATATATAACATGCCATTTTCAATAATTTTTGGACGTTCACCTACTGCCCTCTGGTGGTCAGTCATTGACACATATACACATATTATACTTCAACATTTGGTGAGAAACAAAATGAAATGGAAGCCACCTTTATGTATCTATTTGGAAATTAAGTCCTTTCGGTTTATTGTCAGGGAATGAACACAGACAGAGGATCCAAGTGCAAGAATAACAATATTTATTGACAGGAAAATGCTGTACAATAACTACACTCCAAGGGTCAGTCGAGGCAGAGGCTGTGGCGTGCAGAGTGGCGAGGCACTGGGTGGCGCAGGGCTACAGCGGGTATCAGAGAACAAGGATAATCCAACCCAGAAAACAGGGCACACGACGAAAGTCCAGAATCCAAAAACCAGGAAGAAACACACAGAGAACACGACACCGGGAACAGCCTGCAACGAACTGACAAAGACACATAAAGACAAGCACAATATATAACAACCACTAACAAGACACGGCTGGCAACAGATCGCAATCAGACCATAATGGGTGACGCCCACACAATCATTCACTCACACCCAACACACACACACACACACACACACACAACAACACACGAGGGTGAGTAAGTGAATCCATGAACCGTGACAGTACCCCCTCTCCTATGAGCGCCTCCTGGCGCTCCCAGGAGAGCCTACCTGTTGATAGTAATCATCAATAAGAGAGTGATCCAGGATGTCCCTGGCAGGAACCCAACTCCTCTCCTCCGGACCGTAACCCTCCCAGTCCACCAAGTACTGGAATCCGCGTCCCCTTCGCCTAGCGTCCAAAATACGACGAACCGAATAAACGGGTTCCCCATCTACGAGACGCGGCGGGGGGGGAACCGGAACCGGCGGATTAATGTTAGCATGAAAAACAGGTTTGATTTTAGATACGTGGAATACGGGGTGAATTCTACGGTACGCTGGGGGGAATTTGAGGCGGACTGTCACCGGACTAAGAATCTTGGTGACAGTAAACGGGCCAATGAATTTAGGTGCCAACTTATTACATACGGAGCGGAGCGGAATGTTCCTGGAAGAAAGCCACACTCTTTGTCCGACGACGTATACGGGAGGCTTCAGCCGGTGGCGATCGGCCTGGGCCTTGGTGCGCGCTCCCACCTGAATAAGAGTCTCTCGGGCTCTTCTCCACGTGTGACGACACCTCTGGACGAAGGCGTGAGCGGAGGGGACCGCGACTTCGGATTCCAGACTAGGAAAGATAGGTGGCTGGTAACCTAGACTACACTGGAAAGGCGACAGGCCCGTAGCCGACACTGGTAACGAGTTGTGCGCGTACTCCACCCAAGGAAGCTGCTGACTCCAGGATGAAGGATTCTGAGCTACCCGACATCGCAACGTTCTCCCCAAATCCTGGTTGGCTCTCTCAGCTTGCCCGTTACTCTGGGGATGGAACCCAGATGACAAACTAACAGTCGCTCCCAGTAATCTGCAAAACTCCTTCCAGAATCTGGAGGTAAACTGGGATCCCCTGTCAGAAACCACGTCTACCGGGAGGCCATGAATACGAAAGACGTGATTAATGACAGTAACCGCTGTCTCCTTGGCAGAGGGTAATTTGGGCAAGGGGATGAAATGTGCCGCCTTCGAGAACCGGTCCACTACGGTCAAAATCACCGTATTGCCCTGTGAAGGAGGGAGGCCTGTTACGAAATCTAGCGCTATGTGGGACCAGGGTCTTGAAGGGACAGACAGCGGTTGAAGAAGCCCATCTGGGGAACGATTAGAAATCTTACCACGAGCGCAGACAGAGCAAGCCAAAACAAAATTGCGAACATCGCGAGCCATGCAGGGCCACCAGAATCGTTGCTTAACCAAAAACATGGTACGACTAACCCCTGGATGACAAGCCAGATTGGAATCATGGCCCCATCGGATAACGTCTGGACGTAACCTCTCTGGTACAAATAATCGACTCGGTGGGCACCCGGGCGGAGGCGTTACCCCTTCTAAGGCCGTGTGGACCTTCGACTCGACCTCCCATGTGAGTGAAGAGACAATGAGTCTCTCAGGTAAAATACACTCGGGAGTGGACGGGCGCTCGGAACGATCAAAAATACGAGATAAAGCATCGGGCTTGATGTTCTTAGACCCGGGACGATATGATAGAGAAAAATCGAAACGACCGAAAAACAGAGCCCACCGAGCCTGCCTAGAGTTTAGTCTTTTAGCGGATCTGATGTATTCTAAATTCTTATGATCGGTCCAGACGATGAAAGGTACCCCCGACCCCTCCAACCAGTGACGCCATTCTTCCAAAGCTAATTTGACCGCCAGCAGCTCCCTGTTACCAATGTCGTAATTCCGTTCGGCGGCGGATAAGCGATGAGAAAAAAACGCGCAAGGATGCATCTTATCGTCCGTGGCGGCGCGCTGGGAAAGAACTGCCCCTACCCCCACCTCTGAAGCATCAACCTCCACCACAAACTGACGTGAAGGATCAGGGGCGACAAGAATGGGAGCCGAAACAAAGCGGCTCTTCAGATTGGAAAATGCAGCCTCAGCTGTATTAGACCACCTGAACGCCGTTGCGGTGGAGGTTAAGGCGGTCAGAGGAGCGGCTAGTTGGCTGAAGTTGCGAATAAAACGCCGGTAAAAATTGGCGAATCCCAAAAACCTCTGCAGGGCCTTACGGGAATCTGGGATTGGCCAATCCACCACAGCCTTAACCTTGTCAGGATCCATGCGCACCCCCTCAGACGACACGATATACCCTAAAAATGGAACTGACTGTGCATGAAAAACGCACTTCTCCGCCTTGACAAAAAGCCCATTCTCTAGCAGCCTCTGGAGCACTCGTCTGACGTGTTGCACATGTTCCTGGAGAGAAGAAGAAAATATCAATATGTCGTCCAGGTAGACATAAATGAACTGATCGATCATGTCTCTCAACACGTCATTAACGAGTGCTTGAAACACGGCGGGCGAGTTGGAAAGGCCGAAAGGCATAACCAAGTATTCAAAGTGCCCTCTAGGGGTGTTAAATGCCGTCTTCCACTCATCCCCCTCCCTAATGCGAACCAAATGATAAGCGTTGCGCAGGTCCAATTTCGTGAAAAGAGACGCGCCCTGCAGCCGTTCAAAGGCAGAAGACATCAACGGCAAAGGATAAGTATTCTTTACCGTGATGTTGTTCAGTCCTCTGTAATCAATGCACGGCCGCAGCGACCCGTCCTTCTTACCCACGAAAAAAAAACCCGCCCCCGCGGGAGACGAGGAAGGGCGGATGATCCCAGCTGCCAGAGAATCAGAAATGTATTTCTCCATGACCTCCCTTTCCGGATTAGAAAGTGAATATAACTTGCCTTTAGGCGGAGAAGACCCTGGTACTAAGTCTATGGCACAGTCGTAGGGACGATGCGGAGGAAGAGAAGCAGCCCGGGACTTACTGAACACTTCCTTCAGGTCAAGGTACTCCTCTGGCACGTTTGACAGATTCACCGACGACTCCTGTAACACAGAACGAGACACAGAAGAACAGGCAGACAACAAACAAGACGCATGACACTGGTTGCTCCATTCTGCCACGGACCCCTGACCCCACTCGATCCTGGGCTTGTGTTTGAGCAACCACGGATGACCCAAGACGACCGGATGAGTAGTAGATCTAGAAATAAAAAATGGCAACTGTTCAGTGTGGTTACCGGAAGTGATGACGGTTAAGGGCTCCGTGGCGTGTGTGATGGTGGGTAGCTTCTGTCCATTAAGGGCGATGACAGTTATGGCATGTTCCAAAGGGTGAATGGGTATGTGCAAACGCGTGACCAGATCATAGTCCATGATGCTGCCCTCCGCCCCCGAGTCGACCAGAGCCTGGCAGGTGTGATGCCCCGATACCCACTGTAGTCTCACCGGGAGGAGTGTCGCAGATGAGGATTTATCCAAGGAAAGACCACCCGACAATAACCTCGGTACTACTGTCGGGCTCTGCCTTTTACGGGACACTCCCTAAGAAAATGCCCCGCCCCTCCACAGTACAAACACAGTCCCATCTCTCTCCGGTGTAATCTCTCCTCCCGGGAGAGCCGAGCTCTACCCACCTGCATGGGTTCAGGATCGAACGGGGGACCGACCGTGTTAACTCCGCTGGCACCGCTCTCCTCCATTTCCTCGAAGCGCGCTACGGGCCTCTTACGCGCCGCGCGTTCTTGCAAGCGAGCGTCCACCCGCAGCGCGAGCTCAATGAGACCGTCGAGACTGGTGGGTAGATCCAGCTGGTAAATCTCCTGCTGAACACGGTCGGCCAACCCATGCAGGAACATATCCCACTGCGCCTCCTCGTTCCACTTGCATTCCGCTGCCAGGGTGCGGAATTTGATGGCGTAATCAGACACTGGTTGGATTCCCTGCCGCAGATCCGCGAGTTTGCGCGCGGCCTCCCGTCCCGCCACCGAACGGTCGAAGACCCGTCTCATCTCCTGCGACAGGGTGTGGAATGAGGAGCAGCACTGATGTTTGTTCTCCCACACCGCTGTTCCCCACAACGCTGCGCGTCCCGTCAGAAGCGTCATGACCAACGCGACTTTAGATTCCTCAGAAGAAAACGTGTTAGGTTGCAAAGAGAAATAAATAGAGCACTTCGTTAGAAAGGCTCTACAAACATCTGGTTCTCCAGCATACCTCTCTGGTGCAGGAATACGCGGCTCTTGTTGACTGCTGACGTTGGCGGATGGGTGGGGAACAGACGGTGGAGCTGGCGCAGTGGGAGATGAAAGATGTTGAATCTGGGTAGATAACTCAGCCACCTGCGCCACCAACGCCTGAACGGCACGAGCAGTGGCCACCACTTGCTCGTCCTGATGATCCATCCGTTGAGCACTCCTGCTCAAATACTCCTGAAGATCCGACGACCTTGCTGGATCCATAAGTGGTCAGTTCGTTCTGTCAGGGAATGAACACAGACAGAGGATCCAAGTGCAAGAATAACAATATTTATTGACAGGAAAATGCTGTACAATAACTACACTCCAAGGGTCAGTCGAGGCAGAGGCTGTGGCGTGCAGAGTGGCGAGGCACTGGGTGGCGCAGGGCTACAGCGGGTATCAGAGAACAAGGATAATCCAACCCAGAAAACAGGGCACACGACGAAAGTCCAGAATCCAAAAACCAGGAAGAAACACACAGAGAACACGACACCGGGAACAGCCTGCAACGAACTGACAAAGACACATAAAGACAAGCACAATATATAACAACCACTAACAAGACACGGCTGGCAACAGATCGCAATCAGACCATAATGGGTGACGCCCACACAATCATTCACTCACACCCAACACACACACACACACACACACACACACACACACACAACAACACACGAGGGTGAGTAAGTGAATCCATGAACCGTGACATTTATAAAACATATAAACTTCATTTGCTTATGTAATTATATTTTTAATGCTCAGCACACCACAATCAAGGACTGTTTCTTTGTTTCCTATTGCTAGCAACAATGAAACAAAGAAAGAAATAACAGCATTTTTATTTGTTCCTTTATTGGCTGAATATTTATATGAGAACACCAATGATGAAAGCTTGAACTGTATTAATAGCAAAAACACAAGCAAGAAAAAGATGGTGTCAGATGAAAAGACAAGCAGCAAATGATTAAATGCCTGAAACAATGCTGTAACAATAAACAGAGGCTGACAGAACCTCGTCTACATGTAACATTTATCTTTGGAGTGGCATGGACATGTGACAGCACATCAGTCTGGCTTCATCCATCATGTTCAGACAGCCAGTACTGGAGGTCCACAGGCATCAGTACTGAGCCGTGTGAAGTCTCGTGTGAAGAAGAAGAATCAGGCAGGGCTGATTAACATTCAGGTGTTGGTTCTCGCTTGCATATTTAGTGCTGCAGCTCAGAAAGAGATTTAGCAATGACCCAGTCAAGGACACAAGCGTGAACGTGGGTTTGAGTGGGTAAATGAGCACACGCAAGAGGATTTTGAAAGACATCGATTGAGATTCCTACTGTAAGATTTCCTCCTGGATGCATTTTGCAGTATTTTCTTTCTCTTGCTTTGTCAGCATTACAAAACAGCTATTCTGGAATCGACTAACACTGTTTAACTGATGAAAAGATCTAAATTGCTCAGTAAACTCTGATAGCTGTAAAAGATGGACTTGTGACTTGTCTGTGATATCTTCTTGTCATCTGCTGAACTCTTGTGGGCGACTCCTGTAAATCCTCGATTTATTACATTTTTCTCCTCATAAACATGTTTTGTAATGTTTATGGTGCTTAAACAGTAACAGTGACTCAAATAACCATGCACTCATTACAACCGAGGTATGCAGAAGAGCATCTCTGAACACGTCCAACCTTGAAGCTGATGGGCTACAACAGCAGAAGACCACACAAGGTGCCACACCTGTCAGTTAAGAACAGGAAACTGAGGCTACAGTTCACACAGGCTCACCACAATTAGACAATAGAAGATTGGAAAAATGTTGCCTGGTCTGATGAGTCTTGATTTCTGCTGCAATATTCAGATGGTGGGCTCAGAATTTGGCATAAACAACATGAAAGCATGAATCCATCCTGTCTTGTATCAATGGTTCAGGCTGCTGCTGCTGGTGGTGTAATGGTGTTGGGGATATTTTTTAGGCACTCTTTGGGCCCCTTAGTACCAATTGAGCAATGTTTAAATTCCACAGACTACCTGTGTATGTCAATCCCTTTATGACCACAGTGTACCCATCTATCCTGACCAGCAGGATAACACGGCATGTCACAAAGCTCAAATCATCTTACACCGCTTTCTTAAACATGACAGTGAGTTCACTGTACTCAAATAGCCTCCACAGTCACCAGATCTCAATCCAATAGCGCACCTTTGGGATGTGGAATGGGAGATTCGCATCAGCCAACAAATCTGCAGCAACTGCATGATGCTATCATGTCAGTATGGACCACAAGGAATGAGGAATGTTTTCAGCACCTTGTTGAATCTATGCCATGAAGAACTAAAGGGATAGTTCACTCCAAAATTAAAATTCTGTCATCATTTAGTCACCCTCAAGTTGTTCGAAACCTATGAATTTTTTTCTTCTGCTGAACACGCCACATGTCATTGTGTACTACGTTGCAGAAGTTCACACTTTTTGGACACAAGTTGAATGCGTATGGCTGTCGCGCCGGAAGCTCGTTATTTTACTTTATAAAGTTTTAAATAAGGATTTTTGTCTTGATTCGTTTCAGAAGGCCTTTATTAACCCCCTGGAGGCACATGGAGTATGTTTTATGATCGATGAATGCACTTTTTTGGACTTCAAAAACTCCCATTATAAAGCTTGGACGAACCAGGATATTTTTAATATAACTCTGATTGTGTTTGGCTGAAAGAAGAAAGTCATATACACCTATAGCTTGAGGGTGAGTAAATTATGGGGTAATTTTCATTTTTGGGTGAACTATCCCTTTAAGGCTAAAGGGGGTCCAACCCGGTACTAGCAAGGTACCTAATAAAGTGGCTGGTTAGTATATACAGCCAAAACTATTCAGACATAATGAAAGATTGCAATAATACCACTAGATAATTTAAAATCCTCTCAGACATATATTGCCAAACAGCCTACCTATGAAACACGTCATATCCAACTTTTTAATGGATAATGAATCAGTTCTCCAAAAAGATTCGCTTACTGAATCGTTCAGAGACACCTTTTGCAGGTCGTTATGTTATGAGTGATGTTGAATTACCGCATACTAGCCTACTGCTCTTACTATTTGTGCCATAGAAAGATATGGTAAAAGTAGCCTATGCGGTTCCCAGCATGAGTCTGAATCCACTCAACCGATTCGCTTAAAGAACCGAATCGCTCGACCGAAACATTTGTCATTATTAAAATTTGCGCGCCTAGAAATCTACACAAAGAGTGTTTACGCAACATAAGCGTTTCCCAACCAAAAGACAAGACAGATACATATTTATGTCACTAAAACGACGTGCGTGGTCAAAGTCCCTGAAAATAAAGTAATAAATTGGAGTAGGCTAGTGCGGCAGGCAATCATACTAAACATCCATGGATGTATAAAATTAAACAATAAACCGAATATAGGCCTACAAGTAAAACACATAGTACGGATACAAACAAACAAAAATACCTAAAAACTAATACATAATCATCATGAAAAAAAAAAACAAAACTACTTGGTCTAATGAAGGTCTGCATATTCTGCAACGATTTAGAACGCTTTATATAAGGGTGTAGATTACCTCAAAATGTATAATGGCAGTAATTTCCAAAGCATTGTGTTTTAGCAGCAGTGGGGTCTCGAGTCTGTCCATTACATTGCATTTACTCGCGTGTTTCGAGCGCTTCGAAATAGTGAATCATTTTAGAATTCTGATTCGAATCTTAGTTTCTCCCAGTCACTATTGCTGGAATCGCATACTAACTCGTACTACCTTTATCATATCTTTCTATGGCAGAAATAGTATGCTAATATGCGGTTCCGAATTCAGCATACGTGGGTACAAGCAATTCGGTATACTGATTTAATGAGTCGACCCCGTCTTTTGATTCCCAATGCTTAGGAATCGAGAATTGATTCTTTTGGGACTTTTTCGACTTTCAGCTCTATCACTTCGGGGGGAAAACAGTTTATGATCTGATCAGGTTGAGGTGACTGCAAACAAAAAGCTTAGGTCATTACAAACCCTCAACAGTAAAGTGTACTAGTAGGATGCCCGTCTGTATGGTGGTTAAATAAAACAGCATGGAAAAGCATTTAGGCCTACATTTAAGAACGTTGACAAGTGTAATTGCAATGTTTAATCAGTAGATGACACTGTTGCATCTCTTCTGGTTCATCAATCGAAGCAGACATTCAATGTTGAGAGAAACTGCAAAATTGGCATTATGAAATAACAATGAACACTACTTTTATTAATATACACTCTTAAACATAAAGGTTCTTTATTTGCATCTATGGTACCATGAAGAAGCTTTAACATCAACTGAACCTTTCCATTCCATTGTTTATAGCAACTTTTCACTGAAAGTTTCTTTGGGGAACCGAAAAATTGTTCTTTTATGGCATCGCTGCAAAAACCACCTCTTGGAACCATTATTTTTAAGAGTGTAGTTGAATGTTAATTTCCACATATACATTTATAAAAAAGTTATTAACTTTACACCTAGAATAATAAATAGGCTACTACAAAAATGGTACTACATAATACAGTGTTACCACATTGGGTAAAAAGACATCACCTGGCATCCTTTCCTTAATGAGAATATCAATATCTCATTTTTGCTGAGTTGATTAATTATACAAATTGTTCACTGTCACTTTTAACTGTGTTCTAGAATAAATTGCTAAATTATCCAAAGCATTATAATGCAAGACAAAAGGCTGATTCAGCCCTCTCCGTTCACAGAGCTGAGGTTGAAAAATTGGCAGTATAGGCCTACAGTGTAATTGACAAAGAAAGAAAAAATGTTGTGATCTCTTTCAGAACATTGAGAAATGGAAACTTTGGGAACATCATTTACAGAGCAATGAAAATCTTGTATTACTGAGATGCATGTCTGAATATTAAACACAGCTTTTGTGCTATTCTGCTGTCTAATGGAAAGACGAGGCAATTGACCTATCAGAGAGAAATAGGAGCTCATTATTCGTTTTTTTTTTATGAAGCTTTCTTTAGTATCTGGGCTTGGTTTTATGATCTGTTTAATAAAATTCTGATTAATGGCACATATCAGTTTGGCAGAACATGCTGTCTGGCTTAATGACAATATTTACACAGTCGAATTGAGCTCACCGCTCTGATTGGTGCTTCTCATCAACAAGAACTTGGGTTACAAAAAGAAACAGACACAAATACACCAACACGCTATAACCAATTAAATCAGGTACGACATTTTCAGGGTTATCTGTCAGCTTTTCTGAGAAACTAATGAAACTAAAGCTCGTTGGCTTCTTATCTCAGTGGTGGCCTTGGATGTGTCAAATGTTCTCTCTTTTCAAAGATCGCTCAATCATGTGAAGACCCAGATCTCCAGCTGTGGCATGTTAATAGGGACCCCATTGTGTCTGCTGATCAGTAGGACACAAATTTAATGTGACTGCCCTAAATGAAGAAAAAAATCAGGATGCCAGCCCTGTCTTTCTAGTATGGCACAGTCCTGATTATCCTCTGGTTTTGGGGTTGGGAAGAGAGGCTTATAAATTAGCATTCACAATTATAAACCATAATAGCAGCTATCACTCGCTGTCCTACATAATTTTGGCCGATATGGGCCATGGAAATTTTTAGGTAGTGTAATAATCTAAAACCTCATGGAAAAGTAAACGAAATGACTGTAAAGTCCTGGTTTAATATAATATTTTTATAATATTTATATAATATTTTTACTGGTAATAGACCTACATGTCACATATACTATAGTTTTTTTTTGTTTGTTTTTTTAAATTAACAAATTTGCATAATGATAGTCATTTTTTGATGTCAGTCAGTTTTGTTCCATTACGAGATTTCAATGATAGTCGGTTTTGTTCCTTTGTTCTTTTATGAGATTTCAAAGACAATCTTTTTTTTTTTTTTTTCTGTTACAAGATTTCAACGATTGTCGGTTTTGTTCTATTACGAAATTTCAATGATGCTTGGATTTATTTGGTTACAAAATTTCAATGACAGTCACTTTTGTTTCGTTACGAGATTTCAATGGTCGGTTTTGTTCGGTTATGAGATCTCAATGATGGTAGGTTTTCAGTGTCAGTCGGTTTTGTTCTGTTATGAGATTTCAAAGACAGTTGATTTTGTTTCTTTGTTCTTTTACGAGATTTCAAAGACAGTCAGTTTTGTTTCATTACAAGATTTTAACGATGGTCGATTTTATTGGGTTACAAGATTTCAGTGACAGCCGGTTTTGCTTGGCTATGAGATCTATGAGATTTCGGTGACGGGCGGTTTTATTCATTTTTTTTCCTTTGTTCTTTTACAAGATTTCAAAGACAGTCGGTTTTGTTTTGTCACGAGATGTCAATGATGGTCGGTGTTGTTCGGTTATGAGCTCTCAATGACGGTAGGTTTTCAGTGTCAGTCGGTTTTGTTCTGTTATGAAATTTCAATGATGGTCGGTTTTATTCGGTTTTGAGATTTCGGTGATGGCCGGTTTTGTTCGGCTACGAGATCTCAATGACGGTCACGTTTATTCCATTATGAGATTTCAAGGATAGGTCGAATTTCAATGGTTGGTTTTGTTCGGTTATGAGCTCTCAATGATGGTAGGTTTTCAGTGTCAGTCTGTTTTGGTCTGTTATGAGATTTCAAAGATGGTCGGTTTTGTATCTTTGTTTTTTTACAAGATTTTAAAGACAGTCGGTTGTTTTGTTTTCAACAATTGTTGGTTTTGTTCTGAAGATTTCAAATTTCAAAATTTGTTTTAATCAGTTACGATATTTTGATGACAGCTGGTTTTTTTTTGTTTTTTTCTTTGTTCTTTTATAAAATTTAAAATGCAATCAGCTTTGTTTTGGCACGAGATTTCAATGGTTGGTGTCCGGTTATGAGACCTCAGTGACGGTAGGTTTTCAGTGTCAGTCGGTTTTGACCTGTTATGAGATTTCAACGATTGTCGGTTTTGTTCTATTACGAAATTTCAATGATGCTTGGATTTATTTGGTTACAAAATTTCAATGACAGTCACTTTTGTTTCGTTACGAGATTTCAATGGTCGGTTTTGTTCGGTTATGAGATCTCAATGATGGTAGGTTTTCAGTGTCAGTCGGTTTTGTTCTGTTATGAGATTTCAAAGACAGTTGATTTTGTTTCTTTGTTCTTTTACGAGATTTCAAAGACAGTCAGTTTTGTTTCATTACAAGATTTTAACGATGGTCGATTTTATTGGGTTACAAGATTTCAGTGACAGCCGGTTTTGCTTGGCTATGAGATCTATGAGATTTCGGTGACGGACGGTTTTATTCATTGTTTTTCCTTTGTTCTTTTACAAGATTTCAAAGACAGTCGGTTTTGTTTTGTCACGAGATGTCAATGATGGTCGGTGTTGTTCGGTTATGAGCTCTCAATGACGGTAGGTTTTCAGTGTCAGTCGGTTTTGTTCTGTTATGAAATTTCAATGATGGTCGGTTTTATTCGGTTTTGAGATTTCGGTGATGGCCGGTTTTGTTCGGCTACGAGATCTCAATGACGGTCACGTTTATTCCCTTATGAGATTTCAAGGATAGGTCGAATTTCAATGGTTGGTTTTGTTCGGTTATGAGCTCTCAATGATGGTAGGTTTTCAGTGTCAGTCTGTTTTGGTCTGTTATGAGATTTCAAAGATGGTCGGTTTTGTATCTTTGTTTTTTTACAAGATTTTAAAGACAGTCGGTTGTTTTGTTTTCAACAATTGTTGGTTTTGTTCTGAAGATTTCAAATTTCAAAATTCGTTTTAATCAGTTACGATATTTTGATGACAGCTGGTTTTTTTTTTGGTTTTTTCTTTGTTCTTTTATAAAATTTAAAATGCAATCAGCTTTGTTTTGGCACGAGATTTCAATGGTTGGTGTCCGGTTATGAGACCTCAGTGACGGTAGGTTTTCAGTGTCAGTCGGTTTTGACCTGTTATGAGATTTCAACGATTGTCGGTTTTGTTCTGTTACAAAATTTCAATGATGGTCAGTTTTATTTGGTTACGAGATTTCGGTGACAGCCGGTTTTGTTCGGCTACAAGATCTCAATGACGGTCATGTTATTTACCTTACAAGATTTAAATGTCAGTCGGCTTTCCTTGTCTGTCAGTTTTGCTTAGTTATTAGATTTCAATACAGCATGTTGTGTTCTTTTACATGATTTTAATGACAGTCAGTTTTGTTTCGTTTACCAGATTTCAATGTTCGGTTTTGTTTGGTTATGAGATCTCAATGATTGTAGGTTTTCAGTGTTAGTCGAGTTTGTTCTGTTATGAGATTTCAACGATTGTCCGTTTTGTTCTTTTATGAGATTTCAAAGACAGTTTCGTTTCGTTATGAGATTTCAGTGATGGTTGGTTTTGTTCGGTTATGAGATCTCAATGATGGTCGGTTTTATTTGGTGACGGTAGGTTTTCAGCGTCAGTCGGTTTTGTTCTGTTATGAGATTTCAAAGACAGTTGGTTTTGTTTCTTTGTTCTTTTACGAGATTTCAAAGACAGTCGGTTTTGTTTCATTACAAAATTTCAACGATGGTCGGTTTTATTCAGTTACAAGATTTTGGTGACAGCCGGTTTTGTTCAGCTACGAGATCTCAATGACGGTCACGTTTGTTTTCTTATGAGATTTCAATGACAGTCGGATTTCAATGGTCAGTTTTGTTCGGTTATGAGTTCTTAATGACGGTAGGTTTTCAGTGTCAGTTGGTTTTGTTCTGTTATGAGATTTCAAAGATGGTCGGTTTTGTTTCTTTGTTCTTTTACGAGATTTCAAAGACAGACAGTTGTTTTGTTTCATTACAAGATTTCAACAACTGCCGGTTTTGTTCTGAAGATTTCAAAGACAGTCAGACAATCGTTATGAGATTTCAATGATAGTCGGTGTTGTTCGGTTATGAGACCTCAATGACGGTAGGTTTTCAGTGTCAGTCAGTTTTGATCCGTTATGAGATTTCAACGATTGTCGGTTTTGTTCTGTTATGAGATTTCGGTGACGGCCGGCTTTGTTCGGCTACGAGATTTCAATGACGGTCACGTTTGTTCCCTTATGAGATTTCAATGACAGCCGGTTTTCGTTGTCAGTCAGTTTTGTTCAGTTATGAGATTTCAATACAGTATATTTTGTATACAAATACATTGTACGTGATGTTAATGACAGTTGGTTTTGTATCATTACAAGATTTCAATGGTCCATTTTGTTCGGTTATGAGACCTCAGTGACGGTAGGTTTTCAGTCAGTCAGTTTTGTTCTGTTATGAGATTTCAACATTTGTCGGTTGTGTTCTGTTTCGAAACTTCAATGATGGTCGGTTTTATTCGGTTACGAAATTTCGGTAACGGCCGGTTTTATTAGTTTTTTTTTCCTTTGTTCTTTTACAAGATTTCAAAGACAGTTGGTTTTGTTTTGTTACGAGATTTCAATGATGGTCGGTTTTCGTTGTCAGTCAGTTTTGTTCATTTATGAGATTACAATACTTTTTTATAGGATAGGTTGAATTTCAATGGTCGGTTTTGTTCGGTTATGAGCTCTCAATGATGGTAGGTTTTCAGTGTCAGTCTGTTTTGGTCTGTTATGAGATTTCAAAGACAGGTCAGTTTTGTTTCTTTGTTCTTTTACGAGATTTCAAAGACAGTCGGTTGTTTTGTTTCGTTACAAGATTTCCGTTATGGTCATTTTATTCAGTTACGAGATTTCGGTGACAGCCGGTTTGGTTCATTTTTTTTTTTGTTCTTTTACAAGATTTTAAAGACAGTCGGTTTTGTTTTGTTATTTCAATGATGGTCGGTCTTGTTCGGTTATGAGACCTCAGTGACGGTAGGTTTTCAGTGTCAGTCGGTTTTGATCTGTTATGAGATTTCAACGATTGTCGGTTTTGTTCTGTTACGAAATTTCAATGATGGTCAGTTTTATTCGGTTACGAGATTTCGGTGACAGCCGGTTTTGTTCGGCTACGAGATCTCAATGACGGTCATGTTATTTCCCTTACAAGATTTCAATGACAGTCAGGCTTTCCTTGTCTGTCAGTTTTGCTTAGTTATGAGATTTCAATACAGCATGTTTTGTTCTTTTACATGATTTTAATGAGTCAGTTTTGTTTCGTTACGAGATGTCAATGTTCGGTTTTGTTTGGTTATGAGATCTCGATGGTTGGTTTTGTTCGGTTCTGAGATCTCAATGATGGTAGGTTTTATTCGGTTACGAGATTTTGGTGATGGTAGGTTTTCAGTGTCAGTCGGTTTCGTTCTGATATGAGATTTCAAAGACGGTCGGTTTTGTTTCTTTGTTCTTTTACGAGATTTCAAAGACAGTCGGTTTTGTTTCGTTACAAGATTTCAACAATTGTCGGTTTTGTTCTGTTACAAAATTTCAACGATGGTCGGATTTATTCAGTTACGAGATTTCGGTGACAGCCGGTTTTGTTCGTTTATTTTTTTGTTCTTTTACAAGATTTTAAAGACAGTCGGTTTTGTTTCGTTACGAGATTTCAATGATGGTTGGTCTTGTTCGGTTATGAGACCTCAGTGACGGTAGGTTTTCAGTGTCAGTTGGTTTTGATCTGTTATGAGATTTCAATGACAGTCGGCTTTGTTCTGTTACGAAATTTCAATGATGGTCAGTTTTATTCGGTTACGAGATTTCGGTGACAGCTGGTTGGTTTTGTTCGGTTCTGAGATCGCAATGATGGTAGGTTTTCAGTGTCAGTCGGTTTTGTTCTGCTATGAGATTTCAATGATGGTCGGTTTTGTTCGGTTACGAGATTTTGGTGATGGTAGGTTTTCAGTGTCAGTCGGTATTGTTCTGATATGAGATTTCAAAGATGGTCGGTTTTGTTTCTTTGTTCTTTTAGGCGATTTCAAAGACAGTCGGTTTTGTTTCGTTACAAGATTTCAACAATTGTCGGTTTTCGACGGAATTTCAACGATGGTCGGATTTATTCAGTTACAAGATTTCAGGTGACAGTCGGTTTTGTTCAGTTACAAGATCTCAATGATGGTCACGTTTGTTCTCTTATGAGATTTCAATGACAGTCGGATTTCATTGGTCGGTTTTGAGCTCTCAATGACGATAGGTTTTTAGTGTCAATTGGTTTTGTTCTGTTACAAGATTTCAATGATGGTCGGTTTTATTCGGTTACAAGATTCCAGTAATGGTAGGTTTTGTTCTGCTATGAGATTTCAAAGATGGTCGGTTTTGTTTCTTTGTTCTTTTACGAGTTTTCAAAGACAGACAGTTGTTTTGTTTCGTTACAAGATTTCAACGATTGCCAGTTTTGTTCCGAAGATTTCAAAGACAGTCGGATGGTTGGTGTTGTTCGGTTATGAGACCTCAATGACGGTAGGCTTTCAGTGTCAGTCAGTTTTGATCTGTTATGAGATTTCAACGATTGCAGTTTTGTTCTGTTACGAAATTTCAATGATGGTCAGTGTTGTTCGATTATGAGATTTCGGTGACAGCCGGTTTTGTTCGCCTACGAGATCTCAATGACGGTCATGTTATTTCCCTTACAAGATTTCAATGACAGTCGGCTTTCCTTGTCTGTCAGTTTTGTTTCGTTATGAGATTTCAATGTTCGGTTTTGTTTGGTTATGAGATCCCAATGATGGTAGGTTTTCAGTGTTAGTCGGTTTTGTTCTTTTACGAGATTTCAAAGACAGTCGGTTTCGTTTTGTTATGAGATTACAATGATGGTCGGTTTTATTCTGTTATGAGATTTCAATGATGGTTGGTTTTATTCGGTTATGAGATTTCGGTGATGGTAGGTTTTCAGTGTCAGTCGGTTTTGTTCTGTTATGAGATTTCAAAGACGGTCGGTTTTGTTTCTTTGTTCTTTTACGAGACTTCAAAGACAGTCGGTTTTGTTTCGTTACAAGATTTCAACGATGGTCGGTTTTATTCAGTTACAAGCTTTCGGTGACAGCCGGTTTTGTTCAGCTATGAGATCTCAATGACGGTCATGTTTGTTTTCTTATGAGATTTCAGTGACAGTTGGATTTCAATGGTCGGTTTTGTTCGGATATGACCTCTCAATGACAGTAGGTTTTCAGTGTCAGTCGGTTTTGTTCTGTTACGAGATTTCAATGATGGTCGGTTTTATTCGGTTACAAGATTCCGGTAACGGTAGGTTTTGTTCTGTTATGAGATTTCAAAGATGGTCGGTTTTGTTTCTTTGTTCTTCTACGAGATTTCAAAGACAGACGGTTGTTTTATTTTGTTACAAGATTTCAACAATTGCCAGTTTTGTTCTGAAGATTTCAAAGACAGTCAGGACAGTCGTTACAAGATTTCAATGATGGTCGGTGTTGTTCGGTTATGAGCTCTCAATGACGGTAGGTTTTCAGTGTCAGTCAGTTTTGTTCTGTTACGAAATTTCAATGATGGTCGGCTTTATTTGGTTACGAGATTTCGGTGATGGCCGGCTTTGTTTGGCTACGAGATTTCAATGACGGTCACGTTTGTTCCCTTATGAGATTTCAATGACAGTCGGTTTTCGTTGTCAGTCAGTTTTGTTCAGTTATGAGATTTCAATACAGTATATTTTGTATACTAATACATTGTACAAGATGTTAATGACAGTTGGTTTTGTTTTAATTACAAGATTTCAATGATGGTTGGTTTTGTTCTGTTATGAGATTTCAAAGACAGTCAGTTGTGATCCTTTGTTTTTTACGAGATTTCAAAGACAGTCGTTTTTTTCGTAACAATATTTCAACGATTGTCGGTTTTGTTCTGTTACAAAATTTCAATGAGAGTCAGCTTTGTTTCATTGCAAGATTTCAATGGTCCATTTTGTTCAGTTATGAGATCTCAATGATGGTAAGTTTTCAGTGTCAGTCAGTTTTGTTCTGTTATGAGTTTTCAACAATTGTCGGTTTTGAAACTTCAATGACGGTCGTTTTATTCGGTTACAAAATTTCGGTGATGAACGGTTTTGTTTGTTTTTTTTCCTTTGTTCTTTTACAGAGATTTTAAAGACAGTCAGGCTTTATTTCGTTATGAGATTTCAATGATGGTTGGTGTTGTTCGGTTATGAGACCTCAATGACGGTAGGTTTTCAGTGTCAGTCGGTTTTGTTCTGTTATGAGATGTCAAAGATGTCCGGTTTTGTTTGCTTGTTCTTTTACGAGATTTCAAAGACAGTTGATTTTGTTTCATTACAAGATTTCAACAATTGTCGGTTTTGTCTGTTACGAAACTTCAATGATGGTTGGTTTTATTCGGTTATGAAATTTCAATGACAGTAAGTGTTTATTTATTATGAGATTTCAATGGTCAGGTTTTGTTCAGTTATGAGATCTCAATGATGGTCAGTATTGTTTCTTTGTTCTTTTACGTTATTTTAATGGCAGTCACTTTTGTTTCGTTATGAGATTTCAATGGTCGGTTTTGTTTGGTTATGAGCTCTCAATAATGGTAGGTTTTCAGTGTCAGTGTGTTTTGTTCTGTTACAAGATTTCAACAATGGTCAGTTTTATTCGGTTACGAGATTTCAGTGACAGCCAGTTTTGTTCGTATTTTTTCCTTTGTTCTTTTAAGAGATTTCAAAGACAGTCGGTTTTGTTCCATTGTTCTTTTATAATATTTCAAAGACAATCATTTTTTTCGTTACAAGATTTCAACAATTGTCTGTTTTGTTCTGTTATGAAATTTCAATGATGGTCGGTTTTATTCAGTTACAAAATTTCAATGACAGTCACTTGTTTCATTACGAGATTTCAATGGTTGGTCTTGTTCGGTTATGAGACCTCAGTGACGGTAGGTTTTCAGTGTCAGTCGGTTTTGATCTGTTATGAGATTTCAACGATTGTCAGTTTTGTTCTGTTACGAAATTTCAATGATGGTCAGTTTTATTCGGCTACGAGATCTCAATGACGGTCATGTTATTTCCCTTACAAGATTTCAATGACAGTCGGCTTTCCTTGTCTGTCAGTTTTGCTTAGTTATGATATTTCAATACAGCATGTTTTGTTCTTTTACATGATTTTAATGACAATCAGTTTTGTTTCATTATGAGATTTCGATGTTCAGTTTAGTTTGGTTATGAGATCTCAATGATGGTAGGTTTTCAGTGTTAGTTGAGTTTGTTCTGTTGTGAGATTTCAACAATTGTCGGTTTTGTTCTTTTATGAGATTTCAAAGACAGTCAGTTTTGTTTCGTTATGAGATTTCAACGATGGTCGGTTTTGTTCGGTTATGCGATCTCAATGACGGTAGGTTTTCAGTGTCAGTTGGTTTTATTCTGTTATGAGATTTCAATGATGGTTGGTTTTATTTGGTTACGAGATTTCGGTGACGGTAGGTTTTCAGTGTCAGTCGGTTTTGTTCTGTTATGAGATTTCAAAGACGCTCGGTTTAATTTCTTTGTTCTTTTACGAGATTTTAAAGACAGTCGGTTTTGTTTTGTTACAAGATTTGAACAATTGTCGGTTTTGTTTCGTTAAAAGATTTCAACAATTGTCGGTTTTGTTCTGTTACAAAATTTCAACGATGGTCGTTTTATTCAGTTACAAGATTTCGGTGACAGGCGGTTTTGTTCAGCTACGAGATCTCAGTTTTGTTCTGTTACAAGATTTCAATGATGGTCGGTTTTATTCGGTTACAAGATTCCGGTAATGGTAGGTTTTCAGTGTCAGTCTGTTTTGTTCTGTTATGAGATTTCAAAGACAGTCAGTTTTGTTTCTTTGTTCTTTTACAAGATTTCAAAGACAGACGGTTGTTTTATTTCGTTACAAGATTTCAATGATTGCCGATTTTGTTCTGAAGATTTCAAAGACAGTTGGACAGTTGTTACAAGATTTCAATGATGGTTGGTGTTGTTCGGTTATGAGACCTCAATGACGGTAGGTTTTCAGTGTCAGTCAGTTTTGATCTGTTATGAGATTTCAACGATTGTCGGTTTTGTTATGTTACGAAATTTCAATGATGGTTGGTTTTGTTCTGTTATGAGATTTCAAAGACAGTCGGTTGTTATCCTTTGGTTTTTTACGAGATTTCAAAGACAGTGTTTTTTTTTTTGTAACAAGATTTCAACGATTGTTAGTTTTGTTTTGCTACGAAATTTCAATGACAGTCAGCTTTGTTTCATTGCAAGATTTCAATGGTCCATTTTGTTCGGTTATGAGACCTCAGTGACGGTAGGTTTTCAGTGTCAGTCAGTTTTGTTCTGTTTCAAAACTTCAATGCCACTGAAATTTCATAACTGAATAAAACCGACCATGGTTTTAATCAGTTATGAAATTTCAGTGACGGCTGTTTTTTTTTTTTTTTTTCTTCTTTTGTTCTTTTACGAGATTTCAAAGACAGTCGGATTTGTTTCGTTACAAGATTTCAATGATGGTTGGTGTTGTTCGGTTATGAGACCTCAATGACGGTAGGTTTTCAGTGTCAGTCGGTTTTGTTCTGTTATGAGATTTCAAAGATGGTCGATTTAGTTTCATTACAAGATTTCAACGATTGTCGGTTTTGTTTGTCACAAAATTTCAATGACGGTTGGTTTTATTCGGTTATGAAATTTCAATGACAGTAGGTGTTGTTTTATTATGAGATTTCAATGACAGTTTTGTTTCTTTGTTCTATTACGTTCTTTCAATGACAGTCACTTTTGTTTCGTTACGAGATTTCAATGGTCGGTTTTGTTCGGTTATGAGCTCTCAATGACGGTAGGTTTTCAGTGTCAGTCGGTTTTGTTCTGTTACAAGATTTCAATGATGGTCGGTTTTATTCGGTTACGAGATTTCAGTGATGGTAGGTTTTGTTCGGCTACGAGATCTCAATGACGGTCGGTCACGTTTTGTTCCCTTATGATATTTCAATGACAGTTGGATTTCAATGGTCGGTTTTGTTTGGTTATGAGCTCTCAATGACGGTAGGTTTTCAGTGTCAGTCGGTTTTTTTCTGTTACAAGATTTCAACGACTGTCGGTTTTGTTCTGATGATTTCAATTGTGGTCATTTTATTCGGTTACGAGATTTCAGTGATGGCCAGTTTTGTTTGTATTTTTCCTTTGTTCTTTTAAAAGATTTCAAAGACAGTCGTTTTTGTTCTTTTACAAGATTTCAAAGACAATCGTTTTTTTTGTTACAAGATTTTAACGACTGTCTGTTTTGACTGTTACAAAATTTCAATGATGGTTGGTTTTATTCGGTTACAAAATTTCAATGACAGTCACTTGTTGTTTTATTATGAGATTTCAATGGTTGGTTTTGTTTGGTTATGAGATCTCAATGACGGTAGGTTTTCAGTGTCAGTCGGTTTTGTTCTGTTATGAGATTTTAAAGACTGTCTATTAACGTCTTCAGCTCACCTTGAGATCTTTTCCATCTAAACTGGTTATATCCCTTAAAGGATTAGTTCACCCAAACAAATACAAAAAATAAACAAATGTCCTTTCATTTATTAGTAATAATAACAATATAACGCTTCAGCTGATTAGACTTTACATTAAAGCAGCGGGGGCGAATTTGATTGCATTTATTTTGTGATTTACAGACTTGATAATCTTGACCTGTTCAGTATGGTGCTATTAATGTAACATCTATCCACCCACCATGTTAGGCTTCTGGCTGCTGATGAGACTCATGGGCAAACAAACCGCAGCAGAAGTAGGATAGAGCATCAAGGATGGAATAGTTACCCATTTTAAGGTTGTGACTCTCCAGTTGAGAACCACAATCTAAAGATACAGATGACACTGGAACCTGTTTGGCTTCTGGTAAGTTAAACTTTTCCTCAGATGAATGTTGTGCAATGTCCCTGAAATATTTTCAGCATTAAAGTTGATCTGTGATCTTTGTCTCTGGCCTGCGTGGGAAAATACCACAGTCGATACTGGCAAATAACAAGTCAAAGGGATGTTTTAGACAGAGGACCGGAATCTCATCCAGACTGAACAGTGCTTCATTTAAGGCCAAACCATTATTGAACAGTCTATTGAATGAATCACTTTGTCTGAGTGCCTGTGAGAGAATCAAAGGAAAGGGATCTATGTGAGGCCTGTGTTGTGAAATGGATAGAAAGAATCATGGAAAACTCAAAACTACTACTTTATAATGGAGTTTATTGCCTGCAGGCTGCTGTGTCAGGCTAACAGCAAAATTCAGTTGTGATATACAGTGATGTATGTGACCAACACATAAGTTTTGCCAGAAAACATGAGAGATTAGGTACTGTATTCCTATATAGTACTTATCTCTTCATATGTTGTGTAAAATATTAAACTCACAATTTTTAACCATAGAAATCATATTAATTTTCTATTGTCACAGTCAAGTGAATATAAGGGGGAGTTTTAATTCATTTTAAATTTCACTACTTTAGTTTGAGCATGTTGTCATTTTTGCCATGTCCCAACTTACTTAAAGAGATATAGTTTACCCAAAAATGAAAAAATTGTCATAATTTACTGTACCTACCTAAGAAGATATTTTGCGAAATGTTGGGAACTGCATGACTGGACAAAAAACACTGAGACATTTCTCAACATTGTATAGTATGAAAATGGGTAGTATGAATGAAATTTGGACATACTAAATCAGTCATGTTGTTACTGTCACGTGACCTACCAGCGTCAGTTGTGTTGCTTCACTTCTGTTCACAGATCCTCTCCCATGGCCTCATGGGATAGTAAAGTCTCCATCGAATGCGAACTTCAGAATCTCGGCAGAAACAGTAGGTCATCCAGTGACTTTTCGCCTACTTTTTCGAATCATTTTCAATTCCTGTTAGTTTTTATGTTGTTGTTGTTATAACAAAAGCCTGTTCCTTAGTGACATCATCTTTCAGGAAGTGACATCATTTGGTGGGTAAACAACTGCAACACTGATGCTAATTATTAGCTATGGATGTGATAGGTTCTGTGATGTTTTGTGGTGTTAGTTGGTTTTCCTCTAAAACACTTTATTAAATTACAGAAATTGGTTTTAAATAATAGCCTATCAAAATGTTAGTTAGACTTAAAGGGATAGTTCACCCAAAAATAAAAATTGTCATCACTTACTCATCCTCAAGTTGTTCCAAACCTGTATGAGTTTCTTTCTTCTGTTGGACACAAAATAAGTTATTTTAAAGAATATTAGTAACCAGATAGTTGAAGGTAGCCATTGATTTCCATAGTATTTTTTTCCAACTATGGAAGTCAATGGCTACCGTCAACTGTTTGATAACCAACATTCTTTAAAATATCTTGTTTTGTGTTCAACAGAAGAAAGAAACTCATACAGGTTTGGAACAACTTGAGGGTGAGTAAGTGATGACAGAATTTTCACTTTTGGGTGAACTATCCCTTTAATTCTAACTTCCATCTTGGAACTAATCAAGAAGTTTAAGTGCCTGAACTTGACCAGAGCACAGTTAAAAATGTTCTGATTTGCATCTTTCTTTGTCGTTTTGTATCCAAACACCTCTCTGATATACACGTCAACAGGCAAAAGCTTCAATAAAGACATTACATATTTGGTTCTGAAAATCATTTTTTGTCTTTTTTCCCTTGCATTTTTAAATCTATCTCATTGACATTGAAAAGAAAAAGAACAGACTTGTGGGATCAGTGCTTTCTGCTTAGCTTGCAGTAATGACTTGAATTTGATGTGCTACATTAGACAACGGGATTGCACAGCTCCCCTAGGGTTTGGTCGGTGGACACGAAGAGAATACAAAAGAACCTCACTTTTTCTTCTCCTTCTGTTTTTCTGGAGGTCTACTCAGGGTCCCTTAGATACAGACCTCAGAATAATGCTCCCAAAGTGAGGTGCTGCTTGTTGGCAGCACTTTCATGTGTTCTGACTCTCAAACTCACATTGAATTTCATTCATATTGCATATTGAAACTGAACTTTTTGTGATAAACCTTTGTAAGTGCACCACCAAACTTTCTTATACGAGCCCCAGGGTGTGCGTCTTGCTCCAGGTAACGAGTCCACTTAAAAAACCAGAGACAAAGAGGAAGAAAAATCATTTGTCTGCATGTATTCATGTGCGCAAGAACATACTTAATGAATAATTCAAACTGCCCTGTATTGTCCATTAAGTGTGTTTGTCCCCTTCCAATACTAGCATTAATATTTAATGTGTTTGTGTGGGTATGTCTGTACATGTATACCCTGATGATGAGGGCAGGCTGAGTGATGTTGTGTCTACATTTTGAGATGTGTTGTGATGCCCGGGCTGTTTATTTTATAACGGGAAGATTTAACTGAGTTGGCTGTTTGCATTAACAGTAACAGACAGTTTTGGGCCTGGGAGAGCGAGGCCATGGACCACAGCTCAGATTTGAAGAGTTATTTACGTTGATGTATCCTCCACTTCTCACCGTGTGCTACCCTGAGGTTTATACATCGCCTCAGGTATATCAAACACATATTAGATCATTCCTCTTTTAACACCTCCAGGTTTAGCCTCTGCGTCATCCAGATCTCTTTGACTTCAAGTCTCATTCTTTCCTTACTTGCCCTGTTTAGTACTGTCAACTTGAAGCAAATGTCTTACTCTTTTGAAGTTTCTTTACTTTCCTGTGGTATATATAAACAGTGCCTATAGAAAGTCATCATACCCGGTGAAAATCTTTACATTTTGTCACATTACACCATGGAAAATAAAATAAATGATGTCTAACTTTTTATTTGAGCTGTATGTACACATTATAACCCTCTTCATCAAAGTGAAGATAACATTTTAAAACATTCTGGAGGATTATTAAAAATTAATTAGTGATATGCCTGGTTTGGTTCGAGTATACCATTAAAAACTTGCTCAGGTGCAACCAATCAACTTCCAGATCAAACACCAGGCTAAATGCCCCATCTGACATCAATTGTAGTGGTTTTGATTACTTTAGAATAAATCCAGCTGTTTCTTGAAGATTCCACTGTTAGTAGTGCACGGTACTGCAAAGAATTCACCATGGTTGGAAAAGTGCTTTCAAAAGGCCTCCGGGATAAAGTTGTAGAAAGGCAAAAGTTAGAAGAAGGCTACAAAAACAGGTTACAAAAAGGCTTTAACTATCCCTCTAAGTAATGTTCAGAGCATCTTTAAGAAGTGGAACGCGGATGATACCACCAACACATTGCCTAGATCAGGCTGTCCATCCAAACTGGATGACTGAGCCAAGAGAACATTGATCAGAGAAGCTACCCTGAGGCCAAAGGCAACTTTGAAGGTCTTACAAGGCTTTATGGCTGGGATTGGTCAGCCATAATCCATCCATCCATCAATCCCATCCAATCCAATCCAATCCATCCATCCATCCATCAATCCCATCCAATCCAATCCAATCCATCCATCCATCCATCCATCCAGTTTATAATGTACTTTGTCTATCCATCCATCCATCCATCCATGCAGTTTATAATGTACTTTGTCTATCCATCTAATATATAATGTACTTTGTCTATCCATCTAATATATAATGTACTTTGTCTATCCATCCATCCATCCAGTTTATAATGTACTTTTTCCATCCATCCATCCGTCATCCAATATATAATGTACTTTGTTCTTCCATCCATCCATGCAGTTTATAAAGTACTTTATCCATCCATACATCCATCCATCCAATATATAATAAACTTTGTTCTTCCATCCATCCATCCATCCATCCATGCAGTTTATAATGTACTTTGTCCATCCATCCAATATATAATGCACTTTGTTCATCCATCCATCCAGTTTATAATGTACTTTGTCCATCCATCATCCATCCATCCAGTTTATAATGTACTTTGTTCTTCCATCCATCCATCCATCCATGCAGTTTATAATGTACTTAGTTCTTCCATCCATCCATCCAATATATAATGTACTTTGTTCTTCCATCCATCCACCCATCCATCCATGCAGTTTATAATGTACTTTGTTCTTCCATCCATCCAATATATAATGTACTTTGTCCATCCATCCATCCAATATATAATGTACTTTGTTCTTCCATCCATCCAATATATAATGTACTTTGTCCTTCCATCCATCCATCCATCCAATATATAATGTACTTTGTCCTTCCATCCATCCATCCATCCAATATATAATGTACTTTGTTCTTCCATCCATCCATGCATGCAGTTTATAATGTACTTTATCCATCCATCCATCCAATATATAATGCACTTTGTTCTTCCATCCATCATCCATGCAGTTTATAATGTACTTTGTCCATCCATCCATCCATCCAATGTATAATGTACTTTGTTCTTCTTTCCATCCATCCATCCATCCATCCAATATATAATGCACTTTGTTCTTCCATCCATCCATCCATGCAGTTTAATGTACTTTGTCCATCCATCCATCCATCCAATATATAATGTACTTTGTTCTTCCATCCATCCATCCATGCAGTTTATAATGTACTTTGTCCATCCATACATCCATCCATCCATCCATCCAAAGTGCTTTATTTTTTCTTGTCACCATCTCTAGGGTCAAATTCATACAGGAAGTCAGTTTACAGCTAACTATTGACCAGCTCTTAGTGAGCATGCTGCAAATAATAATTTTAACAATCACAGGATGAGATCAACTTTGAAAATGCTATTGTGATGATAAAGGCGCTGATGGTGTGCTTTAGTAAATGTATATGTTTTTAAAGCATTTAGAGAGACAAATAAAATGTTTATTCAGTTATCTGCCTCCAAAAACTATTACCCTACCGTTATGTGAATGCTTCTCTGTTCCTGCAAACACACAATACATCTTAGTTTCCATTTTTATTCAGCCTGTAGGTTCTAACAGATGAGAAAGGAACGATGAGGGAATCCCAATGTGCACATGACTGTTGATATTTAAGCTTAGTAAGATATGAGCCTCTGTTATTATGTAGCCACAAAGATAATTTTTAAAGAGAGAAAACAAAAAGCTGAGAAAGAAAAAACTGGAAGATATATATTTTTTATCATTTTTTTTAATACTAATATGTTTATTCAATTTCTATTTTTTTTTAATTAAAAGTAATATTTATTTATAATAAACTATATTAATATTTATATTTGGATCTTTTATGCATTATGTTATTGACTTACTAATTAAAGTAATCAAAGTGTTACAATAAATTCAACAATTAAGAAATCTGTACTGAATATCAGAACTGTTATGTACAGTATGTAAACAATAAATCACCAAATAATGAATGAATGAAGAACTAAATAATTAAATAAAATAAGGTAATGAGCTGGTACCACAGACTATGATAAGAGAACATATATGTATGAAGGCCTATCACTCAAGAAAAATGAGCAGTGCTCTGTGTGGTGCTGCATTTCAGACCAAACGAAATGGAAGTAAGCGCTGACACCCTGGCAAGTCAGTATCTTTACCTTGATGATCAATAAAGTGGCTGCCATAACTCCGGAATAGCATATCGCCAGAGGCTTTCCTGCTGTTCCGGCCTGATCCCTCATGCTTTAAATATACCTGCTCTCCATTCCCACCTGCTGCTATCTCTTGTTCCCTGCTCGCTTTCTTCTACAAGGACAGATAGGACTCGTCTCGTTCTCCCTGATAGAGCGAGGACACTGTTCCTTTCATACAGAGTTTGGTCTACAGTGTTTCACCTCAAACCAAACACAAAAACCTCAAAATAATTCAGTAGTATCAATAATGAACACGTTAGTTGTGGAACTTTTAAAAACATACAAGCTGTGATTTATCTTTTTTTCATATTTATTGGATGAATTATAATAGCACAGAATCGTTCGGAGACCCCCACTAACTAACCGACTGATATGGATATTGCCTTAAAATCTATACAGCCGCCTGCAGTTTTCTGGCCATGGCATGCAACTCTATAGAGCATTTTCTTTCCAAAGCACGTACAGTACCCATACACAACTTATTGATATTAATGAAAACTGAGATCAGTGCAGGATATGAAATAGCATGATCTGTGTCTGATCTGCCTTTGCTATGTTTTACTTTTTAAACAGAAAAGTTTGTGATAAATAAACACACTGTGTGTTTATTTGATTTGTTTGATCATTTGATCGTGCTTTCAGATACAAATAAGATTGTAATCTTACTTTAAATAAGAAGTAATCTCATTTTTAAATCTATTCCACAGACTTTATCCCTCAAATCAATGCGGAAAATGTAAAAATTCCATCTGGGTGTACTTGTTGGACATACAGATAAAACTTTTTCTTGGGTAATATATTTTTTTTCTAATTTATAATAGCATGATGTGGTTTCTATAAAGAGTGGCTTTTAACATTTTAATAAACAATGTACACCACCATTCAAAAGTGTAGGGTTGGTATGATTTTTTATATTGTTTGTGAAATATTGTGAAATATTATTATAATTTCAATTTTACATTTTGAATAAAATGTTATTTATTCCTGTGATGCAAAGCTGAATTTTCAGCATCATTACTCCAGTCTTCAGTGTCATATGATCCTTTAGAAATCATTCTAATATGCTGATTTGCTGCTCAAGAAACATTACTTATTATTAATGTTGAAAACATTTGCACTGCTTAATATTTTTGTGGATTGTTTTCAGGATTCTTTAAGTCTTTAAAAGATCAGCATTTATTTGAAATAGACATCTTTTGTAACATTATAAATGTCTTTCTTGGCATTTTTTTTTTTTTTTTTTTTTTTAATTTAAAGTGTTCTTGCTGAATAAAATTATTAATTTCTTCAAAAGATTTCTTCTCAAATAAAAATCTTACTCACCCCAAATATTTGAATGGTAGTGTACAAAGAAAATATTGAATGATAAAACAGTGAGTTGTCTGGGAAAGTCTATAATGGTTTTTAAATTGTGGATGATTTATGAAATATTTAGCATTTATTTTTCACCCATGTTCCCATTTTCAAGGCCCAAGTGTCACGCAAGCAACTCAAGCAAACTGGCATCGACTTGAGTTGCATATGCCATGTCTTTCACAGTCGCTGCATCCTGGTAGCCACAGAGATTCTTCTGCATCATAGTTCAGTGCTAATTACTGCTGCTTGCTAATAATTAAAATATCATAAAAACTTTATACTCTTTTGACCTCAACCTGTAAGCAACCAATTAGAACACCTTAACAACTGCATAGCGACACCCTAAATAGCTGTCAGAACACCTTAAAGGGGACCTATTATACCCATTTTTACATGCTGTAATTTAAGTCTCAGGTGTCCCCAGAATGTGTCTGTGAAGTTTCAGCTTGAAATACCTCACAGATCATTTATAAATCTATGTTGTAAATACCCATTTCCGACTACAGTCAAGAACAGGCTGTTTTCGCGCATGTTCCTTTAAATGCAAATGAGCTGCTGTGCTCCGCCCTCTCTCTACGATCACAGTTCCTGCCTCAATCGGATTCTCTGCCAAATACAAACAAGAAATCTGCTTGGTTTTAATTATCATCTATATTGCGATCACTCTCACGGATAGCATAGTTCTTCTTTCATCATTAAAGTTTATTATTTCCACGCGTTTTAAAGCTATATCAGTTTAAACTTCTAATGGATCGTTTTCTGAGCGCGCTTATCTGAAGCGCGCACACAGACAGCTGTCTCGTGACGTGAGTAACTTATATTTCACATTTTTTGCTTTGTTTAAACTGTCAAATACACACAAGGTTCTGTCAAAAACACACACAGTTCACATAAACACAGTCAGTTATGTCTGTGAATGTAAAGAGCAGGCAACGTTACAGAAATCGTATGTATATATTAGATCGGTGGTGCATTCCCTTCAAAAATAAAACTAATCCACTGCCTTTAGCGGCTCAGATGTAGGTAAATGAAGACTGTTATGTTCACTCTTACATCCAACAACAACAATCTCAATTACTTACCAGTTATTGTTGTCGCTACAGCTGCTCGAGCGCGGAGAAAATGGCGGAGAGTGTACAGCTCGCTGAGGGCTGAAACTATGGTGATGCAGGACTGTCAGTCAGCGGTCGTGGGCGGGGACAGTGGCACCATGGCTGAAAACAGGTCGTTGGGAGACACTGCTTATGATTTATGGGAATTAATAAAAAAAAGGAGTGGGTGGATTTTTATCACCATAGGGTGGTTGTGTACACACACTGCCAACACACATTTATGTCGAAACACCATGCAAAAGTGAATTTTGCATAATAGGCCCCCTTTAAAGGGTTAGTTCACCCAAAAATGACAATTCTATCATTAATTACTCACCCTCATGTCGTTCCACACCCGTAAGACCTTCGTTCATCTTCGGAACACAAATTAAGATATTTCTGAAATCCAAGAGCTGTCTATTATGGAAGCCCGTTTCCGCCACTAAATAAAAAAAAAAAAAAGAGTAATTGCGACTTTTTATCTCAGAATTCTGACTTTTTATCTCGCAATTGCGAGTTATAAAGTCAGAATTCTGAGATAAAAAGTCGCAATTGCGTGATATAAAGTCAGAATTCTGAGATAAAAAGTCGCAATTGCGTGATATAAAGTCAGAATTCTGAGATATAAAGTCGCAATTGCGTGATATAAAGTCCGAATTCTGAGATATAAAGTCGCAATTGCGTGATATAAAGTCAGAATTCTGAGATAAAAAGTCGCAATTGCGTGATATAAAGTCAGAATTCTGAGATATAAAGTCGCAATTGCGTGATATAAAGTCAGAATTCTGAGATATAAAGTCGCAATTGCGTGATATAAAGTCAGAATTCTGAGATATAAAGTCGCAATTGCGTGATATAAAGTCAGAATTCTGACTTTTTTTCTCGCAATTCTGACTTTTTTTCTCACAATTGCGAGTTATAAAGTCAGAATTCTGACTTCTTACTTTGCTTGCGTTGCCTTTCACTGCGACTGACCATTAGGATTGGTGCTTCGTTATTATTCTACATAACATGGAAGACCTCATAAAGGATTATTTTCAGCGCGGATTTACCAATAAAGAAATTTTGATTTTCCTGGAGGAGACACATAAGGATTAGTCTCCGGACATATGCATTATGCAGGAATATGCATATAGCATGTTTCCACGGTAACCTTGTACATGAGTATCATTGTTTCGTTTCAAGGAGAAAAAACAGCTTTTACTGCCATCTAGTGGGCTTAATACTAAAACACCAATACCTATCATGTTTCATCAACTTTGTAACTTTGCAACTCAAGTCTGGTGGCTCCATAAAAGGGGGCATTCAAGGGTAAAATCATGCAATTCTGCAAATACAGTGGAAGTATTTGGTGAATAAAAGTTGTTTTTAACAGAATGGATACACTAATGAATTTGACACAATAATAACAATATAATAGTAATAATAATAAGAATCAGCTGTGGCGGAGGCGCAATAAAACAGACGAAGCTGAAGTGGCACATTTTATACACCAACAGCTTCAGACATCAGAACGGCAGCACGGCTATCGTTGGATGCACCAGAAATGTTGGATGTCCGGAACTGTTACAGACAGAAACTGTCTGTCAGTTAATTGCGAGAAAAAAAAGTCAGAATTCTGAGATATAAACTCGCAATTGCGAGAAAAAAAGTCAGAATTGCGAGTTTATATCTCAGAATTCTGACTTTATATCACGCAATTGCGAGTTTATATCTCAGAATTCTGACTTTATAACTCGCAATTGCGAGAAAAAAAGTCAGAATTCTGACTTTATATCACGCAATTGCGACTTTATATCTCAGAATTCTGACTTTATATCACGCAATTGCGAGAAAAAAAGTCAGAATTGCGAGAAAAAAGTCAGAATTCTGACTTTATATCACGCAATTGCGAGTTTATATCTCAGAATTCTGACTTTATATCATGCAATTGCGACTTTATATCTCAGAATTCTGACTTTATAACTCGCAATTGCGAGAAAAAAAGTCAGAATTGCGAGAAAAAAAGTCAGAATTCTGAGATATAAACTCGCAATTGCGAGAAAAAAAAGTCAGAATTGCGAGTTTATATCTCAGAATTCTGACTTTATATCACGCAATTGCGAGTTTATATCTCAGAATTCTGACTTTATAACTCGCAATTGCGAGAAAAAAAGTCAGAATTCTGACTTTATATCACGCAATTGCGACTTTATATCTCAGAATTCTGACTTTATATCACGCAATTGCGAGAAAAAAAGTCAGAATTGCGAGAAAAAAGTCAGAATTCTGACTTTATATCACGCAATTGCGAGTTTATATCTCAGAATTCTGACTTTATATCACGCAATTGCGACTTTATATCTCAGAATTCTGACTTTATAACTCGCAATTGTGAGATATAAACTCGCAATTGCGAGATAAAAAGTCAGAATTCTGAGATAAAAAGTCGCAATTACTCTTTTTTTTTTATTTATTTAGTGGCGGAAACGGGCTTCCATAGTCTATAGACAGCAATTTAACCACCACTTTCAAGGTACTAAAGACACTGTTAAAACAGTTGACGTGACTGCAGTGGTTCAACCTTAATTTTATGAAGCGACAAGAATACTTTTTGTGCGCAAAACAAAAAAATAACGACTTCTCTTAGGTGTCATTCTCCTACGCTGTCCTACGCAAGTCATTATTGGCCGGCTCCTGCGTCAGCATAACACGCATGCGTTGTGCTGCTCACATGAACAGCGTCGGCCAATACTGAGCCAGCATTCAGGCATAGAACCTGGAAGCACAGAATGTAAACAGCGTACTAGAATGGCTAAAGGTGTTATGTTTTTGTTTTTGCTCTCAAAAAGTATTCTCGTCGCTTCATAAAATTAAGGTTGAACCACTGTAGTCACATCGACTGTTTTAACAATGTCTTTAGTACCTTTCTGGACCTTGAAAGTGGTGGTTTAAATTGCTGTCTATGGAGTCAGAGAGCTCTCAGATTTCATCAAAAATATCTTAATTTGTGTTCCAAAGATGAACGAAGGTTTTACGAGTGTGGAACAACATTAATTAATGTAATAAGAGTAATTAATGACATAAATTTCATTTTTGGGTGAACTAACCCTTTAAGCAACCGCAAAGCAATGCCCATTGTCTTCAGAAAATGTAAAAATCTAGTTGTTCGACAAGTTTCAACTTTAATCCGTGGTTATAATGTATAAAAATCACAGCTAGATCCAAAAATTAATAAGTGATTAACAGCTGCAGCAAAATTAATTATCCATTTGGCTATTCCTTTGTCCACTGGCTTTGCTTCAGACTTTCAGTTCAGGAGGCCTCAATTCTGGCCAAACCGCCTTTCATCTCTCCAGGGTTCAATATCCCACAAATCCATTCTTTCTGTTCTGTTCATTATGAGTCTGTCTGTATCATCTCCGATTGATTTCCTCCCAAAAAATCCTGATTCGCTGAACTGAATTCACAGACCTAAACTCATCTCCTATCCAGACGCTGTGCCGCACTGACCCCGTAGTGGACTGTCGGATTTAGATGGAAAGCCTTATCGCGAATGCCGCACACCTGCTAAACCCGAGTTTCATCCCAACCATCTAACTCGCA
Source organism: Ctenopharyngodon idella (assembly GCF_019924925.1). Taxonomy (NCBI): domain Eukaryota; kingdom Metazoa; phylum Chordata; class Actinopteri; order Cypriniformes; family Xenocyprididae; genus Ctenopharyngodon; species Ctenopharyngodon idella. The sequence continues at coordinate 12,471,663 of NC_067242.1, forward strand.
TTGCGACATTCCTTTGCTTTCCAGCAGATTTATTAATCTCTCTCTGGCGAAAACTGTTGTTATCAGCATTGCAGCAAAACAGTAATACTCTCCAAGTCACGGTGGCAGTATTTGCATGGACTCCCCTGTGTACGTCTATCCTTCCACTTCCTGGCTCTGTAAAATTCTGAGTGAGTGAAAAATGGGAATGGATGGGGTCATTGGCCGTGCATCATAGAACAGTTGCTTTTTTTTCCACTGGCTGAGCGTTCTCATCTGTAGTTAGCAAACAATGGAATGTGCAGAAACCTCTCTGGTGAACAATAGGTCAGTTAGGACAGCTGATTAATCCCAGAACAGAAATCCAGTGCTCAGGGTCATCCTGGGTCTCATATGATGAATGTGACCTCCATTCGGTGTGATAGTGTGCAGAAGAAGGGTGATCTATAATGCCTACTGGACCACTAAGCCAAAAGGGAGAGAGCGGACAGATGGATGGAAACCTGCATGCAGTACTTTCGAAGTCCTGTAGAGTGCACTGTTTCACTTGTGGCTGTATCTCAGAAAACAATCAAACGGTGAGAATGGTTGCTGATTGTGGTGGTGAACCGAAAGCAAGAGGACAAACAATCTGGTGCGTGAATGCAGGCAAATCTCAAATAGATTCATACACTTGCTCTGCTGAATAATTCAAGCACCTGATTTCTTCCCAAACATGTGATTTGAGTGAAACATCTGCATGTATGTAAAATGACAAAGTGTAGTTCCTCAGTGGTAGTGGTTTTTTGTGTATGTGTGTGAGTGTAGATTGTCCTTTCCTAAAATGCCACTGGCAGTGCAGTGGTCATGTCAGCACCCATTAAAACATCCATTCATCTCTATCAGCTCTCACCTACCGTTCTTCGCCTGCCACTTTGTCAGCTCAGCGTACATGTGTGATTGTGTGGAACTAAACGGAATTAAGCTGGATATTTACTTTAAAAGAATGTTCCGGGTTCAATATTTTAACTCAACAGCATTTGTGGCAAGAAGTCAGTTTTTTTTTCTAATTTTTCGGATTTTCTAGACTATTTTAAGTCGTAAAGTGAGCAGGATATATTAAAATGTAGCGCATGGATTCGGCAGGCAAGTATTCGTGGGCATCCGGTCTCTCGGAGGATGTGTGGAGCCCTCCTAGCTCTACAGCGCCCCACAAATTTCCAACATAAATCTGTGGTGAAAAATGGAACTGCAGCGCGCTCTCATAGAGAGCCATTGGGGCAGATTTCTGGCTGCCCCGCTCATTTTCACATTAGGTCATATCACAGTGCTATTTACTGCCATGCGAGCCACAAATTAAAGTTTGGCGAGCCGCGCAATAAGTAACACTGGACTAAACAATTCATCAGAATCACACCAGTAACTCTTGGGTTTATGAGTCTTATTGAATGCTTCATCAAAAGAACCGAGTCATTTGTCAGTGAATCGAGCTACACTTATCACGCTGTGTCTTTATTTTGGTGTGCTTTTCGCAAGTACAGTTTAAGAGAAAGACGCATTTTCTTGCCATTATTTTGCGGTAAGCGGTGTTTTTTATATTATCACATTTTTTTCAGACTACAAACGATAAGTAGGCTATATGATTAATTATTATTATTATTATTATTATTATTTTTTTACCATGGCACCGTAAATTCAGCAGTTCAGTCTCAAAAGGTCAAGAAACTGGGCTGGCATAATCGAAATAGAAACTATACTTGGCAACGTTTATATTTAACCCATCACACGAGTCATGTTAACACGTAGGCCTATAACATTCAAGTGTTTGGCAGTCAGTGTGCGTTTGGTCAAACAACGTTCATTGCCTGCTGAATGAGCTTAACTTGTATTCAATCTGTATGTTATACAGTTTGTTACTAATTATCTAGAGTTTTCCCACCTGCATGCTCACATATAGACAATCTCTCTGCATGTGTCTCTATTTTTGTCTCTTTCAGTAAGATGATGTTTTTAGTTGTTCTCTCTGTTGCAGAAGGCTTTGCAAGCATAAATTGAAAGCTGCAGAGATGTGTGTGGGACAACAAAAGAGATAATGAGGTTTTGTGAAAGTTACAATAAAAGAAGAAACTCAGAACCTTTCCAACACCCCACACTTACTCCTTGACATAGTTTATATAAGACTAGATGGTTTTATTTTTGTAAACGTTCTATTATCACTTCCCGATTGATTTTGGGTAATTGTCAGGAAAGTTTTTTACACTGTTTCGTTAACTGCAGTCAAACCCCTGAAGGGCGGAACAGAGATAGGACCAATTACAGAGCTGCCTGGCCTTGAAGTAATCAAAATTATTATATGAAAACAGCTCATTCCCCTGTGTATTATTCTCTGTGTGTGTTTACTGAGGAAAGTGGGTCATGTTGTGTTAGAGAATGGGATGTAATAAATTGCTTTCAGGAGTTTAGTGGCATGAGATCATGAAGTTCAACGCAACATCTTTCCATGTTTGTGGAGTGTGTTGCTGGAGGTAAATCAAACTGTGTTAGGTATGTAGTGGTAAAAGGACAGCAGATTCATATTTTAAACTAATTCCTGCTTGAAATGGGGTCCTATGATTTCACTTTTTTTAACCTTAGTGTGTAATATTGCTGTTTTAGCATAAACAACATCTGCAAAGTTATGATGCTCAGCGTTCAATGCAAAGGCAGATATTTTCTTTTACAGAAATTGCTTTTTAAGGACTACAACAAACGGCTGGTAGGAACTACAACGAGCTTCTTCCCAGGTTGGTGACATGATTCACGAGCCCCAAAATTTACATAAACCCTGCCTCCGGGAACACGCAATAAAGGGGGTGAGGCCATGTTGGTCTGCTTTAGAGAAGAGGAAGAGTTGTTGTAGTAGAGTGTTGTTACCATGCTGTCATTTTACGCCGGACAGTTTTTTACAAACAAGGGTCAATTCAACGCTGGATTTGCAAAAAAGATTATTAAGATGGCACATGTTAGTTGAATCAACTCCACAGAAACTACATAATTTTATCCACTAACCTTTCAGAAACGTCCAGTTGCATTCTAAATGTTGTAATTTCTTCATCAGTCTCTCTATCAGTGTCCGACTCCGGTTTGAACAATGTAAGGCTGAACACTGTTACTGATAATCGTCATTTTGGCTGCGTGAGATTCTCCAGTTTTGTTGTTGTTGAGCAACCGAAGCGCGAGCTGTTAAAGCTCCGCCCTCTTCTGGAAAGCAGGCAGCTCATTTGCATTTAAAGGGACACACACAAAAACTGCGTGTTTTTGCTCATACCCAAAATAGGGGCAGATTTGACAAGCTAATAAATGATCTGTGGGGTATTTTGAGCTGAAACTTCACAGACACATTCTGGGGACACCAGAGACTTATATTACATCTTGTGAAAAGGGGCATAATAGGTACCCTTTAAAATCATTAAACATATTTTTTTTGATTGTGTATTGAAGCATAGTTTGGATATAAATTGCATGATTATACTAGTTACATTTGGCATATTAATTTGGCATATTAACTTTATTCTAGTACCCGATGACATCAAAGAAAGCAGCTTGAAATGCTTTTTCGAGGTTTTTACTGTTTATAATTAATATTGAATCTACCAAGACATGTTCTTGCTGCATTATATATGATTTGTTAGACTTTAATGAAATTTTAATTAAATGTTGCTTGCATTGCTGAAGGTGCTTCACACACGCTCTTGTAATCACATTGTTTGTTTTGGTGGTGTGATGTGTACATTTAAGTCAATTTATGCAGAATAACCAATTCAGAGATTCTCAAGGCCACTTCAGAGCAAATTATCATTGCATTGACACAGATTGCTCTGTTACTGTTACTACATCACAGTCAACATGAGTTTTTATAGGCAGCCAGCACTGCAGGCAGTTCTGATACCAAAAACATTTCGATCAGCATCTATCTGTGTCAGTGAGGAAGTTTGTCAGTCTTCTCATGGAAGAACATATACTAAGAGTCTTTCTTTGAGACCTTTGTCTCTGCAGGCAGCTCAATGTCTAGAAAAGACTTTACATGCTCTTAAAGGTGCAGTAAGCGATTTCTGAGAAACGCTGTTGAAAGTGGCCAATCAGGAGTAGGGACGTATACACTCATGATGGAGCAGGAGGGAGAGTGAGCAAGAGGGAGATTTGAAGAAAGACTGTAGAAAGAGAGATGGCTGAGAGACATTACAAAAGAGAAAAGGTCAGAAGAATATCACTGGAAAAAGAAGGGTTACGATCAGGCAAGAGCTTTAGGCGTTAATATTAGAAAAGCTTTCCAGCGCTGGAGAGACCAAAGCAGGAAGGCCTGAAAACAGACGCAGAGGTTGTGTTGTTTCTGCTCCATATGTGAGTAACATTGATTTTGCTATACACAGAACCAAGATATGCTGTTGTTGTGCTGCTGGCGACAAACAACAAACTCTTGATTGTATATACTCTTGTGTACTGTATGTTCATTTTTTGTTCTTCTTTGTTGTTCTTTCATCATCTTCGCTATATTTGAGTGAAGCTTTATTTTGCTTTTCTTCAGCTATGATAAAGAGACATCCACTAACGCACTGCGTGTTTGTGCATTTTGGGGGCGGATCATTGAAGGGAGGGGTGTGTTTGTTTGGGTTGATTGTGTTTCATTGTTTCTCAGAAATTGCTTACTGCACCTTTAAATCATTAGTGTGTTGGAGGGAGTCAAATAAAACATGAATAGAGAAAACGGTAGCAGTGCTTTAGGTTTGTATTTCTATTGGCGTTGATTAACTGTATGTATATATGCAATTGTAGATGTATATATGCGGTTTTGCCATATTTATAGTAAATTTATTTAACTTAAATATTCTTGGCAGACATTCGTATTAACATCTGTCTGCTTTCTGTCTGCTTCTCTGTCAAAACAGCCTAAATTCAGTACGTACACTGTTCAATATTGGCAGAGCCTGTCTGCTCTACAAAATGTAGTTTAAAGTCTGTTTACCCGCATTAGCGCAAATCATTGCCATTTAGTGGGTTCTCTACTCAAATTATCTACAAATTAAGTGTGCTGGCTGTATAATATTCATAGTGAAGTATCTGTTTTGGTGCTGTGGTGCTCTGTGATCTTAATATGGCAGTCAAAAGAATTATAAATTAGCCAGAATTAAATGTTGAGATAATTGTCTTGCTAATATTGCCTAAATTGCTGAAGCTTTCTGCTTGCAGCTATTATTGCTGTACTGTATTTAGGCTTATACAGTACCTAAGCATTATTGTCCTTTTCTCAGGCTCTTTCTAAAGCAGATGAGCATCAGTGGGGGAAATGTGCAGAAGCTGGCTGCTTCTGACGAACCGTCTGTGAAAATCTGTGTCTACCCATTTAAGAAGCGGTGCTGTCACTCAAACTCAGGTTTGTGAGTCATTTGAGGTGGAGTCTACCACAAATAACAAGCATGACATCCAAAGCAGATATGTTGCAAACACTATGGCTTACACCGGTGAGTTGTTTTTAATGAGTTTTACGTATCTTCTTCAGGATGTTCATCCCAGAGGAGACATCTCACTGTCAGAAATGCTTTCACATTGATGTGTCTGACTCGCAAACACACTCTTTCTTTCATGCTTTTCTTTCTCAAACTCACAAGCAGTGTACAGTGCTGTTTCTCCACAGATGAATGACGTTGTTTCAGATTGTGTACTTTTTATCTTGTTTGCTTTAATATTAATGAGTGATGTTGAAAATGAGACTTTTGGGGGCTCCTGCACCAGCAGAGCAAGTGCCATTGAGATTGGGAATGCTAACAGATAGCTTTCACCAGGTATTATAGACCTCCATGGCTAAATCTGCAGCGATTATTCTTGCATGACAGCGTTTTAAGGCAGGGAAACAGAGTATTAGTCCTGAAGACGGCAGGAGAGCTGAGACAAATTAAAATCATCTGCTGATTAGAGAAATACGGCACCCACTTCCTCTTCGACAAATGGAAATCAAAGTGCTCATTACTCACACGCTGTTAGACTCCGTTTTAAAAAGCTCATTTTTTAAAAGAGGACAGTAATTTCAGGAAATTATGTCGTGCTTTGTGATGTCTCAGCAGTTTTTTTTTCTTTTTGGAAATTCTGCTTGTTCTGAAAACAAGCGGATATAAGGTTGAGTGATAAAACCTGTAGTTTTTTCTCTCTTCTCCGCTATTGATTTCTGAATAATGAGCTGCCTAAAACTGGCCAGATGCTCCGAGCTCAGCGTTTAGCTGATCCATTAAAGCTCTGCTGGCACAGATCTGCTTCTAGGGTGGAGGGGTTTGTCTCTTGAAAATGATCTCTACGTGTTTGGCCCATTCTTTGCCTTCCTCTCCAATTATTTTCTTCACTTATGCTGTAAATTACATTTAAAATACCTGCTTTACTGTTATACGTGGGGATCTGTGATTAGTGGCTTTTCATACTGGGTTCTTCTAATCCAGAAGGTCCAGTGAGGCCTGATCTGCAGGTTATCAGTTTCCCAATCCACATTTTGAGGACAAAGCTGCAGAAAGAGATAAAACCACAATCAGAATCACAGCTAATGCCCTGACCAGTGTTTGGGGGGGCTAGAAGGGATTGAAATCCCTTAATTCCAGTCATAGCCCCCTTAGTTATCTCCATAATCAAGCTGAGATGGTGGAGGCTATGCAACCGCACCTCAAAGTGTCTTTTAAATATATTATATTAGTAGGTTGACACCTTCATGACGTAAAGAAATATATCAACAGTAATAACTACAATTTAAAGTGCCCTTATTATGCCTTTTTGGATATTACCTTTCATGTAGTGTGTAATATAGCTGTTTGTGAATGCAACTGTTTTAAAGATCAAAATGCACTACAATTAAAGTTAGAACAATAAAGAATGAACTGATTCTGAACTGCCTGAAAGATTCGTCAACAATTGACCCTTCGCTGGGAGTTTGATTGACAAGCAATCTAACCAATCATAACGGTGAATCCACCATTTTGTCCGACAAAGCAGTCAGGACAAGATTAACCTCAGTGGACTTGAACTTGAAAAATGGTGTGTACTGACGTCTTTCCGCGTTTGAAACAACATTCCTTCTCATGTTCATTCATGTTTATTTGATGCTATGAATTAAGGAAGAGATGATCGGTTCACGAGCCGCTTGAGCTGAGGCGCTACAGCAATCTGTCACGACACAATAAAGAGCCACAAACCATTTTTTATTGTTCGAATTTCTTAAAAAATTACACAATTTGAAAGCTGGGACTTTGTTTAATGTCATAAGTAACCTGCTCTGTCTTGTCTTTCAGCATGCTGTCACTGTCCTCTTTGCTCCGCAATGTATGTGGCATGTAAGAGCCATGGCTTGTCGGACAAAGCAACAGTAACTAAGGGGGGCGGGTCTTTGCGAAGGGTCGAAGCCCCATTTACACTTCATTTTTAAATGAAAACGAACGTCGTCTACACTGGCATTTCCACAGCATTTCAGAAACAATCTCCATCTACACAGCCGAAAATGCATTGTTTACACGGTCGTCAAGGATACGCAGAGTGAACGTGGGCAGCCATACCATCGTTTTCAGTCTCCGTTTTGGTCCATTTATACTGAAACGCATCCCCGGCGTTTTCAAACTAAAACGGGGTCTGTAGCCGTAGCAAAACTTATGCGTTTTAAAACGAAAAGCACTAGTGTAAACAAGGCCTTACTTCCTGCTTGAACATGCGTAGATTTATAACAAATTTGCATAATGCCAGCCTATGATCTTCATTGGCTGCCTGCGAACAACATCTAATTTGACCCGCCCTCAAAAACTATTTGTAGCTGAGGCTTGGAAGAGTTTGGTTCGTGTTGTCGATATGTCTGCGAAAGCAAATCCACTTTGCATGCACTTAATAAGGATGAGGACTCAGGCTCGAATTGTTACGATAAAACTTATGTCATCGTTAATGTTCGTATTATTGTGCGCTGAGGATGCCTCAGAAGAGTTGGAATTCAGATGGTAGTGGCCGTTTGGTTTCCGTCACGTGCTGTCAGTGGTAGACCGATCACAACAGACTGGGCCGTCTGACCAATCAGAACAGAGAAGGCTCGCAGAAAGGAGGGGTTTAGAGAGAACGAATCCTGTATCGAACAGATTCAGACTGTGTGAGAAAAGAGGTGATGCCGCAATGTATATTATGAGAAAATTGAGAAAAAGTGTTTTTTGACCTCCAAAGCAAAATAAGGAACTTTTAAAATAGCATTATAGGGGCACTTTTAAAAAAACATTACCGGCTATGCTGTCCGCCATAGTACAGTCAGCAGTCAGTCAAAATCTCAGTTACTGTACCATAGTTCTTTATTTTTGTTTGGGAAAAATTAACTTGGAGCAATTGGCTGTTTTTATAAGAAAAACATGCATAAAAATACATAGCTGTTTGCACTGTCTTCAAATAAAGCCACAAGATCCAGAACCTTATTAAATTGAATAAATCAGCTATAAGAAGATTAGTTCAGCAGCAAAAAGCTGATTATATTGCAGATGAATAAGTATTCCAGTTTAGTACATACATAGTTATGTGAGGGTAGTTTAAGGAGCAAAATAACTCTTACAGTAGCGTGATCCTGGCAGAAGAACATGAAAAAATATGACTTCACTGTGAATAAGCACCTTTTATTTTTACATTTGTACCACTGCTGCAATGCAGACCCCTCGTAAGCATTACTGAGAGGCATGTGGTGTGTTGATGTCTGTATAAAAGAACATTTGTGTGAGATTTTGGTTTTGGGTATGCCTGTGGGTTATCTAGGATTTCTTTTATGTCCTGGATTGTATTTGAGATTTGCACTATTAATTAATCCATGTGAAAAGGCAGATTAGGACAATCTGATTTAAACACATCCTAAGTTAAACTCCGAAAGCTCCTGAATTTTGATCATCTTCATTTTTCATTGTGTTGGTCACCATTTTATGTTCTTTGAATGTTGTAATAAATTATGGCTGAATCTTACAAAATAGGTCAAGATAAAAACAAAACAAAAACAAAAAAAGTAAAATATTATTAATAAATTAATAAAAATAATATAGTAATATCAATGAATAATTAAAGTATTTTAATATATTTCATAATATATTTTAGTATATATTAAAATTAATATTATATATATATATGCCTATGAGATGTTCACAAATGAAGTTTTTGCCTTTTTAAAATCCTTTGTCTTTGTTGTCAGTGGCAAATGATTTTGAAGGTCACTTTGACAGTCTGCAGTAAAGCATTTACCACCAAAAGTCCTTCAGTCTGTTCTCAGTGGTGCAATTCCATCTCTGTTACACAAATGTCATGTACAGCACAAGCTGGCAGACGACAACCCTCAGTGTGACTTGAAGCTCTTTCAAAGATTTGTGTCTTTTTAAGAGGAACGCTGAGCTGGTTAATGAGCTTTAAAAAAGAGAATGTGCTTTTAAACGATCTGTGCGATTCAAATTGCCTCCATAAACTCATCTTCTTTCTTTTTCTGTGCACCTGTCTATAGTCTTCTGCCTCATAAGGGAGGAGGAAAATATGTGATACTGACACAGGCCATCTGATGCATATTGCACATACAAATGACAAGAAAAAAACAAGCTCCAATCTGATTGGCTTAAAAAGTATGTGTTAAGACATTACCAGGCTGGTACACAAAACAAAAGTGTTTTGTATGTTTTAAAATGGCAAAAGTTTTCATTTTATTATATTGACTTAGTTGCCCACCCAGGATGGCACAACTCTTCCTCCATTCCTACGTTGTGCAATAGGTAATAGAGTTTCAACAGGCAAAAGTGATTATGGAAGGAGAAATGTTAGTTATGGTGCCTTATTATATCGCCTGCCAATTACTGGGATATCTCTGCAGTTTATAACAGTGTGTGTTTGTGTTGATGTGGCATCAGACAGGTGTCATCCTCTTCATCAGGGAGATGCCTCAGAGCCGAGCAATGGAGACGCCTGCTTATGTGCTGCGGATAAGAAAAGCACAGGATAACAAGCTCCCTGAAGCCCTATTATTTGGGCTGATATTAGAAGCATTTGTGTATGTGTGTGGAGTTTGTGTTCCCTTGTGTGTGTGTGTGCGTGTGTGTTTGTGCCTGTGCGATGCATGTGAAATCTGTGTTTGTCACTGTCAAATCAGATGAGCTCCGTTTTTATTTGATGAATAAACCACCTATCTGTGCACATCCTTTCATGGCTGTTGAAGTCAGGTAATGATCACACATTTCTGTTCTCCTCGGTTTACGCTTCATAAATCACAATGGCAATATGTTTTTGATTATAACTCAAAATAAGAATATAACAGACCTCTACTTAAAGGGATTTTTCATCTAAAAATTAAAATTCTGTCATTATTTACTCACCCTCATATTGATCCAAACCTGTATGGCTTACTTTCTTCTGTGGAGCACAAAAGGATAAATACTAAATAGGATGAATACTGAAGTTTTCTTTAAATGGTTTGTTCTTGACCAGAATCAGCTGCAAAGTAGACCAAGACAAAAATAGTCTTGCATAGCAAGACCTGACTGGAAAAAGGTCTGGTGCAGTTTATTCTGTCAAAGAACCGCCTATTTAGAGAGGAAGAAACTGCCTGATCAACTTTTAAAGCGACCAATTAGAGTTTTTGTTTTTACATTCGTTTTTATACAGGTTTATCTGAAATAGTTGATGTACAACCAATGTATAAATAAATAAATACACTCATGTACTAAAAACAGATCTTTGTGTTTTTCACATACAGCGACAACGTTGTCAAAACGATCCCCGTTCACATGGATCCACGGAAAAAAAAACAAAAAACGCTGTATTGTGCTGCCAGGCCAGTAGATGGCGATGTCTTTTTGTAAAGAAACACTACACGCCTACAGACTGAACAGGTATTACGCATACACAGGACGTCACCGTTTTCACAAATTCACTTCTTTTTTTTTTTTGTAGTTTACACGGAGACGATAATGATATCGTTTTCAAAAACTTGCACTTTGAAACACGTTTTCAAAAGTTTGCATTTTCAGGCCCCCAGAACGCAGTTGTTGTGTAGATGAACTGCCAAAACATAAAAAGTTTTCTGTTTTTAGTTGAAAATGGTGTCCTTTAAAGGTGCAATATGTAAATTTTAGGAGGATCTACTGACAGAAATGCAATATAATATACATAACTATTTTCAGTGTTGTATAAAGACCTTACATAATGAACCGTTATGTTTTTATTAACTTAGAATGAGCCATTTCTATCTACATACACCACGAGTCCCCTTACAAGTTAAGTCGCCATTTTGCGCCGGCATGTTTCTACAGTAGCCCTAAACGGACAAACTGCTCTACAGAGCGCATTTGCTTGACTGGCTACTCTCTGCTGTCTCAGGGTGTACTTACACTAGGCGCTCTGAACCGTGCCCGAGCACATTTGACCCCCAAAGCCCGGTTCGCTTGGAAAAGGTGGGCCAGAGCGTGGTTCGGTTGGGCTCGAACACGATTCAAATGCAGTGTGAACGCTAACTGTGCCAGAGCACGGAACAGTTACTATTTTTGTGTGCGCTACTGTCATCATTACGACAGCAAACATCTTTATTACTACTTTGATAGTACACTTATCAATTCTTGTAATTAATTCGAGTGTATTTGGGTTTATAACGGGTCTGATTCTTACCTTATTGATGAACAGGAATTGTAGTTTGTGAGTAAAGCAGCAAATTCCTCCATTAACGTCAGCTGCCTTCGTAATAATCCTCTGATACGTTTTATTGAAAATCGCTGCGCGGCATAAATTATAAATAGCCTATATTAGGCAGTATCTTAGCGAAAGTGCATTTCTTCCTGTTTTCTTCCATTCAGAAAGTTGCATCGTATATGACGTAAGCTTGCTCCGGCTCGGAACGTTAAATGCAATGTGAGTGCGGGTCAGCGGCGGAGTGGGGAGGGGGGACAATCGCGCATGGGCTCGGTTCAAGGCAACCGTGCTTAGTGTGAGTACACCCTCGGACTATGACATGTTTGTCCTGTGTTGGCCACCGTAGCTTCTCTATATTGCAATTCGCAACCTCACCGCTAGATGCCGCTAAAATTTACACACTGCACCTTTAAACAGCCCCTAACGTTCAAAAGTTTAGGGTGAGTAAATATTTTTTGGAAGAAATTATTACTTTTACTCTGCAAGGACGCATTCAATTGATTAAAAGTGACAGTAAAGACATTTATATCAATTTTAACTGGTTGCCATTCTATTCCATACCCTGGAATATATATGTGTCGCCCTATATGTAGATTATATCTTACATGAAATGAATATTGCTGAGGGATGTACTGTTAGGATTTTTTGCTGGGATCCTTTGTACTGATTTGAACTTACAAACATAAGATAGATGGTTTTAGTCACGCTGGAGGCCTGTGTTCTTCCAATATGCAGTTATTTAGCCTTCATAAGAGTAATTTAATGTGGCCCATCTTTGAATTGAATCTCTCATTTGTTCCCCTTAGAAAAAAGTGCTCATCCTCTCTCCCTGGAAATCAATAAATATAAAAAACAAAAACAAATCAAATTTTGCAACACTGGTTGAACATGTTTAGTACAAAACATTTCATGTTTGAAATACAGCCTTTCCTTAGTGTGCACATGAGTTCGCCAGATCCTGTACAGATAACTCCTGTACCGATGACAGTTTTTGGACACTCATCATGATGTCACTGAGGACCTCTTGCTGCCCCTGCAGTGCACCTACATGTTCTTTCTGTTTGAACACAGGTTCCTGATCCCTAGAGGAAGCAGAGAAAGGTCAACTGCTCACTTGTAACCTATGTTTCCCGTACTCAGGCAGTGTTTGTACAACTACACTCAGAAGCTTTTGACCTTTCTGTGTGATGGAACGACTTTGATGTAGGACTCTGAGAATGTTTTCCACCACACCCTTCATCTTTCAGCCTCTTTCTCGCTCGCTGTATTTTGTCCTACAAAATTCTTTGGCTGTTTTTAATTTAAGAACTGTATTTTTATGCAAAAGAACACAACAAAATACCTCAGTTGAGTGTGTTCGTTAATTATACATGCACGCTAACTCCAGGATTTTTAACCAGGGCTCTGCAGACAGTTTAGAAGATACATAAAACCCATTGATTTTTTCCCTAAATTCTAAATCATGACATTTTCGAACTATTTTCTAACTAATATATTAGCTGGTCAGATAAAATAACCTTTTTTCCCCCATTTTTTCATATTTATTGATTTCCCAGGAGAATGGATGGGCACTGCTTTTAAAGGAAATAAGTTATGTAATGTAGTAATGTTAATACTGAGAGTCTGGGTGGAGGGTTCCTGCTCTGTAAAGGTTGAAAAACCATCCCTGCTGAAAAAAGCACTCTTAAACCAGCCTATGCTTGAGTTTTCTGGTCTTAAGTGGTCACCCAGGCTGGTCTGTTGGCTGGTTTTAGTGAGGTTTTGGGCTCTTTTCCACAAGTTAGGCTGGGAGACCAGTGTGCCGTTCTAAATACCAGCTTGGCAAGGATAGGAGAACATCTTAAATCCACTAAGACCAGCTGTGGGTTTTTTTTTTCCAGCAGGCTGCTCTAAACAATATTGTTTATAGACGTGTTTTTCGGATCGAGGGCGAGACAACCTGTCACTCACATGAGATCACACCAATAGCTAACCACAACCATCCAATCAATTCCCAGTGGACAAAATCAAGTCCCGCCCTACATTTTTTTCTTGTTCGAGAATCCATTTCAATATATACCACAATAGGGAAAAAAAGACTATCGTGGCTTCCATTTCACGCTGACTTAAACCACCAGATTGCCAAAAACTAATGAACTAGAGAATTCTTCTGTGGCATCAAGCGTCTGAGGCATTTTTAAGAGTATAAGGAGGTGTTTGTGGTAAGAAGTAAATCAAAAGAGTACAACTGAGTACTAATTGTTGACTATTGTATTTGGTGATTTGGTCACCATGCTGGCAAAAGACCTTCAAATGTCTTAAAGCACACTTTCTGACATTATGTAAAGTACTTGTAGCCTAAGGGAGCATAACCAGGGCCAGGGCCATTTAGCAATAAAGAGGATTAGACAGTGAAGAAAAATGGATTAGGATTAGAAATATTTCTTGTCATATTTTGTTTTGAAGGGAAGAAATTACAGTGATTATAACAGTGTTCATTTAAATCCTCCCTCAAACAAGAATGAAGAGGTGACCTTCAGATGAAGTTACTTAGTTTGCAGGAAACTCTGCACACGTATCGTTTTTAGACATTTTTTATAAACTGTGAGTGGGAGGCACTATAAGATAAAAGTAAATGTGATGTCAGTGAGGGGAACGTATATCGCTGAAACAAATACTCCAGCAGGTCTATTAATACCTTTTTATATGTATTTGTTTTCATCACATCTGCAGAGTCGCCCTCTTACTTTCTGCGGTTCAGTCAGGCTATCACTAAATTATGATGCAGAAAATGAAGCTCTTGACATTTGCCAAAAAGCCTTTCATGAAATTTCAAGCGGATGACCTCTGTGATCGTTGTCACGGGTCTGAGAGTCAGCTTAAATCTTTAAAGGGTTCGGTATCTGCTTCGCTGCTAATCATAGAGGCTTGTGTGAAAGTCCTTCTAATCTTTGTCTTCCATCTTTCTCCTTTTTTTTTCTGTTTGTACCCCCTTTCTCAGAGATTTACTTCAACCCTAGTGTCATAGCTACATTATTTAATGATCTTCTTTCTTTGTTGCAGTTCTTCCTTTTGGCTCTTAAAGGTGCCACCGCTGTATTTTCAGGCAACTTGAGGACAAAGACCCCTCCTGAAATAAATCAAAACAGATGCTCCTCACATGTTTCAAGATTTTAGATGGTTCAACTCAAGGGTGTGTGATTGATATTACACTGGTCAGTATCTTTAATAGCGCACAGCAAACTATATCCCAGGGAGAAAGTACAAGGATTTAGTACAAAATGGAGTAGTACAGAACGTTTTTTTCCAGGTGTAACGTTTTTTTTTTTACAGAAATTTTTTTTAGATCTTTCCGTTATATTGCATTGGTAACAAGCATCAGCTATCTTTCCTGCTTGGGGTTGCCAGATGTCAAGAGAATAAATCCCCCAAATGGGGCTTTTCTCTTAAAATAAAACATTTTCTGCCCAGTTTTTCACACACTCTCTCTGCGCTGCAAAAAACGCTGATGATCTGACAACACCGGCAAACATGTATGTTGGACTTAAAGGAACACTCCACTTTTTTTTAAATATATATATATATTGCTTTCTATACAGAAATTGAATCATATGTTAGATGCATTGTGAATGTTTTTTTGACAATTAAATGCATACTCAGGACTCGGGAATCATGTTTGGATTTATTATAAATTCAGATTTAGTAGCAGCAAATCTTAAAGGAACACTCCACTTTTTTTGAAAATAGGCTCATTTTCCAACTCCCCTAGAGTTAAACAGTTGAGTTTTACCGTTTTCGAATCCATTCAGCCGATCTCCGGGTCTGGCGGTACCACTTTTAGCATAGCTTAGCATAGTTCATTGAATCTGATTAGACCGTTAGCATCTCGTTAAAAAATTTGTGAGAGACGCTGCATAATATCATTGCGGCTGCTGCAGCCATGGTACGGCAGCAAAGTTCCTTGATTATTACGCCAGAATGAGAGTATAGTTCCTGGTCATATCGACCTAGAAAATCGCAACTTTTAATTTTCCGTCGGTCTTAGTACACGATGTAACTACAGAAGAGTCAAGTCTTAAATAGGAAAAATATTGAAACTCTTTGGTCATTTTTTAACGAGATGCTAACGGTCTAATCAGATTCAATGAACTATGCTAAGCTATGCTAAAAGTGGTACCGCCACACCCGGAGATCGGCTGAATGGATTCAAAAACGGTAAAACTCAACTGTTTAACTCTAGGGGAGTTGGAAAATGAGCCGATTTTCAAAAAAAGTGGAGTGTTCCTTTAAGATTTGCTGCTACTAAATCTGAATTTATTATAAATCCAAACATGATTCCTGAGTCCTGAGTATGCATTTAATTGTCAAAAAAACATTCACAATGCATCTAAAATATGATTCAATTTCTGTATAGAAAGCTATATATATATATATATATATATATACATATATATATATATATATATATATATATATATATGGAAGGTCCTTGGTTAGGAAGGCTTCACCAACGCTGTTATGTTTTATTTGTCACTGAACATCATTGACATTGTTTGGCAGTTCCATTAACACTTCATGAGTTTTCTGTGTGATCTATTGTTAACATGATATCTGTATAGGTTCCATCCTTGCATTGGACTGAGGCTTGATTTAATGCTCCATAACAGTTGATACCGCCCTGTAACAACCCAGAGATACCAGAGACAGTAAAAATGATTGCTTTTAGTAGAACTATAGAAATCAATAGCACATAGAGAGCTGAGACTCCCGAGACTTCTCCAAACTTCTCCGGGTGAATAAGTGGGTTTGCAGCCGACAGTGGCATGTTTTTAAAATTGTGTTAGAAACTTATTTTTCTATAGATGAGTCATTAGCTTTACATAAGTTGACTCTTTGATATACTGGACTGTGGGTTTGCAGTAAGGACAGAGCAAAACTGCCAGTATTTATCACTGTAGGTAAACTAAAGGTGACCTAAAGGTACTGGAGAACTATCAGTGATCAAATTTAGAACAGTAATGACCTTGAATGGAGCTCGTGGTAAAGCGTAGACATGCACACGCTCCCTTTTTGCCTCCCCAGGGGAACGCTGCAGGGTGACTGTGCTCTTCCTCATTAATTTTGGTGTGCGCCGATCATGCATTTAATGTTCCTGTCTCAGCCCACTGCACTCCTCCGTGGTTTAATGAGAAACCAAAAGCCAGAGAGGAAGCAGTGTTTTAGTATTTCATCAGAATCAGGACAAAAACTGCTTAAATGTTCTTTCCTTTGTACAGACGTTAGGATAGAGTAAGAATCTGTTCGTGTTGTCTAGGAAACCACCATGTCTGGATTTGTGAAGAGGGAAAAGACTCATTCTGGCATAAGACTCAGTATTACAGATCTGGTATTGGAGAACGTGAATGTGTGAAAAACAAGAAACATTATCGTTTTTTTTTTTTTTTTCAGGACCATTTTGAAGAAATAAATGCACATTTTTATTCAGTGTCATTCAGTAAAATGCATTTAAAGGGTTAGTTTACCCAAAAATGAAATTTTTGTCATTAATTACTCCCCCTTATGTCGTCCCAAACCCGTAAGACCTTTGTTCATCTTCGTAACACAAATTAAGATATTTTTGATGAAATCCGAGGGTTGAGAATAAAATTATGTGAATACATCCTGTTATCCTAGCTATCTAAAACATAAACATAATATTACAACTTACATTTACAATATTTGTACAGACAGTGAAGTGAAAGCACAGGTGAACTTGAACCGAGTTGTATGCTAGTCGGAACGAGTAACTCATGTAGTAAATATATTGGTTGTTGTCATAACAAAACGCTGTTATGCAATACCCTAACAGATTATAGAGCACAAAAAATTTATGAAAGCATATAAAAGCACTGTTTGAATGTCATATTTCATTTTGATAAACAGAGTTGGGGAAAGTTACTTTTAAAAGTAATGCATTACAATATTGCATTACTCCCTAAAAATGTAACTAATTGCGTTACTTAGTTACTTTTTATGAAAAGTAATGTTACATAATGTTAATGTTTCATTACTTGTGTGCTACGTTACTTTTGTATTACATTGCATTACATTACTTTTGTTACATTACTTTTGTGTTACGTTACTTTTGCGTTACATTGTATTACATTACTTTTGTGTTACATTGCTTTTGCATTACATTGCGTTACATTACTGTTGTTATATTACTTTTGCATTACATTACTTTTGTTACATTACTTTTGTGTTACATTACGTTTGTTACATTACTTTTGTTACATTACTTTTGTGTTACATTACTTTTGTTACATTACTTTTGTTACATTACTTTTGTGTTACATTACTTTTGCATAACATTGTGTTACATTACTTTTGTTACATTACTTTTGCATTACATTACTTTTGTTACATTACTTTTGCATTACATTGCGTTACATTACTTTTGTATTACATTACTTTTGTGTTACATTACTTTTGCGTTACATTGCATTACATTACATTTGTGTTACATTACTTTTGCATTACATTGCGTTACATTACTTTTGCGTTACATTGCATTACATTACTTTTGTGTTACATCACTTTTGCATTACATTGCGTTACATTACTTTTGTGTTACATTACTTTTGCATTACATTACTTTTGTTACATTACTTTTGTGTTACATTACTTTTGCTTTACATTACTTTTGCATAACATTGTGTTACATTACTTTTGTGTCACATTACTTTTGCATTACATTACTTTTGTTACATTACTTTTGTGTTACATTACTTTTGCGTTACATTGTATTACATTACTTTTGTGTTACATTACTTTTGCGTTACATTGTATTACATTACTTTTGCATTACATTGCGCTACATTACTTTTGTTACATTACTTTTGTATTACATTACTTTTGTGTTACATTACTTTTGCGTTACATTGCATTACATTACATTTGTGTTACATTACTTTTGCATTACATTGCGTTACATTACTTTTGTATTACATTACTTTTGTGTTACATTACTTTTGCGTTACATTGCATTACATTACATTTGTGTTACATTACTTTTGCATTACATTGCGTTACATTACTTTTGTTACATTACTTTTGCGTTACATTGCGTTACATTACTTTTGTGTTACATCACTTTTGCATTACATTGCGTTACATTACTTTTGTGTTACATTGTGTTACATTACTTTTGCATTACATTGCGTTACATTACTTTTGTGTTACATCACTTTTGCATTACATTGCGTTACATTACTTTTGTGTTACATTGTGTTACATTACTTTTGCATTACATTGCGTTACATTACTTTTGTGTTACATTACTTTAGTGTTACATTACTTTTGCATTACATTGCATTACATTACTTTTGTGTTACTTTTTCTCACATGGGCTGGGCTTGCTTGTTTGTTTTTTAATATGAAAAAAAATTCTATTTTTGGAAAATTTTAAGGCCCTTAAATGTTAATTTAATATAGTTAATTATTACATGTTTGCGTAAAATTCTGGGATTGCATTTTACTATTTTTCATTTTGAGGAATACTGAATAGAGAGTTTTTGTGCAAGTGAGATTGGTAAATGCATGTTCACATTTACTCTAGAACTACAATAACCATATTTTTACACAGTGCACACAACACCTCTGCACTTTATTTCTCTCAACATGGGGACTGGAGAGCTGTCAGTCAATAAATATGAAAAAGTAACTTGCGTTACTTATTTGAAGTAACTTTGTTGTAAATTGAAAAAGTAATGCGTTACTTTACTAGTTACTTGAAAAAGTGACTAGAATCTAACTCAAGTTACTTGTAATGCGTTACCCCCAACACTGTTGATAAATATTTTAGGTTTTATACTGTACATGTTAAGTAATGTTTGTTTCATTTTGACATACATTTTTATCATTTTGCACCTAAATGTTTACATTATATGCCATTTCACTTAAAATAAACTGGACTAAAATGAGTTATTTGCAACCCGTATTACTTTTAGTAGTTTTAAACTGTTCCAGAAGCAACAACCACAGCAGCATTTATACAATGCAACAGTTTCTCAGGCTTGCTCTGGACAGCCTCATTTGTCTTTTTGCTTATCTCAGCAATTTTGAACATCCTGAGTTCCTTGTCAGGTGAGAAAATCTATGTTCAGCCTAAACCAGGCCAAATCGCCCCTCAGGACGTCTTCACTGGTGGACTATATTGAGGCTGAAATTACCCTTGAAGATTAAAGCTCTTCTCTATATCTCTGTGCCAGGTTACCGCGGGTCTATAGCAAAAAACTCATTTACTGACATCTTCCTATATTTCTCTGCATCGCTACCCAGTATCAGAGAACAAAAACATCTGGGCTGCATGTCAAGCGTGCAATTAAGCAATTACATTTCCAAATCGAATTACACAGGGGAATGATTCATAAAATGACCAATTGCCCATGTACAATCACATTAATGTGATAACACTTTTTACTGCCGCAATTAAATTCGGTCATGGAGGCCGCTTTCAAAACCGCCCTCGGAGCATATCACAGCTAAATTTGAACTGCTTTTAGCTGAAATAGCTTCGTTAGAGCAAGACGGGCTCTCACTCTTGTTAAAAAGATGTATGGTCCCCTCACAGGAAGACATGACTTTCTTTTTCTTTGACGTACCACCTTGAAAACTGTAATGAATTGCCATTGAGTTGCATTTTTGCATGAAGGTGAGTTGGCAGCAGATGATTCATTGAGGTGAGGGGTGAACGTATATTCCTGGCCTAAGGATTAGAATGAAGGATTCGATTTGTGGCTTTCGTTTGTATGAAAGTATACAGTCTCGTCGCCATGTATTCCTGTCTAATTGGGCTGCTGTATTTATTTGTCCTACTAAGTTGAAAGACGACGTCATGGTTTGGCCATCACAGCAGACGCCCACTACAAGGTCACTGCGACAAAATAGTCCACTATAGTTCTCAAAGAAAGAAAACCTTAATGATACCAACTCAAAAACAATTTTCATCTATTGATGCTGCTAGTTTGGTAAGAAAATTTCTTGTCTGTGGGTCAAAAGAGATCTCGGTCATGGTGGCTAACTAAGACAGACAAACACATTTCAGATATATCTCTTTCTGCCCACTTGTAGCTTCAAGTGACTTTCAAGAGCATTTGATGTATGCTGATCTCCATGGTAACAGACAGGAAGTGGAACTAGTGTGAAACTTATATAGCTCTTTATGTTGAGTGTGAGACAAAGTCATCAAAGCAACAGCTTTTTCTCCAAGTTTGAATATTTTTTATTTTATTTCTAGAACATTTTATTTTATTTATTTTAAGCATTTGAAACATTTTATTCCTGTGAAAGTTTTACACACACACACACACACACACACACACACACACACGTTTGTTTTTGTGAATTGTGGGGACATTCCATAGGAGTATATTCCATATATATATATATATATATATATATATATATATATATATATATATAGGTGTGTGTGTGTGTGTGTATACAGTTGCAAGAAAAAATATGTGAACCACTTGCAGAATCTGTGAAAATGTTAATAATTTTAACAAAATAAGAGGGATCATACAAAATGCATGTTATTTTTTATTTAGTACTGTCCTGAGTAAGATATTTTACATAACAGATGTTTACATATAATCCACAAGACAAAAAAATAGCTGAATTTATTAAAATAACCCCATTCATAAGTATGTGAACCATTGATTCTTAATACTGTGTGTGGTTACCTGAATGATCTACGACTGTTTTTTTGTTGTGTGATGGTTGTTCATGAGTCCCTTGTTTGTCCTGAGCAGTTAAACTGAGCTCTGTTCTTCAGAAAAAATCTCCAGGTCCTGCAGATTCTTCAGTTTTCCAGCATTTTTTGCATATTTGAACCCTTTACAGCAGTGACTGAATGATTTTGAGATCCGTCTTTTCACACTGAGGACAACTGAGGGACTCAAACACAACGTTTAAAAAAGGTTCAAACATTCACTGATGCTCCAGAAAAAAACATGATGCATTAATAGACGGGGGGTGAAAACTTTTGGAATTTGAAGATCAAGGTAAATTGTATTTAATTTGTCTTCCGGGAAACATGCAAGTATTTTCTGTTGCTTCTGAAGGGCAGTACTAAAAAAAAAAAAAAATGATATTCAAGCGAAATAAGAAAAATTTGGACCTCTTCATCCTGTTCAAAAGTTTTCACCCCCCGACTCTCAATGCATCGTGTTTTCTTCTGGAGCATCAGTGAATGTTTGAACCTTTTTTAATAGTTGTGTTTGAGTCCCTCAGTTGTCCTTAGTGTGAAAAGATGGATCTCAAAATCATTCAGTCACTGTTGTAAAGGGTTCAAATATGCAAAAGATGGTGGAAAACTGAAGAATATTTTTGACCTGGAGATTTTTTCTGAAGAACAGAGCTCAGTTTAACTGCTCAGAACAAACAAGGGATTCATGAATAACCATCACAAAACAAAAAAACAGTCGTAGATCATCCAGGTAACCACACACAGTATTAAGAATCAATGGTTCACATACTTTTGAACTGGGTCATTTTAATAAATTCAGCTATTTTTTTTTTGTCTTATGGATTATATGTAAACATCTTTTATGTAAAATAACTTACTCAGGACAGTACTAAATAAAAAATAACATGCATTTTGTATGATCTCTCTTATTTTGTTAAAATTATGCACATTTTCACAGACTCTGCAAGTGGTTCACATACTTTTTCTTGCAACTGTATATATATATATACACACACACACACACACACACACATTATGTAATTTACAAATATTTTTTGACACTTCTTTTCTTCTTAACTTTGTAAACTATTGCTGTGAATGTTCTAATTGCAGGAGTATCATCTCATAATAATTTTAATTTAATTTTATTTTTTATTTATTCATTTTATTTTATTTTATATTATATTTTATATTTTTTATTTTGTTTATTATATTTATTGTATTTTATTGTTTTTATTTTATTATTTTATTTTATTTACTTTTTTATTTATTTTATTGTTTATTTATTAATTTTATGTTTTATTTTATATTATATTTTGTTATATTTTTTATTTTGTTTTGTTTTATTTTATTTATTGTATTTTACTGTTTTTATTTTATATTTATTTTGTTTTTTCTATTTTTTATTTTATTTTATTTTATTTTATTTTATTAACATTGCATTTGTAGCTGTAATTGCATTTGAGACGATAAACAATCAAGTAAAATGTTTGAGGAATCAGGTGCTCTTTCCAGGTTGGCAGTGCAATTGAGCACGTTGAGTTTTATTTATTTTTTTATTTTTTTACTGGTGACTGATACTGCCGATACTGCATTTAATGGTACTGCATACTGCATATTGATGGTCATCACATCAAGGGTTCTTAGAAATAATGCCAAATAACTTGCTTATTCCATTAATTCCCCTTTCGGCTCAGTGCGTGTCCTGCTGCCTGCTGGGAAAATCCCATTGATCGATAATCCATCGAGATGGAGTGCTCCGATATGGCTAGAAACATTGAGTTTTGTTTGGAAAATTATAGTGAAAGATTTTTTTTTTGTTTTGTCACTGTTGCACTGCACTATCATTTGGAGAAAGACCACGTACAGTGTTAAAGAGAACGGACAGCAGCAGATAAGTAATGCGAAATAACTTTCATTGGATGTGACGTGTTTTATGTCGACTTGGGTTGCATGTCAATATCTCATGAATGTTAAAATGAAGCGCTCTGCAGCCTGTAATCTATGACTCCCTGAACTGGGCAGCCTGTGTTTACATGCTGTAATTGCATTTGGTTCTTGCAGATTTTCAAAGCATAAATATTCCCCACCAGAGCATTAAAGAAAAGCATGTGCTTTAGCTTCAACCTAATTAAAATCATACAGTGCGCTCACTTGCGTTCTGTTTATTATGAGCGAGATGTCTGGTGAGTGTGGCGTGCTGTCGGTTTATAAAGGCTCCTGTTATTCCTGTTGAATTAATTCTCAGAGCTCTGAAGGCTGATCAATACCTCCTGAATGACTGCAGATCTCTCCCTGACTGTGGCATTTAAAGGCAATCACCACATCCTGGCTGGCCCCAAATGGAAGAGGGCGATTCTGCACCTCTTTTTATGTTTTTTCTTTGTCTCTTATCAGAATGCACCTTTGTATTGATTCTGCTATTATGCACAAGGAATATGTGAAAAGATTAATAATGAGTATGGACTGAGCTGAAATGCTCCAAACCACTAAGTCTTTACTGTCACTTTTGATCCATTTAGTGCATCTTTGCTGAGAAAAGGATACATATTTTTTATTTAAAAAACCCTGACCCCAAACTTTTGAAAGGTAGTATAGATCAATTTTAGACTAGATGACAACAGATAATGGGACATTCGGTTCTCTCATACAGCGTCCTAGGACATGTCAGTCCACAGTTTTGGATATTGCCAGCTTACTAAAAGAAACTTGGATGCTTTTGAGCCGTCTAAGTACCTGCAGGGATTGTGATGTTCAGCTTAATGTTCTTTTGTTGTACAGCCCTGTGCCTCTTCCTGCCGTGTGTTATTGTTGCTTCACAGTTTGACGATTTGCCTTTGGCAGAGCTTTGTCTGCGAGAAGCGCTCGGAGGATCTTACTTATCTCCAACACACCAATGAGAAAGAGAGGACAATATTACAGTCGTCCATCACAGCAATCCTGCGCAGTTTACCGTCCAATTTGTCTGGGAACAGCACAGAAAATCCCTGAAAGTGCTCCATTGAGCTGATCAAATGGACAGGAAGTGGGTCACGAACCAGGGGACTTTTCTAAAGTCTATTTATCTATCGAAACAATTAGAGACTGAGACTCTTTTTTTCTCAGTTCAGTTTGTCTCCATTCAGTTTGTCTCCGTTTGTCTCAGTCCATCAAACCCACATTCGACCGCTCTAGACACGTTGACGCATCCGCCATCTTGGAACGGTCTTTCAGAGGTGAGAATGGGCACCTCTTTTTAATACTTTTCATTGGTTAAATATTCGCAGAACCCACAGACAGATGTAACCAATAATAATGATTTATGACAATTTTTTTATGCCGAAATTTGGAGATATTACGTTTCAGCCCGACAGCGATGATATATAAAAGGATGGTGTTTGTAATATTTGCAATCATCTGTGATCAGAAACTTGCTTTTTATGTGCTGGTGCAAGCATGCAGTTATTGCTCACTGCTCATTAATTTCACATGCCATGCAGAGACAGTTTATGCCACGTTCCAAATGTTAAAAAATGCGGATGTTGGCCCTGGGTCGTTTAAGTCCAAGGAGCAAATCTGTCCGAGTTCTGTTCCAGGGTAACCTCTGCACCTCGCAAATTGTAAAAATTTGTCCTTAAAATAAGCATTTCTTGGTTCACTTATTTTGCCTTGCCTCAGCAACTTTGTTGGCTTTTAGAGGCGAGCCGATGTGCTTTGTCAGCCAGGCCGAGGCTGTAGAGTCACACTAGGGACAGTGGGTTTAGTCCGAGCCCACAGGTCATGCATCTGTACCTCTGCGCGGCCTGTTCTCTGGTGCCCTTGGGAAAGAATCATTACATTAAGGAGTGCAGCACTACCTCTGCTGTCAGGGTTAATCAAGTTTTAAATTTATAGTTCAACACCTTGTGCAGCACATATTATTGCCCTGCCATTGACTCCGAGACAATGAAGCAGAAAAAAATACAATTATGGTGAGTTTTCACCTGTAAATTAAAGCTGTGAAATCAAAAAAGACTATTTTCATAATAAATGTCTCTGGTCTTATGGTGCATGATTAATCAGTGTCAGTATATTATTTGAAATGAAAAACTTGTTTATTTTTATAGTGTTTTATCAAAATGTATTTGACTCAAAGTGTATAAACTTTCTTCACCTTTGGAATTATTTATTTATTTTTTTATATGCGCTTTGGTTATGTCAGCCATGAGCCATGTTGATGTATTTCAGTGATCAGTATATTGCAAATACTGTTTCGTAGTGTTGTTAATATACACTGCCATTCAAGTTTAGCATCAGTAAGATTTTTTAAAGAAATTTATACTCAATTTTCAGCAAGGATGCATTAAATAATCAAAAAAATGACATTAAAGACTTTTACATTATTAAAAAAAAAACTCTAAATCAAATGTTGTTCTTCTAGACTTTCTATTCATTAAAAATGTATCAAAGTTTCTACAAAAATATTAAGCAGTGTTTTCAACATTAATAATATTAATAATAAATGTTTCTTGGGCAGCAAATCTATGATGATTTCTGAAGAATCTTGTGTCACTGAAGACTGGAGTAAAGATGCTGAAAATTCAGCTTTGCATCAAAGGAATAAATTACATTTTAAAATATACTTAATTAGAAAAAAAGTTATTTTAAATTACCATATTGTATATGTATAATGCTGTAAACGCATAAGAGACTTTTTTTCAAAAACATTAAAGGGGTCATATGATGCTTTTTCATTATTTTGTTCATTGGGTGTAATAGAATAGGTTAGAATAGGTTCAAAAACACATTATTTTTCACATACTGTACATTATTGCAGCTCCTCTATTTCCAATTTGTCTGAAATGTGTTGATTTCTACAAAGAGTGCTCTGATTGGCCAGCTGACCCAGTTCGTTGTGATTGGCCAAACACATCAAGCATGTGTCGGAAATGTAATGCCCCTTACCATAATTGCGAGCTTCAGCTTCCAAGGCTTTAAGCAATTGTAAACACACCGTTAATATCGTCGGTTTTACCGTATCAGTTTGAGCCAGAGTCAGATTCTGAAAGTGCGGATAATCAAGCCGATTGATCGGAACCAACTTTGCAAGCACGACTTGAGCAGAACGTTTCTCAGTGGTAAATAGTCTTTGTATATAGCCTGCATTGTACTCTCCCATGTTCAGGAAGCTGTCCTCTGTAAAATGTGCTGTGCACAAGCAAACTTTTGGGTTGTACTGTTCAGCAACAGCTTTATAAATAAATCTTAACCTCTGATTCCTAATTTCATCTGTTTTCGGAAGGCCAAACAAAGCGGTTTTGCTTTTGCATCCAAACGCACAGGGGCTTCGCGACATGACGACAACACTAAAATTCTCTGAAGCCCCGCCTTCTTTCAAATTGCTAATATTTCACATTGTGAAGTAGACGTTTGAGGAACTAATATCTGGACTTTGATCGAGGTGATTTAGGCAGGTCCGGAGCAGTGTTCTCTGTTAGATGGAATAAATCTCTTTGTAATCAGCACCATAAGACATCTTGGAAAAAAAATCTTACTGAGCCCAAAATTTTGAACAGTACATAAAAAAGTAGTTACAAATACATTGTTTCAATCTTCATAGCCCCTAAAAAGAACAGCTATTTCGCTGTATTTTGTATCAAGCTACAAAGCCTTCACATTCAAGGGTTTCCTTTGTTTCTCCCCAACCTTTTTATCAGGCCATGGTCACCATTCAAGCAACTGGGGTTGCCATGGAGACGATTGGACCTGGTTAAAAGCAGTGGTGGAAGATGACCTCATGCAAGATCTTCTGCTCTTTCAATTAGCCCTCCAGCCCTCCCCATGTTTCAGTCCTGCTTTGAGAGGGTTGGACAAGGCCTTTGTTAGAGGGAAAAGTGTGAACACAGGGCATTCAGCCTGTAGAGTGTGTGTGTGCCAGAATCCATCAATGACGAACACACATAGTGACAGCAATTACCTTTCAGTCCATTTCGACTTCTCATGCTTTCTTCACATCTCCTGGTGGATTGGTTTGCTGGGATGCTCTCATATATGCTCTGCTCCAAAAGCTAGCGAGCTGCCTATATGTATATATAAACGCCAAATGCGAGTGGATTTCAGCTGTGGCGTGTAACGCAGTCACTCATGGCGAGTTGAATTTTATATATAATATATACATTTTTCAGTTTTGTAGTCTTTTAAAAAGTCCTCTAAAATAACAAACTATACCAAAATGATAAACAAAAAATAATATCTGAATATCTGAATATCTAAAACGGTTTATTGGCTTCGGATTGCGAGTATTGCGCATAATTTTACTCCTTCCCTCATATTTTTTGCTCACACCCAAAGTGCGCGCACATAAAGCTGCCTCTCAGTACTAAATTAACTACTTTTTTGCTGTTTATTGCACTTAAACAGTCAAATACACACAAAATGATGTCAAAGTGCCGGTCTTGGCGAGTATTCACGTAAACACAGTTATGTTTTAAGTGAACGTAAACAGTTGAGAAAGAAAACGCATGTGTAACAGTATAAAGGATCCGTGTGTCAGGTCTTAAAGTGACAGCAGCCTAATATACCTGCTGACAAATTATGATATAATTTTAAAAATATCTATATGGCAGTTTGTGCCCATAGTATCGATGTCAAAATTATGGCCAGTGAAAATGCTGAGTGGCTAGTAACTTTGGAAATCTATATTATATATATATGATTTGTATATCATGTGTATTAGAGCTTGTTTGAGCACATTTTTGAACTGTTAGCTGAGCAACATGCTGATATGTCAGTTGTTAAAAGCTATTTGAGTGTTTTAAATCAGTCCATGACAGCTAAAAGTGCAGCTCTCACTCAGTATTTGAAGCTATGTTTGCAGGCAGAATCTGATACTCGACTGAAGAAATGAGGGAATAACCACTAAATCTGATGGCTTGTGTTGTGCTATAAACGATATGTGACCATATGAAAAGGGATGCGGTTTCGCTATAAATGTTGTGCGGAACTGTGGTTTCCAGCCAGATTTGTGATGCATTCCTTCAAACAATAACTGGTAAAACAATGGATGCATTTAAACCACAAAAACAGATCAGTTTCATATTTTAGTATAAATTTGGTGCTTTAAATGTGAGACGGTGTTGTGAGAGAGTCTGACAGTGCTATAAATAAGATTCATCTCAGTTTTATAGCGCACCACACGTCAATGATTGCCTGAATGTTTCTGATAAAATATCTCTTTAGAAACATACTGTGAATGGAATCCATTAAATCAGACACAAAGGCACAATCATCATTAGCCCAGACTGGATGATTGACAGACTGGAAGGCTTCATTGTCCGTGGGAAGGGAACGTCCAGAGAGGCTATGCAGGGGTGAATACAGTTTGATCTAAAGGAACAGACAGGATAAGGACATGCGAACAGCAGGGTGTGATTAGACATGAACAAAAAGCCCTCTTTTGCGACCGGTGGCTATTTGCTTCGCTCTTATGAAGCTGACAGAAAATCGCATGAACGTTTTTTTTCTTTTTCTTTTTGTCTGGGCCCAATTTAAAAAATTAAAACTACATCCAAATGTGAAAATATGATCTATCTATATATGTGTGTATATATATATATATATATATATTTTTTTTTTTTTTCTGACAGTTTAACTCTGAGATCTTGTCATATTTTATTACCATTTTTTTAAACTATAGTGAATAAACTGTATTAATGAATGAAATGTTCAAGGTGTCTGAATACATTTTGCTTTGACTGTATATGTATATATATATATATATATATATATTTTATATGGCTCACACAGACATGAATTTTAATTATGCACATAATATTTTCATCATCTTTAACTGTTTTAATAAATACATAAATAGTCTACCGTTCAAAAGTTCGAGGACAGTAAGATTTTTTTTGTTTTTTTTTGTTTTTTGTTTTAAAAAAAAAAAAAAAAAAGTAAGATTTGTTTTAAAGAAATTAATACTTTTATTCGTCAAAAACACATTAAATTGATCATTACATGTGACATTTATAATGTTACAAAATATTTATATTTCAAATAAATGCTCTTCTTTTGAACTCTACAGTACAGTGCTCAGCGTAAATAAGTACACCCCCTTTGAAAAGTAACATTTTAAACAATATCTCAATGAACAAAAAAACTCATTTACGCTGAGCACTGTATATCCATCAAAAAATACTGAAAAAAACATTAATATCACGGTTTCCACAAAATATTAAGCAGCACAACTGTTTGCCACATTGATAATAATAATAATAATAATAAATGTTTCTTGAGCATCAAATCAGAATATTAGAATGATTTCTGAAGGATCATGTGACACTGAAGGCTGATGCTGAAAATTCAACTTTGCATCACAGGAATAAATTACATTTTAAAATATATTCAAATAGAAATAAGTTATTTTAAATTGTAATAATATTTCACAATATGACTTGTATTAAGATAAATTATTAATATTTTCACAATTTTACTATATTTTTCATCATATAAATGCAGCCTTGATGAGCATAAAAGACTTTTTTCAAAAATAACTTTTCAAAATCAGGTCTGTAATAGTATATTTACTAATTTCTTAGTCAAAACTGAAATGTAAACAAACAGTTAGAAATGTTCGAAAGTCGAAATTGAATGTAGTATGCTAGTTTGAAATTAAAGCTTGGAAATTAAATTGAGCATGTATTCACTTTGATTCTTTTTATGCTAAAGATATATCTCCCAGAGTCATGTTTCAGTACTTTGCTCATTGGATGAACTGATGGGAAATGTTCCAGTGAGAGAAAATGTAGATGTCTGTCCTCTGTGTTATCTACAAATGAAAAATTTAATGAGCAGATTATGGACTTTCAGCTTCGTAAGTGTGGATTATAAGAGACGCCCTCTTGAATAGCAGGGAACATAATTACAGAGAACAATTACATTTCTAATGACAGTCAAACTGAGGAAAAAGAGGAATTGGCACATAGATCTCTTTAAATCTCAGTTTTAATCTTCCTCCCACTCCTCCGTGGAGCTTGATGTGGTGAAAGTTGAGATTTAGGGAAGTCAATGGCACATTTAATGTTTTTACTGTATATTATGCAGGTAGTTTTCAAGTGGTAGTACATTTGAATGAGATTTTAATGTTGTAACAAAATTCGACTGATCTGCCTGGATGTTTGGATCCTAGTTGGATGTTTTCTTTCCACTAGTCTGAAAGTAGTCCAGTTATGAGAGCAAAAAAAGTTTTGCCTGTAGTGTCTTCCCTTAAGGCCCCGATAAACTTAAAGCGAAATTGAAGAACTGGCAAACGAACCAGGCCAAAAGTTTGTTTGGAGTTCATTTCTGGAGGTCGAAACAGCTTGCCAAAGCAAACTTTCCAGAAAAGTTCACTCCGGCTGGTAAACACCTTCGAACTACCATTGGTCCATAGCGATTATGTAATAGGTATGTGTGCACTGAGGCTCCACCTTCTTTGATGTGGAAATGTTCTCCAGTTAATTTCTTCTGTTCAGTCAGTCCAGACTGGCACTGAGACCGGGTGGGAAAAACATCCATAGAGCTGCATTACAGGTCCATCTCAAAAGACGAAAAACAAAAATACTGTATGTGAATAAAATACAAGATTTGGGCAGCCGTGATCCATATCCAGTACCTGCTGCAGTATTTCAGTCACTAAAAACAGCGAGACGTTCTAAAACACTTAATGTGAAAAACACTTAAAGTGCCTTAATGTACTAACAGTGATAATTATAGACCAAATTCAGCACACACCTCACCGACGATGAACACCACACACAGGCGAGATGAGCCCAGAATATGAATACAATGTGTTAAATGTTTTCTTTATAAATGGTTTTCTAGCCTATTGAAAAACACTTAACGAGAAACTGTGTGTTGCGTTTGTATTCTGGATTCATCTGCTTCCCTGTACATTAACAGTTGCACACTGAACTTTGTACAAACCTGGTAAAAATTGCTGGTGGGCAATGGAGGAAAGCCTTGATTTGCCCTCCAGGTGGGCATTCCTATAGGTGTGTGACGTCATATAAAAACTATGAATTGTATAAAGTGCTATATAAATAAACTTGATGTGTCTGGAGTGCTGAATTGCAGAGCTGGTGCAAACATATCCACACCGCTATGATCAGATGCTCTATTAAAAGATTAGTCCACTCCAGAATTAAAATTTCCTGATAATTCAAAAACATCTAAGATGTTCATATCTTTCTTTCTTCAGTCGAAAAGAAATTAAGGTTTTTGAGAAAAACAGAATTTTTTTTTTCTCCATGTAGTGGACTTCAATGGGGACCAACAGGTTGAAGGTCCAAATTGTAGTTTAAATGTAGCTTCAAAGAGCTCTACAGGATCCCTGTCGAGGAATAAGGGTCTTATTTAGCGAAACGATCTGTCATTTTCTAAAAAAATTATATACTTTTTAACCACAAATGCTCGTCTTGCACTAGCTCTGCAATGCACGTTCACAACGTCACACATTACGTAATCACGTTGGAAAGATCACACGGAAGAAATTTTTTAGGTTTCAAAAGATTTAAATATCCAGGATACGCACACAAACGGACCATTTTAAACAATAAACTGACACAAAGACATATTAATGTGTCATTCAACATAGAACTTTTGAACGGCCCTCCTTCTCATGTAAACACTGGGTCGGTGCTTCCGCCTATATGTCAAGTGTGACCTTTCCAACGTGATTACGTAATACGTGAAGTCGTGGACGCGCATCGCAGCGCTAGTGCAAGATGAGCATTTGTGGTTAAAAAGTATATAATTTATTTTTTTTTTTTTAGAAAATGGCTGATTGTTGCGCTAGATAAGACCATTATTCCTCGTCTGGGATCGTGTAGAGCCCTTTGAAGCTGCATTTAAACTGCAATTTGAACCTTCAACCCATTGGTCCCTGTTGAAGTCCACTGTATGGAGAAAAATCCTTGAATGTTTTTCATTTATTCATAACATATTCATCTACATGCTGCTTCCAACAGTGTGTGGCATCAGGATGTTCACTAACAGTTTATCGCTGGTCACGTATTTCAAACTTCTTATTACCCCTAAGCGAAGAACAACAACAAAAAAACTTTGTTGTGAGTATATTGTGGACTTTATGGTCCTTTTTAGCACTTGACAGCCATTGGTCCTCATCACTTTCATTTTACAAACAAGGGCACCACAGACATTCTGCTAAAGTTCTCCTTTTGTATTTCACAGAAGAAAGAAAGTAATACGGTTTTGAAATGGACAAAATTTTAATTTTGGGGTGAACTATCTCATTAACTGCTCATAAGTGCAATGCATTCTTCCAGACCTTGCGAATGGGAAACTTTTGTCTTATTTCACTCTCATTTTCTGCTTAATTTCCTCTTCCATCCTGTGGGCTGCCGTTTCTCTCTCTCTCTCTCCCTCTCTCCTTCACCCCCTAGATTCATGGCTTTTCACTCTGTCAAAAGTACGTTGAAGACAGGTCACCCGGAAGATTTTTGCTCACTTTAATCTCTCTCTCCAACTCTCAGAGTGGAGGTGACGCATGAGCTGCGTTTGGTCTGAAAGGAGGAAGCTGTGTTGTTCTACCCTTCTGTCAGTCTGTCCCCTTTCCTGTCTGCCTCTTTGCTCCGGGCTGTCATGTCAGACGCCAGACCCATGAAGGGAGCGGTGGAGAGATGGACGGGAGAGACAATGAGGGTGGCACCTGCGGGCACCTGCCTGCTTGTGATGCCTCGGCCTTACCGCGCCACTTTCGCTCGACAGGGCCAGATGGGGCGTCCTGCCAGACTGAGGCTCTGAGCGCAGTCGCCCGCTCTAAACAGGATGATGTTCGCTGGTTCGATTCTCCACACCAAGGGCAAGCATAACAATGTCAAATGAGTCATTGAACTTTCAAACTGCAATTCAGGGACTTTAATATTTTCAGCACATTAACGCTCTTCCTCTTTTGTATTTATTCTTACATTCACAAGAGCACTGAAGGCAAAAGAGAAAAGCTATATATATATATATATATATATTTTTTTTTTTTCATCTGAATATTTTGGACCTCTTGCCTCATCAGACAAAATTCCCCTGATTACATTTTTATTTGCAGTGGCTTGTCTGTTCCTCTTTTGATTTTAGGAGAGTGACTCAAAATTTCTATTTTTCTGCGGGCAGCACTACAACAACGTCTGGCCTCCAAAAAGTCCTTAACTTAGAAATTGGATTCAGTGATGTGTATAATTCAGAACCCTGGCCCTGACAAACAGCCATGGATTGACGTTGGTTTATTTTAGCCTTCTCTGTATTTTAGGCCAGGGTGGATGGCTGTGTATTACACAGAAGAGCTATAAAGCCTGTGGACTTCCGGAAATTGGGTCTGGCTGCAGGCAGGGTCAGTAATCACACTAGCCAATGAAACCGCTCAGACACTCAGGCTAAATTATTTTCGTCACTCACTGCAGTGTAAAAGCCGTACTGAAGAAAAGACTGAGATGGAGAAAGAGAATGAGAGAGAGCGAGGTGAGTAATAAAATTGCATCTCATTCATTCACTCCAACAGCTCATAATGCACAGCCAAATTGCTCTCAATTGCTAAACAGGGATTTGAAGTGCAGTGTTCTGAATGTCGATTGATTGCCTGCAATTAAGGGCGTTTTTACACGAGATCTTTCAGTGCAAAGTCCATTTGACATCAGATTATGGGTCACTTTATTGTTTCCTTTGCTCCTGGGTCCAGTTGAAAAAACAAAACATGAGTTGAATGTAAAATCTTGGTGCAAAATTGGCTTGCCATATTTGCCAAAATAGGTGACTTGAGAAATCTTACTGGTTATAAATATTTTTATTGGCCATGAGACTTTTTTTTGACAAGAAATGATTTTACTTTTATTTATTTATTTTTAAATATGACAAATGGAGTCACTATAGAGTCAAAGTTCATTAGAGTCACTAGCACAAGCATCATATGAATTCGCACCCGTCATAAAACGTCATTGTTATATTTATGTTGTTGTTAACTTGAGGAATAATAAAAAATTCACTGATAAAATTTCGCTCAGAGGTTTGTATGTCTTTGCTTTAAAGGGTTAGTTCACCAAAATATGAAAATTCTGTCATTAATTACTCACCCTCATGTCGTTCCACACCTGTAAGACCTTCGTTCATCTTCGAAACACAGATTAAGATATTTTTGATGAAATCTGATGGCTCAGTGAGGCCTGCATTGCCATACAATTAACACTTTCAATGCACAGAAAGCTACTAAAAACATATTTTAAAACAGTTCATGTGACTACAGTGGTTCAACCTAAATATTATGAAGCGACGAGAATACTTTTTGTGCGCCAATTAACAAAATAACGACTTTATTCAACAATATCTAGTGATGGGCAAATTCAAAACACTGCTTCATGAAACTTCGAAGCTTTACGAATCTTTTGTTTCGAATCAGTGGTTTGGAGCGCGTATCAAACTGCCAAAGTCACGTGATTTCAGTAAACAAGGCTTCGTTACTTCATAAGTGTTTCGAAATTTCAATGGTTCACCACTGGGGGGCGTGACTTTGGCAGTTTGATACATGCTCCGAACCACTGATTCGAAACAAAAGATTCGTAAAGCTTCGAAGTTTCATGAAGCAGTGTTTTGAAATCACCCATCACTAGATATTGTTGAATAAGGTTGTTATTTTGTTTTTTTGGCAAACAAAAAGTATTTTCGTTGCTTCATAACATTAAGGGTTGAACCACTGTAGTCACATGAACTGTTTTAAATATTACTAGTTCCTTTCTGGGCATTGAAAGTGTTAATTGTCTTGCTGGCAATGCAGGCCATCAGATTTCATCAAAAATATCTTAATTTGTGTTCCAAAGATGAAGGAAGGTCTTACGGGTGTGGAACGACATTAGGGTGAGTAATAAATGACAGAATTTTCATTTTTGGGTGAACTAACCCTTTAATATTTGACCCAAAACTAATGTTCTTACAATTTGACTTAAACTAAGCAATGTTGCAGTTGAAATAAAGATATGTTGGCAACTTGTAACTTTTTTTCACTATATATATTATTGTTTAAAAGTTTGAGGTCAGTAAGATTTTTTTTTTTTTTTTTTTTTTTTTACAGCAGGGATCTTTAAAATGTTACAAAAGATTTCTATTTCAAATAAATGCTGTTATTTTAAACTTTCTGAATCCTGGAAAAAAGTATCAGTTTGGCAGCGTATACTAATTTTTACCGACATGATGTTTGTTAACTTTGGACCATGTGCACAAAAAGCTTTCCTTTTTGTGAGTCATTACCTAGCTATATTAGTAAACTGGTGGAATTCATGGTCGCGGCTTCATGTTTATGGTGCAATATAATGTGAAATTAGACTTACTGGAGCAGCATGATTGAACTGAACTAAAGGATTTGAACCAAGTGCAAAAACAGTCAATGGCTGGATAGTCAACTGCACTCAGGATGGAAAATGCATGTACACCACTTACTCTGCCTCAGCTTGCCTCATTCACTACACTCTTGGCTCCTCGGGACTAATAGCATGGTTTTCTGTTTGCGTCATTGCCTGCAGTTTCAATGTTTCAAAACCACAAGCCACTGTTCTCCCATCAGGGGGTAGTACTAGATGTAGATGAAGGGCCAGAACAATGCACTGCTTTCCAAGTCCTCTTTATGATCGCTCTCATATTCTTCTCCTCTGATCAGGTGCTCTTTGTCCAGCAGAACAGAGAGAAAATCAACTCAATCTTTATTTCAGTAGCATGGTGGGAAGAAAAGATTGTGCTACAGGGTGGCTCTCCGGTCAGCTAACACCCGAAGAAATGACCACTGATTCTCATTATCACCGTCTTTATGAATTCAAAAATAGAATCTAGAAGGTGTGCCCTGTATCTGAGAGGACATCACACAGAGACCCGCTCGATATGGTACCTGTCTGCTCATCTTAAGGACGCCGTGGGAAATTCAGGATCAAAATCCACGATGCTAACATGTTGTGGCAGGATGAAAGCCTGACCTTCAATGAAAGCAACAAGACCAGGGTTTATTTGTAGGAGAAAGAGAGACAAACATGGAGCATCATTTTGTCGAGGACATTTTGTTTTGAGTGCGCTTTTCTAAACACTTTCTTATTCATTGGTATGCCAGTCAGTGGCGGCTTTTTCCCAAGCTGTTGATGACTCAATGAATAATGGATTCCAAAAGCTCAATAAAACATTCGGCTGGGTTTGGACCAGGTGCCTTTCAGTGCATACAGGTCTGAGCCAATGTCACCCAGTCAAAGCTCATTCACTTAAACAGCCCGAGATCCAAGAGTAAATATGGCATTGATCTAAATGTCAGGCCTGTGAAATATTGCAAAACTAAATCTTCCTGATTAAAATATCTGATGAAAAATCTGTGCAATCGCAAATAATCGGCCTGAATATCTATCTATCTATCTATAAAAATGTTTTTTTGTATTTTTGCTGCTTGTTCAAATTGCTTAAAGGGGTCATAGAATACCACTTTTACAAGATGTAAAAAAAGTGTCTGATGTCCCCAGAGTGTGTATGTGAAGTTTTAGCTTAAAATACCCCACAGATAATTTTTTATAGCATGTTAAATTTGTCACTTTTTGAGGGTGAGCAAAACCGCTTCATTTTTGTGTGTGTCCCTTTAATAAAATGAGCTGCTGCTCCCAAAAAGAGGGCGGAGTTTCAAGAGCTCCTGTTAGCAGCACCGATTACCTCAGACTCACTGAAAATGTCAGAAACTGTTCAGCCTTTTATGTTCAAACCGGAGTCGGACAATGATGGAGAGACTCAGGAAGAAGTATTCTACAGCATGTAGAATGCATCAGGACGTTTCTGAATGGTTAGTTGATGAATTTATGTAGCTGATGTGAAGTTAACTATCTTAAAGTCATTGATTAGCATATTCTGTCATGATAATCTATAAATCGCTCGTGTGGGAACTGTTGTAAGATGCCTACAGAGCCAAAGAATATATGCTGCATGAAGACAGAACAGGTATAGTTTAGTTTAATTACGGTTATAATTTGTCATGTTGTCATCTTGCTTTTATGACTTGCTACTGCATTTGTTTTATGTACTATATTGCAATAACATGGCCTCACCCCTTTGTTGCGTGTTCTCAGTGTCAGACATGTTTGCATGAAGTAAAATGTGTCATTGTGTGAATATTCATATCCATGCATGTGAATTAATGCATGTTTGCATTTGCTTCATGTGTGTTTTGGAGGTCAAGAAATGGAGGGGTCAAGCAATCCTTCTCAGCTTCCTTTGGGAGATCTGCTTCTCCACTAGGCTGCCTGCAGACTTTTTCCTTCCTCCTCAGAAACTGATTTAAGTGGGCCCCTGGGGGCCTCACCTCGCCATATATCCAATACACTGTTTGGATTTACTTAACAGTATCCTCATGTTGCAAATGTGGAATGAACTAAAATCAATGGAAACATCATCACAGGAGAGCTACCGTTCTGTTTTCTTCCATCTGTTGACCTTGTGTTGCTCAGAGCACCATTGATTTTTCCAAAGAACAATGTGAGATTGTGTACAAGACCTTTCATAACATGGTGTTTAGGTTCTTGTTTATTTCTGAAGCCATTAACATAAAGACTGATCATTAAAAACAGACATAAAATGTGATTCCTTTCTCAGCACATTCATTTGTACATACAGCAAATGTAAATTGGATGGCGGCGGTATCTAATTTAAACGAGCTTTGTTGGTTCACGGTTTATGCGTACTGTTGGACACCATTAGAGCTAATGTTTTCATAATTACTGAGCATTAAAAACGGGAAATCAGGCTGCATTTCAGTACCAGCTGCCTTAACACAACTAGGCAGTAGATTATAGGCCCAAAGCGCTCTGAATATTTACTAGCAGCACAGGCTGTCATATCCTTGCTTTTTCAAAATTTGCATTTAGTTTCATACTTCTCTGTGTGCTTGTGGTTTGGTTTTCTCTCAGGTGGTGTGAAGTTCATGTTTTATTCATCTCCGAGTCCCAACAGAGTGTCTTTGGCGTTCTTTTGCCACCCCACTCCGTGTACTGTCCCTTTTTGACAGACATTTCCCACTGAGGTGAGAGCACACAAAATTATTGCGTTTTGGATCTGTCTTCTGTGAAACAAACTGCATAGGGAGAATGTAAATAAGACTTTATTTATCTCATCAATATCGCTCTTGTTCCTCCACCCACCACTCAAGCGCTTAACACACTCAAGCGTACAAGCATCAGTACCCGCTTGCATTTCTTTCCCATCATCCTGGTCTTCCTTTACTTTCTGGCGGCTTAATATATTGAACAAATTATTTTTTTTCTGATTCATTATAAATAAAGCAGTAGGGATGTGATGCACTATTGCATTAGGATTTGTGTTATGATGGACTTCTCAAGGTTAATGGTGTGTGAAAGAGAGCGAGACAGTACATTTGTTCCTCCTGCAGGGTCTATTTGAATGTACATTTCTTTGACTAATATGTACAGTAAGAGGATGTTTCTTCAACTATGAACATTTTTGGCCTTTGAATATTAATAAGAAATTAAACTCCCTTAGGGTTCACACTTGTAGTTCGGTTTGTTTGGTCCGTTTGGTCCGGACCAAAAATAAAAACATTTAGTCCTGGTCCGATTAGCATTCAGATTGGCAATTTTATCACCGAACCATACCGAACCAAAAGGCATAGGGATACGTTCACAACCTGATTGGTCGGATTTTATGACATATTTTGAGGCGGAACTTTCCGAACATCCAAAACAATACTGTGTGCTGAGGTAAATGCGCGGTATTTTGGCCAGCTGGGAACTTGTGAAGAGCTTTTAAAATGTGAAATAAGCAGCAGGAATCCCTCTGTCACACACACAAACGATCTGCTGCATGGAGACACACGTCTGATGCCTGTGATGAGCAAACCTCGTGACTATGACGAGAAAAAAGGATATGTATGAGGATTCTGTCCTTTTTAGGGCCTCATCTTTCTGTTTTTGGTTCGTTTACATGTCTTTGGTCCATGTTGCGTTTATATTTTATTCAAACTGCGCCAGAGTTTGTTTGGAAGCGGACCGAGATCCATCTTTTCAGCGGTCTCAGTCCGCTTGTTTGGTGCGCACCAGGGTTCGGATGGCAAATGTTCAAATGAACCGCACTAATAGAGCAATCACACCAGGGTTTGTTTTAATCGAGCCAAACATGACAAGTGTGAACACACCCTTAATGGTTTGTTTCGCTGTAAAAAAACAATTGTTGGTTTAACTTAAAAAAAAAGTAAGTTGCCTGGTTGCTTTAAAAGTTTGAGTTTATTGAAATTAAAATTTTGAGTTAATACAACGAAGGCGATTGGTTTAATCAACAGAAACTCTAAATATTATGTTATCTAAACCACATTAATTATTGAAGTTGATTTGACAAAAAAAAAAAAAAATGCTGTCATAATATAACAGTCATAACAGTGTAGTTATTTAATATTGCCCAATAGTGGATATTAACGCATAAAAGGGGAATTTTCAGATTTTCATTTTTTTGTTAAACATCATGAACAGATGTCAATTTCCACTATCTTAAATTGGCATTAAATGTGGTGGAAAATACATTTTACATTTTAAACATTTTTGGAATAAAATGAGCATCTCCGTTGTCTTGCTAAGGCTAATTTAATTTCTTGAATTTTACATATCCTTAATACACAATTAATGTTTTCACACCTTTTGCATAGTTTGACATTGACAGCTTGATTGGAAAATGCATACAATATTCTATTGTTATTCAGTGATATTTACATACATTTATTCATACATCACAGTCAGTGAGATTTTTTTCTTTGTATTACAATATTATGTTTATTTTTTATCTTTATTTAGATTATCATAGTTATAGTTTATAATTATACTATGTTATTATTGATTTTATATTTAAAATTGAACGTTTTAATCTAATTTGACCTAGTGACGCACTTATATACTGAAATGGACATTTTATAATTCACATATATATATATATATATATATATATATATATAAAACAAGGGTCATGATCTGTTTTATACCCATTTTACACTTCACGTTACATTTCAAGCGACCTTGAGGAAATGCGCTATACAGTAAAAACATGTTTATTTGAGTTTATCGAAGATGAGTAGCTGCTATTTTTGCTATCAGCACATTACAACCTGTGCTGGTATCAAGCAAGGTTACCCAAACAGCAACTTGATAATAAGGCATTAGGGGATTCAGATTCTAAAATGATAATTAACAAAATAATCTGTCTTCATTTGCTAATCCTCTAATTGAGTTGCACTGCTGGCTACTGAGCTGCATAGATGATTTTCCATTAGCTAGATGCCTATAAATATTCATTCTTTGAATA
Organism: Ctenopharyngodon idella; assembly: GCF_019924925.1. NCBI lineage: Eukaryota > Metazoa > Chordata > Actinopteri > Cypriniformes > Xenocyprididae > Ctenopharyngodon > Ctenopharyngodon idella. Next base: position 12,512,323 of record NC_067242.1, read on the forward strand.
AGATGCCAGATTCACAGGATATGGGCAAATACACACCCAGAGCTGCACAAAGGAATTATACACAGGCATTAGACGAATTAAAAATTATTCAAAGACTCTAATTGATGTTGATTTGGCTAATTGGACAGTAATAGTCTTCTTGGTTGTACGCCATGCACAGTGGTGCATTATGTATTGAGTGAACTTGGATTCATTTTCTAATGTTCAGGTTCTCTTTAAAACATTAACACAAACAACCTGATGTTTTCCTCTCTGTGTTTGAGGCCTAGCTTACTAGGCGTCATCTATTGCCAGCTGTCTAGCCTGGTTCTTTCCAATAATATGACTTGTGCACTTTTTTGTAAGTTGCTGAGAGACAGATAGTCAATGAGAGAGACAGAGACAAGATGAATGAGCGTCTGAAGCCTACAGACAGCAGAGCCTCAAGATGGCTCTCATGCAATCATGTGGGAAGAGCTGTACAAACAGATCTAAATTTCTGACAGATAGATTGACAGTCTGTATCAGCGCAGCCAAACAAACATGCTTCTCAGCATCTGTTATATGTTGGTGTCTTCATCTGGAAACCCATAACTGGGAATCAATCTGCTTTGATCCATCTCTACTGTAGATTCCAGCAGCTTGAGTTTTTTTTTTTTTTTGGTGCGCTCGCAGTTTTTGGGGCATTTTTCAAATCCAGTGCCAGTGTAACAGACTGTTGACAGGAAAAAGGTGACGTCTTTCTTAAGCCAGAAATGCACTTTTCTGGTAAACTCTTATCTCCAGTGACCTGCCACTTCAGTGCTTAGGACAAATACAGTAAAAGACAGTTTGCTAATCTTTTACTCTATGCATGTCATTGGGATTTGATATACAAATGGTGGATGAGTCTTCATCTGGACAATATTTAATGTATAATTCATCTCAGTGTGACCAGAACTCACGTTTCTGACCCAGCTGGATTTATGGAAGAAGATTGAGGGGCACAAAGTTTCACTGTCTGTGTGTATGTTAATGTATGTATGTGTATAGGATTATTTTTTCCAGGATATTTGTCGATATGTTTAATAATATTATATATTTTTACTGTTAAACATTACATTATTACAAGTAATTAAAAACGTAATATATTCAATTATTATAACGTTATATATATAAATTGAAAAAAAAAATTCAAATTATGCTGATTATATTTAATAATAATAATAATAATATAATATTTGGCAATATTTGTAAAAATATTATATTATTACAAGTAATTAAAATCATGATATATTATACCTATTATGCTATATATCAATATAAATCAAAGTTTTATATATGAATTTCAAATAGGATATATATATATATATATATATATATATATATATATATATAGAGCATATAATAATAATTTAATGTATACTATTGATTATTGAATAAATAATATAATCAGTGTTTATGTATATGTAAATTCATTATTTGTTTTTTTATTTTTGTACACATCATATAATATTTTTAAAAAATATTGCCAAATATTCTGAAAAATATTCCTAGACAAGAACACATACATATACATATATTAATTAAAATTCACTCGTCCTGGGACAAGGTTTGTTATGGGTGAGTCCTCTCCATTGGGCCAAATGAGTTGTCCAAAAATAAATCAATAAATAAAACATCATATTGTAACGGTCATGTTCTGTTTTGGTTTCCTTTTTTTTACTGTTCCGATTGCCTCAGTTTGCCTTCCGAGTTCTGTTATTTCATTGTTTAGTGTTTTAACATTGAAAACAGTTAGTGTTTTCACCTGTGTGTATTCCTGTGTGTTTTGGATTGTAAATAAAGACCTTTGAATTAAATCTTTTTCATTGCGATTGCTTGCTGATCAGCATACGTGACACACATAGCCAATATTGTTAATATTTTGTTATTTTCAAGAGGTCTGCAGCAGCTGAGCAACTGCCATTGAGATGAATAGGAATACTAAGGCTGGAGTTAGTGAGCGTGCGATTATGAGCCTTCTTTATCACTGGACCTATGACAACATTTCCAGTTGTCCGCGTTGATGACAGCCCTGTATGTCAGAGAGCCTCAGTCAATAACCTTCAGACCCAGAGCAATGACACAAAACCCGGCAGACAAATGTGTGGTATTGTATGCAATTGTGTCTTCAGTTGGCCACCCTCTGATGGCTTTGGGCTCATCGATTATCCAGCAGCGATGGAATGAGTAATAGAGGATACACAAACACACACGGGCCTGAGAGCTCTGATAGAGTCAGCAATATAAATGCAGAAAAAGAGCATATTTATCATTTACTGTTCTTAAAGACTCTGAAGAATACGAGTTCTGCATTAAAGCTCTTATCCTAGCATGTTTGAAAATGGAGATTGCGAGGTTGTGCTATGATGGGGGATAATGACTGTGATTAAGTCATAGCGTTTATTCTCTTCTCTAATGTATTTGCAGATTGTGGTGTTTACTTAGAAATCGTCGTATAAACATAGTGAGATGGGGCCCAAAAGCAGCTATTGACAAAAGGAGCTTTGTGTGGTTTTATTTCTTACATTGCCAAACCTCACATTAATGTCACCCTTTCAGGGTAAAATGGGCTTCTTTTAATCCTTTTTTAAGCTGTACGACTCAAACACAATGGTTCATGTAGCCAATGCGAAAGGTATATAAAAAAAGCCAAATGTTCTTGGCAAGTGCTTTTCCTTTTCTGTAATGGCTGACAGGTTTGGAGATGTCATATTTTTAGGATGCCTACAAGAACATTTCTTATTATAGGTGAATGGAGGTGGACATGCAGTCTCTCTGTGATCCAGAAGACCTTTCGTAAGACATGCTTAAGAAATTGCAGACTGGTTTTTGGCAGTGTTGATCTTCTATTAGTTCTGCTTCAGCTGGTTGAGCCCAGGCAAAAAGCATCTAAATTAGAAATGGCAACAAGCAAAAATGCAAAACTGATCTGTGAGGGTTTTGTTTTATTACTCAAGCCCATGTGCACTGTAGCTAAATGAGGTTAAATCTGTTTTCATTTGTCTGTTTTAAATGAATCAAAAACCAAAAACATGACCATGATTCCCAAAGGAATCACTCTTATGAGCAGGTTCTTTTTAGTAAATCAAAAACATGCAGCATAACCATTATTGTCCAATTTTTGAATTAATCATTTTTATGAGCCGGATCTTTTTAGTGAATCGAAAAACATACAGCGCAACTGCTACTGTCCAATTCCCTATCGATGCCTTTTATGAGCTGAATCAAAAACATACAGCATTGACCATTATTGTCAGATTCCCTAATGAATGACTGTCGTTAGCTAGTTTGTTTTATTGAATCAAAAACATTCAGTGTGACCTGTGTTAGATTCCTGAACGGGTGACTCTTACAAACCAATTCTTTTAAGTACATCAGAAACATACAGCACAACCAGTGTAGTCCGATTCCTGAATGAATGACTTGCAAGTCTTTTTTTTAGTGAATCAAAATCATACAGCGTGACCAGTATAGTTTGATTCTTGAAAAAGTTAAGTGGCTCTTTTAGGTTAGAACACCAGCTTGAGGGGAACTGATGTTATAAGTCCTATAAACAGCTCAGAAAAGTGATTCTGAGAAAAATCACTGTTTTGCAGATGCCACTTGGTTTGATATTTTGTATATTTAATGACATTCACATATTAAAGCTTGTTTACAATAGACCAACATTATTTAGTTTGAGGGAAATTTAGTGAATATGACATTTAAATTGTAGTTATTTTTCTCTTTTTGTGTGTTTTTATTCCTTTCATTTAATTCAAAGCACCATCAGTATCAATTTATGTAGAGGGAAATGCATTTATGTAAAAAGAAAGTGCTGTGTAAAATAAATGAGCTGTGGTGATTGTCTGTGGCAGTACGGCTGTGCTCTCTTCTGTATCTTAAATACAGAAAACATAGGGGTGAGTGAATCTGAACTGATTTTCTGACCCCTATTCTATTGCAATTGATCACTTTGACCATTGTAGCCAACCTCATATTTCATATTACCCTCGAGGCACTTTCCTGTTCAGGGAAGGAAGACCAGCAGGGTCTGTCCCCTTTACCCAGCCATTCATTTTCCTCTTACTGTTGAAGAATAGCTATTTACTACTGAAGTAGTAGTGATGCTATTAGTCTCAGCCTCAGATGTCACACCCCTGGACAATTTGCTGAATGACTAAAACATAAGGCACACAAAATGGGAAACACTTCAGGAGTTTTGAAGTCATCATCTGATTGGTTGAATTCAAAGCCATCGTAAAGACAAACCCCCTCATGGAAAAAGAAAACCGTTGTGTTTAAAATTTTTAAAAGTATGTGAATGTTCTTAAATAATTTATTAGACGCACACTGGTCCATTATCAGAGGGACATCAACTTTACATTTTCATGCCCCTAAACATGATGCTGAACAAAATGAACTGTGATTGGTTGCTTTACATGTCATTCAGATGTCCTGTTACGCCCCATCTAGGGGTAAAGGACGCGACATGAAATTAGAGAGTGGAAGCAGAGGATATTTTGAGGGTTTGACATAAAGCAAAAATAAAGCAATCAAACAAATAAATAGGGAAATTTACTTCGGGAGTTGAACTGGCCAAAATAAAATAAAAAAACGTTCGTATTTTTAAAACCTCTTACCTAAACCCTAACCAAAATAAAATAAAATAAAAGTACATTATACTTACCTAACTCCCTAGCCAAAAACAGAGATAAAAAAAGGTTTACAAATAAACAATAATGGCATCAAACTCCTTACTTTCCCAAACCCTCAAAACTTACAATGATGTACAAACTAGTTACAAGCCCAAGCAAACAGAATTAAAAGAGGAATCCAAATTAGTGTCAGTAAACAGGCAATAGGGTCAAAACACCAAACAGTTTCCTACTTACAATTTCTAATTCACTTTCAGAGAACAAACAATGATCACCCTACTGATGGGCACTTTTAAATCACTACTTCATGAAGCTTCGAAACCTTTATGAACCTTTTGTTTTGAAGCAGTGTTTCGGAGCGTGTTTCAAACTGCCAAAGTCACGTGATTTCAGTAAACGAGTCTTCGTTACGTCATAACTGTTTTGAAACATTTCGAAATTTCAATGGTTCACCACTGGGAGCGATCTCTCTAAACCCATGAATCATACAGATTAACTGAGATTTACCCTCAGCGGCAAATCATTGAACAAGTGTTTATGTCTATTACCTGAGTATTAAGTGTCTAATAAGTGTCTATTACCTGATCTCTGATGAGTTTTATACATATATGTAGACGTTTTAATGAGGTATTTGTATAATTAAAAGGAATAATAGTAGTTAATAGTCTCTGTTTAGCTGACCCATGCATAGAACAAACAAAATAAGCCCAGAAAAATGATAAAAGAATACATATTATACAGACACTTAATATTTAAAGGGATTAGATGGTTAGTTAATTGCATCTGATAGATTATAATTTCAATAAAACATTTGCAATGGGTTTGTAAAAGCTATTTTTATGCGTGTCTGGCATAAGTTTTTGTTGCATTTAAATTGTTCTGACCAGCAGGCATCACCAGCGTGTGGTGTTTCGAACACTTCGAAACAGTGAATCATTTTGTGAAGCAATTGGTTCAGTTGATTCGAAGCTTTGAAAGCTTCGTTTCTCCCATCACTAGATCACACTACTCTTAACAGTCAAAATTTTTCTAAACACACACAGCCAAAAACGAACAATTCTCTCCTCACAACAACATGATGTTCCCTTCCAAAGGAAGCGACATCTGGGCTTTTTAAGGTGTGCCTGGAATTGACTCCACCAATCCAGATGGGCTAGTCATTAGCCTGCAGGAGCCAATTAGCACTATCCCTGGACACAAACACTTTCAAAACAAAATAGAGAAAGAAACAACAAATCTTGGGCGGTTCTTGGCCAATGAAAGCTGTGGTGGAGTCCAGACCTTCTGCTGTCTGTCTGAAGGTCTGGCTATGCAAGTCTATGATGATACATTTTGTAGTAACATGAAAGCATGTCATTTTTGAGCAGTATATGTGACAAAATGCTTAGATATATTTATCTTAAATAATTTGTAGCTGATAAAGTAGCTAGCTACTTTATCAAAAGGCTGGATTGTGGCATAACTTTTCATTATGAGAAGATTGTAACTAGAAAGATTGGCTTTGCTCCTCTTTTAGGCACTTCAATGCCCTCTATTTCATATCTGTCTGAATTCTAATTTCTCTAATTATTTCTGTCAGCTCTTCTTTTTGATCTTTTCCATGTTTAGTTTTGTCTGGCTATCCAATGAGTTAATGAATTAACAATGAAAGTCTTTTCTCTGCCAGCTAAAATGAGTAATTTATAAGGGAGTCAGAGTTTGAGATGAGGGCAAGAATTACAACCCTTCATCAGACAGACTTTAGTACTGACAGCAGTAGAATATTCTTCAGTTTTTGATACAAAATACATCATCATGGTTATAGGGAAAAACAGTTTTTTTTTTCTATATTTCATTTAAGTTCTGCATGGCTCTTCTGCCTGTTCCTGTCCATCAAATCATTTTGGACTCTGACAGATGAAAGTTCAGTGAGGATTTATTCCAGCTCCTGTCGCTTTGATCTTCTCTTTTTGGTTTGTCTCTTTCACTGATATGAGGTTTCACAATCAACAGAAATCTGCGACTGAGTTTTGATGGTCAGGACACACAGATACTGCCAAATCAACTTCAGGGAGGAAATTCATTTTCTTCTTTTAAGAAAACTCTCTCTAATTATATATTAACTGGTAGAACATGTGTAGTTGTTTGGTTGCCCTCCAGATGAGTAGAAAAGTTAAGAAGGAGTTTGTTGATTTTTAGTCCATGGGATCATTTTAAAGCAGTAATTCTATTGTTCAACAAGCCCACTTTTGTCCCAGACAGAATCTCTTCATGCTATGTTCACACACCCTAATTTAATTCTTGTACACACACACACACACACTCTCTAACCTTATTTGCTCACATATTGGAAACAAGTTAAGCTCGCCTCTCCTCTGCTGTTCCATTACGAGCAAGGAAATGATGTAATCACAGATACTGTCAGTGTCAGCAGCAAGCTGTAATAAGATCTGATGCGCTGATCTATTCTGGGTCCCGTTTCTTTTTCACGGTCTCAAGTGGGAGAGAGCAAGAGCGAGGAAGAAATTTGATTGTACAGGCTTTACTTTACGAACATTCATTATCAAGATGAGTTAGCTTATTTGAGCAGCATTTAGGTAAACTTAACAGGGGAAGCATTTTAAGTGATGTTATCCTCCAGGTCATTGTGTTTGCCAGGGAATGTTTTCGGCCTTTTTCCAGCCTGCCAACCACACTTGATTGTGAACGGAAATTAAACTGATAATAATGTTTCTGATATCTGCTGTTCCCCTCTGTTAATGGAAGAAATTATGTTTGCATAATTCACTGATGCATAATACATTTCACCATCAGCTCTAATTGCTCCGAATGAAGAGTCAAAACGGACCGTTCCAGCAGCAATGAATAAATGAATAATCGACTTGCTAATTGGCTTTAAACAAGTTAATTGAAAGATGACAGTGATGGAATTTATATGATGGTGCTAACAATTAATAAATGCTTGCAAAATGTGTATCCCCATCATCAGTCAGAGAAAATTAGAGTGATGGTGAATATGAAATGTCCAGCTGCACACTCATGCTTTTGAACATGTGATTGGCTGATAATGCTGTAACCAATGAAACCATTTCATTGACATACAGTAGCCTCCAGACTGAATGTTCCAAAATATGACAAAAAACAAACTTGACAGTAATTTAAAGGGGACCTATAATGTGCCTTTTACAAGATGTAATATAAGTCTCTGGTGTCCCCAGAATGTGTCAGTGAAGTTTCAGCTCAAAATACCCTACAGATAATTTATTTTAGGTTGTCAAATTTGCCTCTATTTGGTTGTGAGCAAAAGACACCATTTTTGTGTGTGTCCCTTTAAATGCAAATGAGCTGCTGCTCCCGACCCCCTTTCCAGAGAAGGGTGGAGATTTAACGGTTTGCACTTCGGTTGCTTAACAACAACAAAGCTGGAGAATCTCATGCAGCCAAAATGACAATTGTCAGTAACGGTGTTCAGCCTTACATTGTTCAAACCGGAATCAGACACTGATGGAGAGACTCGGGAAGAAGTCCCCTTTAAAATCTAATAGGTAAAATACTAGTCACTTACAATCTTGTGAGGTGGCCTTAGTTAGAACGTAATCTCAGACTCACACCCACGGACCGCTGGCTGAATGTCTGATGCATAAGGCAGTGGAACACAAAATGGGAAACACTTCGGGAATTTGGAATTCGTCATCTGAATTCCGGGAGAATGTGTCACCTTTAATAGTCCCCTTGGAAACAAATGCCAAACCCCCTCATGGAAGAACAGAGCCGTCATGTTTACAACTGTGACAATAGCCTCTTTTCCATCATCTTGCCGAACGGTTCTAAGAATGATAAGGAACAGTTCCAGTTATATCTCCACTTGAGCTTGGTTCAGCATGGCACGATTACAAACAGTTCTCGGCCTGAAATTCTCAGAATGGTTGCTGAACCATGCTGGTCGAATGAGTGTAGTGGCGTTGCCACTCAGCTAGCTATTTGAGTGAAGTAAACACAAATTAAAGCTGCTGTCCTTAACTTTTTTTGGTTAAAAATGATCCAAAATCAAATTTTGAGGATGTACATAACCAACCAGCCAGTATCTCTTTACCTTAGCCCAATTCACAACGGTAAGCTTGTAATAATGTTTTATAATTCGGGTGGTACTGGTGGGTTTTCGCGGGAAATTCAAGCATGTCTTTGCGTCATTGCGTCACATCTGTATACATAAAGAACGAGTCCCAGCTAGTACACTACATTGCATGAGAGGAGGATCATTTATAGCCTTTTCTCACAGCAGCTGCATTAAATAAACCTATCATTTTGATGACGGATTGTATGGTATGACAAATTAACGTTAGAGATAATAGGCTACACACTATATAGCCTACACATAGTCAAACAATGCTGATGTTGTTAACATTAACAATTTGAGAAAGTATAACAATAATAATGATTTGCACAGTTTGACGTGATCCGAGCTAAGTGATCGTTAGATTTAATCACCATCGGCAGCGCGATTTACTGTAATGTTTTTTTTTCCCTCAGTTGGTCAGAACAAAAGTGGCAGCCATGTTACTTACTTGTTCAGATGACATTTTCCGTTGAAAATTCTTATGTTGGTCATACTTCAAGACTACAATCTGTGATTCCACAGTACAGTATCAACACCGGTGCAGTGATTGACAGCAAACATTAGATTCATCCGTGCTGAGGAACCGTGCCGAGGCACAATGCACGTACAGATAATAATTCCGCAAACAACTGCAATTGCAGGTTTCAAACAGAGATGGCGACAAAGAGGTAAAACTACAGATTGCAGCTTTAATAATAGAAATATCTGATTATCCTCCATAACGCGGTCATTATTTACATCCCATATCTCTGTAAACTCTTGTGTTGCCAAGGCAATGATTGATGCACTTACATTACATTCCAAAGAGCTCCACAGTGGAAAATGAAACCATGGCACGGAATGGAATGGTAAAGCAACGAGAAAGTTTGGCCCGACGGTGGAAAAACGGCTAATGAGAGCTTATCAGTTGGATTTTCAAAAGTATGTGAAGTTTGCGACACCATTGTTGCAGTAAACTTGCACAACGTTCTTGAGATGCACGGTCTGTTATCGTAGGCATGACTTTACATTTTCACATCCCTAAACATGATGGGGGAAAAAATGAGCTGTGATTAGTTGCTTAATGTCGGTCTTTACATGTCCTCTTGGCCAATGAAAGATGTCAGTCTGAAGGTCTGGCTATGCAAGACTAGTTGGAAAGCAACACAGTGCGAGCTTGTCCAATTTGTGAATAAACAATTCTTGAAGCAGTTCTTTTTAATGAATCATTTAAAAAATAAATGAAATATCCTCGAACTGCTACATGAATTTTCTGATTGATTTAGGCTCACTCTTTGAACTCCTTTGTGACTTTTAGGTTTAATTTAGACTCACTCAGTGAGTGAATCGTTTAAAGCTGTTATATAGAATCGACTCACTTACTGACCCGCGACTCATTTGGTTACGTCTTATTTTGAAATTAACCGGGAACTGTTACTGTGAAGTATAGTTTATGTTTGTGAGACTTACATTTACTAATTTTACTTGTTCATGTGAATTTTTCATTTAAGATACATATTCGGAATTACTTAAAAAAAAATATTTTAAAGATTTTTAAAAAGTTTAGCATAGTTAGGGTCTAGTTGTAAGTGAAGCTTTGTTTGGCTAACACAGGTGATTGACATGTTGGAACCATAATCGGTTTTGACCAACACAAAACATTTTTACCCATAGTTATGTTTGCTAGGAAAATTCTATTGGACAATATATTAATGCATTTTTTTCAGTCAGGAGCCCTGCGACACTGTGATCTAATTGGCTGAAATACCATATAATCTGATATGCTGTAAAACTCATCATTATTCCTTGTACAACTCCTTGCATATATTCTGCATATTGAAATGGTTCCACTTAAAGAGTTGAGTTCATTTATGAAATAATCTCATTACTGATGCATGCACATTCATGATTAAACAGCCAAACAAACTCAGCTGGTCGTCCGTTGATTAAGTTGTAGTGTCAACAGTAATTCTGGGACACTGAAAACATAAACATACTCATCAGCATGTTGATGAGAAACCTCTCTGAATCAGTTTGTATACAGTATGAAGCACCCGTCTTGGATTTGCTGCTTTTAAAATCAGGGAGCACAGTAGCTGTGGTGACAGAAATCATCAGATTTTCCACCCATACACAGTAAAATCCCCAGAGTTAAATCAACTCTGCTCAGAGTACATTTGGTCCCTCTCTGAATAGTGTTAAAATAACACTGAAGCAGAGTTAAAGTTAATGAGATAATTAAGCTATTAATTAAGTGATGATTGAACATTAGTGATGAACACCTGCTGTTAACAAGAATCACTGAAGAAAAGAGAAACACAAGAACTACAACTGACTTCAGCCAAAACCATTTAATTGAAATCAACTGAAAAGACATTAAATCTCTCAAGATCTGATTAAAAGATCTGATTTACTTATTACTAACCAGATTGACTTTATTTCTGTCACATGTCTAAAGAATTTCTTATTGAGAATTAACAGAGGTTTAGATGTTGGTGTTTTATTGGTCAAAAAATTATGCCACCATCGTGATGGTCAGGGTTTGTTTTAGTTGGGCTCTTGACCCTTTTATGTTTTTAAAATAATTTGTGTTTGAGCAATTGCAGTAGTGTTTCACAGCAAACATTTGTACATTGTTAAATCAAACGACTAAAGGAGCAGATCAGCTTGAGTTTGCTGCTTGAAATCCATTTCAAAATAGCATCACAAAGAGGTCTCGTTCTCTTTGGTTTCTTGACTGAGATTCAACTATTACAAAATTGCAACCAAAACAAAAAAAATCCATTAAACAAACGCCTCTGTAATGCTTCAGTGTTAAAAATGTTACCGCTCAGGCTTATACATGAAAATATAGCATACAATCCTCAACAGTGGCGACAATAATTATTCATACTGCAATGCATGATGGGAGTTTTGTCCTATGGTGATACCCAGCATGCATTGCAGCGTGAAGCTTTTTTTTTTATCACCATTGTTGAGATTCATATGCTTATTCTTGATGTCTGTGTGTGTCTAAGTGATGCAGTAGTTAATTTTTTTTTATGCACTGCATAGTTTTAAAATTACTCAATATATCTGTTTGCTGCAGCACTTTCTTCTCATGTTGTAGTTTCACAGGGTTGATAATGCAAAACCAAAATGTACAAATGACAAAACATATGATCAGTTGCTTTGGATGCAGTCAGGCCATCTCACAATGATTATATCAGCATATAAATTCATTGATTTTACTGCTTTACAACAACATATTCATTGTTGCAGAAAAAATCAAACAGAAAGTCAAGGGTCAAGAGCCCAGCTTAAGCAAACGCTGATCTCCATGATGGTGGCGTCTTTTTTCTTTTCTTTTCTTTTCTTTTCTTTTCTTTTCTTGACCAATAAACCTGGTCTATTTACCTCTGTTAATTCTCAATTCTGTAGATGTATGTCTGAAATAAAGTCAATGTGGTTAGTAATAAGTGAAGCTGGTAATGCTGTTTGTGGAGTTGTTTAATCAGATCTTCAGAGATTTTAATGATTTTTATCTTTAGTTGATTTCATTTAAGGCTGTGACTGAAGTCAGTTGTAGTTCTTGTGTTTCTCTTTTCTTCAGCGATTCTGCTTGTTAACAGCAGGTGTTTATCATTATTGCTAAATCATCACTTAATTTAGTGCTTAATTATCTCATTAACTTTAACTCTGCTTCAGTGTTATTTTAACACTTTTTAGAGAGGGACCAAATGTACTCTGGGCAGAGTTGATTTAACTCTGTGGATTTTGCTGTGTAGGTTACTGTAACAGTAATTTGGTAGTTCTAGACTTACAATATGTATATATTGTAGTAGATCATAATTAGTGGTTTTGTCTTGTTTTCCAGTAAAACCAGTTATTTAAAAAAAGAGTCTTAATATCTTTAAAGTAGCTATATGTAGAATTCAGAAACCCTTATTAACGACACTGGTGGCTGTTAAGTGAACTGCACTCAGCAACTTATTGCTAGTCCTCATACTTGTGGCTCGTGCACAGCACACCTAGGCTAACTTTAAAGTTATTTTTCATTTTTTGCTTAGAAGTAAAAAGAAGTTGGAACCTTTGCAGTGATATACTGTTAATGACAGTAACATGAATATGTAAATATGAGCTGCGCGCTTTCCTCTCAATAACAAAATAAACACAACAAAATGGCAGCAGTGAGAAAGCAGCAGTTAAGACAAGCATCTGATCATAGCGATGTGGATATGTTTGCAGCAGCACTGCAGTTTACCGGTCGACAGATGAGGTAATTAAAATTACACTGTTATGATAATTTGATTTAAAAGTATATTTAAGACTATAGACTATCTAGATCTGGCTGTGTGAGAATAGTTTGATGTAATCCTTTTTCTTTGCATGACACATTGACATTACAGTACAGAATAGCTTTTTTTTTTGCATTAACTGGTTGTATAAGCATTCATTTCATGTGTCAGAACAGAAGAGAGGCTCTCGGGAGTGCACGTAACCGTCACATCCTTTTGAAAATGTCTGGAGTCCTTCACACACAAATCAGTCTACAGGCTTTCATAGACAACCTAGGAAGTGAGGGAAGGTCTCATTTTTTTATTTTGTGAACGTTTTGTTACAAGCTGTTTACACATTGCCAATAAAAAGCAATTAATACATTAAAATTCTTACATAAGGCCCGTTTATTTTGTCCATATTTAGTTATTCTTACTATAAAATAAGACATGGTAAACGTTTCTTGTGTAGCTACTTAAAAATGTATATCGCACCCTTGAGTTTTGATGTTTGTTACCGCAGTATGTATGACAGGACTATGAGTTTGTAATGTGTTTGCCATCTGCATTTGTGTACTTGAGTATGTTTCTGGCCTTATTATGTTGCAGGCAGTCAATGATATGTCGAATTAGTCTGTGTATCAGGACGTCCCACCTACTACCAGTCGTGTTGCCTTCCTGCTAGTCTGCTTGCCAGTCTGAACAACTCAAGGGGTGTTTGTGTTTGTGTATATCAGAGGGGGGCATCTGGCTCAGGTGTTATTTGTGTTTTTAATGCATTGAATAATTCATGCCGGTTTGTTTTATTGTTTATGCCAGTTCACACAGCGATGAGGGGAATGTAAGAAGGAGAATATTGCCCTTGCAGTGAAGTTTGGCCGGTTACCCGTGTTTGCGAGAGTGCTGTGTAGAGTGGTTTGGTTTGTAATTTTAGAGGGATGGGAGAGTTTCTCCAGTCACGGCAGGTTGCAAACCTCAAACATGCTGAGTGTACATAGATGAACCCTGACTCTCAGCTTTCATTGTCAGGCATAAAAATAGCCTTCTACACCAAAATCCTTTAATCCAGTTTATGAGATACAGAAGTGTACGGAAAAGTTCTGATTTCACTAATACAACTGTAGCTCCAGGTAAAGTCCAGGGTTGATCTGCCAAGATGGCTGACCCAAAGACCCAAATGATGTAACTTTCAAAACTCACAGCACCCAGTTCCCTTTCATTTAGTCTTAACTTGACTCATAAAATGTGACTATTTCATTCCCTCACTCTTTTTCTTTATCTCACTCTTTCGTTCATTTTACAAACACATTGTCATGCAAAGTGTGCTGTACATTCACATAATCAATGTGTTGAATCTCTCTCTTTCTCTCCCTCATGTAGTCATCCACACACAAGTCAGCCACATATCATTGTGTGCATGTATATCATTTGTCACAGTGTAGATCTGCGGGCGGCTAGGCAGAGGTCTGCACTGACAGTTTAATACATGTGACCCCCAGCCATTCGCTGCTGTCCCAGCAATTATATTCATCCGTTCAATTAATCAGAGCGTTCCCCCGCTCCAGGGACTAAGAGGAAGAAACGACCCAATTTATTCGTCTCTAATTTGTCCTCTAATTAAAATGGTTTTAGCCTGACTGGCCTCCAGCCCTGAGAGAATAGTTCACCCAAAACATTTTTTTTGCCATCACTATGCCATCATAGTTCTGAAATGTTTTTTGCACTTTTTGCACAGTCAGTCTTGCCTCCATGAATAAGCAAAAGAATGAATGAACTTTGAGTGCTAGCATGATTTTCAGAGTATAACTGTTTGAATTTTGGTTCGTTCCTCATTCAAAGCAATGTAGAGACAAAAGCATTATATGAAAGTGAAAAAAAAAAAAACAAACGCCTAAATAATTAAATTGTCATAGAGGCAAAATGTATTTTTTAATGAAAATGAATGTAAAATGCTTTTTTATGTCCAGTAAGAATGGGAGAAGGTTATTTCTGGACCGTGATTGGATGTTTGTATGTTGTTTGGAGGCTAGCCTCTGATTATTCTGTACTGTGAATATGCATTTTGTGTCTTTGAGAGATTTAACAGGTTGACTGAGATTAAATTGTGGGACAAAGGAATCACCTGCTTTGTTTTTTAGAGCGTAAGGCCCAAAATGACAGCATGATGTCAGTCTGTGAGCCGTCAGTCAGTCTGTGTCTCGTTGTGTTGTGTTTGGCTCGCAATAATAGTGGCAATGCAACCTACTTCAGAAATAGCCGTATGGGCTATTCAAGGCTGTGGCGACTGGCAAATGTTGTCCTATTTTGACACACCGCACCCTTTGGTTTTTTTTTTTTTTTGCCTCCAAAAGTGTTTCTGTAACTCTTAGATCATGGCACTAGCAATACCAATGTCATTGCTTTGATTCCAGGGAAAACCCTTTTTTTTTATTATTAAAATAACTTTTAATGATAAAAGTGTATACGTATAATGCGGCTTTATGTACTTTGTGTGTGTGTGTGACATATATATATATATATATATATATAGTACTTTTAAACTTTTAATGATAAAATGTATACCTATAATGCACTGTAATTTACTTTGTCTATATATATAGCATAAGCTTACCTTTCAGATACATTTTCTTAATTATCTTTATTTAAAACTATCTTTATTTAAATGTATTATTCTTTAATTTTGATTTTTTTATTATTTGATTTTGAATTATATTTTTAAAGTTTATTCTATTTTATAAAAATATTTATAAATTACTATTACATTACAGCATTATATATATATATATATATATATATATATATTGCTGTAACATAATAATAATTTATAAATATTTTTATATAATAATAATAATAATAATAGAATAAACTTTAAATGCATTTAAATAATGATAGTTTTAAATAAAGATAAAATATAATTAAGACAATTTATCTGAAAGGTAAGCTTATGCTTTAAATTATATTATTAAATTATATATAAAAGTATATAAATTACATACATATATATATATATATATATATATATTTATTTTATTTTATTTTTTTTTAATGATGGGATGTGATAATAGCAATGAATTCAGATTGTTATGGGGAGTAATGAATACCATAGAAAATCATTCAATTAATAAATAATAATTCCACAAATTATAATTATTAAAATAATAATTCTGAAAAGGTTGTGACCTTTTTTAGACAGGCAGACTTACTTTTCCATACAGACACCCTGCCTAACAGAGGAATTAAAGAATTACAACATTCTTTTTATAGGATCTTCCTGGCGTGGTTCTGATGTCAATGGAACGTCCCAGAGCCCTGTGGTGCCCTGGTCCCCGGTCCATGCGGAATTCACCCGCTCCTGCAAAACATTGGTCATAGTCAAAACACACAGCTGAACATTTTTCTAAGAAGTGCCGGCACCAGAGGGGTTATGGTTAGTGAGAGAAACAAATGTGGAGGATTAAGTGTGTGTGAAGAGAGAACGTGTGTGTGCGGATGCCATTCATGGGTTTGAGCATTTGTGTGAGAGTGAGATTGACTGACCAAGGAGGGTAGAAAAGACAACATATTTTCATTTACATTATTATTATTATTTGCTAATGTATTTTTTTTAATACTGATTTGCAGCATTATGCATACATATATAGTATTTTCATATAATAATTGTCTCGGTCTCGACTGCATATGTACTCGGTCTTGTCTCGGCCTCAGACTAAGAGGACTAAGAGGACTGCAGGGATATCACTAAATTGCCAGTGCATTGTCTGAGTTGTTAGCATCATTAATGTAATTGGATGTAAAACGTCCTGCTTCAAATGCAATCAATAACTTTGATTTCTTTTGTTACTGTTGTGCTAGGTCAGAAACAAATTATGGATTGTGTCAAAAATGTCACTAAAATTAATACAAATGCCTACAAAATTCAAGATACGATTGCAAAGAAGTACTTGTATGAGATCTTGATTTGATTATAACATATGACTCATAATTAAGCAATACCACAAGAGCAAGAGAGCTGTTTTCACAAATATGAGCATGATTGCAAATATTACATTGCTTTATGATATTCTGTGCCACCTCTGCAGTGCAAAGATGAATCGTGTTGTTTGATTGGTAACAGGTCTATATAGTGTCTTATTTATTGATTTAAATAGACATTTCTCAGGCAGTAAATGTGGATCTTTTAGGTGGATTTAAGGAGTGCTGGTCTGGTCTCGCTCTAGAGTCTTGTTCTCAACCCCTCAAAGTCTTGGTCTCAACTTTGGTCACCGTGATTTTGTAAGTAGTAAGAAAACATATTTTGTTGCTCCTGGAACAACATTCCTATTTGAAAATTTAATCTTAACCCTACCCCTAAACCTATAACTTATAACTAAAATCAGAGAGAAATGATAGGTGAATAACACTCCTAGAAGCACCTAACCCTGGTTGTAAGCCTAAACTTGACATAAACTGTAAACTTGTACCTCAAATCTAATTAAACAATGGGAATTTTGTTCCAGGATCAACAAAGATGACTGCAAAGATGATGGTCTTGACTACAACACTAGTTTGGACACTACAAAACAAAGAGACCAAATAAAATTTAAGACAGAGGAAGGTCGAAAAACATTTGGCAGTTTTTGTGGCCCTCAGAAAGGCAGACAGTTAGAGAAGAAGCACAGAATAAAAGGTGACAGTGATCAGAGAGGGTTCCACTGGTTGGTTGGGCTTTGCCCTTATCACAGGAGCTCTGACGTCCCTCGGTCCTCCATTGGAATTGCTAAATCTGACCTTCAACAAGACATTTAAAAATGACCCCAGATTGTTTTTTTGCTCCCGCTGCTGTTCCAGAGGCCTCTTTCTCTCTGTAGACAATGAACTGGTCACTATAACTCCTGGAATAAACTACAGTAGTGTTGTGAATAAAGATGTAAAACAGTGACTTTGATTTAAAACACTATAGCTTCTAGTGACAAGATGCTTTATTATCTGACCCCATCCTAAGGCAATCCACCCTGGACATAAAGAACATGTATATTTTATATAAAATTGATGGGGTTTTCTTCTGAATCGAATATGTTGCAGTAAGAGCTGTAGAAAGAACATTGAACACAGGGGGAACTTGAGTTGATGAATACGAAATGTTTGTCGATCTACAGATCTGTATTTATATCTGTCCACCAGATATACATCAAATCTTCTTTGAAATACTGTGTTCGGGGCTCTAAATGAAACCTCAAAATATCCAATAAATTCAGCATTGAGCATTTATTGCTTTGTAATTTGCTATCGTTGGCTCGATCAATTTGTGGCAACATCCACAATGTTTGCCATTCAAAGCTACATAAAAATACAATTTAACATAAATGTAACATTTAGAGGAATACTGCAGAATTATTACATTTTACCTAAATGCCTTTTGTAATGGTGTTTTTCTGGTCCTAACATTTGAAAAGAGCTCCAACGGTTGATCTTGTGTTGTAATGATAGAGCAGATTACTGACTAATGTTTAGTTTGACGCAGAATAAACCCATTAAGCACATGTTTAATGCGGTTTCTTCTTACAGAAAGAATGCAGGAAGATTAGAAGTGGTAGTAGGAATCAGAATGGACAGATAAGAGGCTTTTGTATGGTTTGCAGAAGTTTTTTCTTGAAAGAGCTATAGTCTTTATGTGTTGTACCTTAAAGCCCTTTTGTAGATTTATTCACCAAACACAACAAATCGAAAAGACGTTTATCCTAAACTGATCGTGCGCAGGGGTGTGTCCTATGTGAAAAGAAGGTTTAGAGATGAATCCCAAGTACTGGTGTTAGTGCTTTTTGGTGCACCAAAATCTTTTTTCTATATGAGGAGATGAAACAAAACTTCTGAAGGAAACTGTGAATTGTTGGTGATGTCCGCAGGAATACAAACTGTCTGGATAATCATTGCTATTTCAAACAAAAATTCATTTCCGACATTGCTATTGTCCATCTCTAGTTTTCACCACATATTTCTCTATTTTGAGAAAACGACTACCCAAACAATATAATTTTCAACTGTGTATCAGGATGAAATTGTTACTTTGACTTCAGTTAATCATATTTATTGGCATTTCCACAGAAAACTGAGCATAGCAAATAATGAAACCTGTCCCCATTTGAGGCTTAACAACATATAATCATTGTTCGCCAGCACCTGAAATCTAGAGAGGCATCACTATTGAATTAGTTGAGGGAGAGGATCATCAGGACGAGTTGTTTTGGGCTGCTGCCTCCACCACAATCACACACACTGCTTTGGTTGGTGTTACAGCCAATTTGAAAGGCTGTCAGATTTCAATAGCATTGAATAATCACTGTGTTTGTTCAGGTCTGATTGCGAGAGGCATACAGGGACATGGTTTGGCACAGTTAACGTGGTTTATTTGTTCATATTTCGCTCTCTCTCTGTTCTGATTTTCTGAGAATATCAAGAAAAAAAAAATCCTAAACAAGCTTTAGCTGAATAACTGATTCACAGGAGAGACACACTGCGTTCACACACACTGAAATGAGTAACTCATTTTTATTTCCCACATATTTGTTCAAGCAGAAATTCTCAATCCCAGAATCATTACAGAATATTTGCTGAAGCAATTATGTCTATAAATATGTAGACAAGAATTCACACTCTATGCACACACACTTGTGCACAAACAAAATATATATTCAACCTTCTGCATTTGTATGTGTAATATATGCAGTATATGAAGTGTCTGGCTGACATTAAGATAAAAAAAAAAAAAAAATAAAAATAGCCATATTAGAAAGAACCTTTATTATTTTATTTTATTTTTCATTTTTTATTTATTTATTTTTTTTATTTTGTTTATGTGTATTTATTTATTTAAAATACATAATTTTTATTTAAAATATAATTTATTTAAAATAAAATGTGTCTAGTTATCATCTTGAAAATATTTGTTTTGCATTTTTTAATCTATTTTTAAATCCAGTTAATTAATTACTA
Organism: Ctenopharyngodon idella; assembly: GCF_019924925.1. NCBI lineage: Eukaryota > Metazoa > Chordata > Actinopteri > Cypriniformes > Xenocyprididae > Ctenopharyngodon > Ctenopharyngodon idella. The sequence goes on from NC_067242.1 coordinate 12,532,263, forward strand.
TTTTTTATTATTAAATTATTATTATTATTATATTTATTATTATAATTAATAATTATATAATAATAATTAATTAATTAACTAACTAACTTTCTGCATTTGTATGTGTAATTTTTGTGGACACATAAGTGGATATATAAGTATTAAAAAAAAAACCCATTAAGATACAAAAAAAAGGTCCTGTTTGAAAGAACCTTTATTATTATTATTATTATTATTATTATTTATTTTTTTTTTTAAATGCTATATTTGTATTTGTATTTGTATTTTATTTATTTGTATTTATTTATTTAAAGTAAATAATTTTTATTTAAAATATAATTTATTCTAGTGTCTAGTTATCATTTCAAATGTTTGTTTTGCATTTTTTAATCCATTTTAAATCCAGTTAATTAATTATTATTTTTTATTATTGAAATTAATAAAATTAATAATTTTTTTTTTTTATTTTTTTTTTGCATTTTAATTCAGTTTTGTGTAAAAAATGTCTTAACATTTGGCAATATGATCAAATAATGAGCCAGGAAAGCGATCTTAAATATTATCAATGATATTAATTCCCCAGTGGAGAAATGGAAGGTCAGGTGCATTGTGGGATATTCTAGCACAAAAGTGTATACGTACAGAAACTGTGCTGTACACATTAAATAAATATACTGCAAATAAAAAATATGGTAGTATAAGTCAAACAGCCTGTGTGTTTGTGTATGGGGGTGTGGCTTTACAAATCAGTGGGCCAATCAATGAGATGGAGGGGTGGAGCTTTAAGGCTACAGGTGAAAGGGCAGCCTAACAAACACTGACCTTAAATATGACATAGAGTAGCTTCATGTTTCAAGTCATGGGTAAAGAAAAAAGAATCAGCATGAAGGAATTTGATCCCCCAATATTGACATGAAACAACAATACAGGAACGTGTTTATAAAGTCACGAAAAAGCAATTTCACACTTGACAACATGAACGCGGAATCTGTCATTGTTCTTCTGATTAATTTAGCTTCTTCCACCACGAACAGCAGACTGACAGGAAGGAAAATTAATTAATGGAGCAGATATGCAAATATGTTAGTAAGCCCTGTGTAGCAGAGTTTAAGATACGCTAACGACAGTGAGCTCTGAGAGAGAAAATAAATCATTAGGAAAAAGATTTCCTAATAAGAAGCAGACTCTAGGCAACTTGCAAATGGGGATCTGAGGCAGACACGTAAATGTGCGCTGAAGTAAATTATTTTCCTGGATAGTTAGGATACTTGGGGTGAGCAAAACCACAAAATGTCATTAAATGTTATGCCAATACTTGATTGATCAGAGATAATGGTCAGAGACTGAATGATGAGAGATAATGGTTAGATAATGGATGATTTTACACAAAGAAACTAACAAGAGCAACAACACTGGAATTACAGAGCATGCTGAGTTTAAGAGCTTTATTTAAGGACACAGTTGTGATAGTTTATAGGAGATTAGATGTAAAACAGTATGTGCTATTTTAGTGTTATTTATTGTAGTATTTGTTAAGTTTGATTTGGCTTTAATTTTTATATTTCAGTCTTGATTTGATTTTTATTTCATGTAATATTTACATTTTATTTTGAGCATTTTTTAAATTAACAAACAAAAATAATAGTGTTAGTTAATAACAACACTGGTGTATTTGAGTGTTTGATCTCTTTCATCTGGCAGTCTTTTTAGTCCACAGCAGCACAGGAGGACATCGCATTGCAGCCCTTGTTTCATCACTTTTAATATGATGCTGTAGCGTCTAAAGCACCATTAATCTGAAGTTGTCCGCTGAGCTCTGTGCATGGTAGATAATGTGCTTTGGTGCCGTCCCAGTGCCAGCTGTGCCAGACACCACCCAGACTGAAGCCCAACTGGCTTTGTTTGGCTGCAGCCTTCTACGAATGACTCTCTGTCTTAGATAGAACATTCCAGACCAAAGACTGAACATAACCACTGAATAAAACTAAAAGCTGAGCTGTTTAAGGGAAAAAAATCTCATATAATTATTACAGTATTCAAGGAACATATAATATATTGAAGTTTGTTGCTGCGCCAAATCAGCATATTAGAATGATTTCTGAAGGATCATGTGACTGAAGACTGGAGTAATGATGCTGAAAATTCAGTTTTGTCATCACAGGAAATATATTTAAAATATATTAAAATAGAGAACAGATCTTTTAAATTGTAATAATATTTCACAATATTACAGTTTTTACTGTATTTTGATCAAATAAATGCTGCTTTTATAAAACTTTTGAGCGTTAGTACAGCATATGTATTAATTCCTTTCCAAAACTGTTTCCAAACACAGGCGTGCACGTAGGTGGGAACCATTACAGAAGAAAGTCCCTGGTGGACAGTTCTCTAAATACTCCCCCTATTTCCCAGGAAAGGACATTTATCACAGTTAATTCCCTCATCTTAATTATATGTGAAATGAGACAAAGAAAAGGCAGCAAGCGTGAGCTGAAGTAATTAGTTGCAGTGCAGTAATTGATATTGTTCTGTTGCAGTGACTGAAGTCATCCGCATATAGTCAAAGCCTCTTTCATTAAGTTATCAAAACAGCCACAGCCATTACATGCTCAATTATAGAAGAGTATTGGATTCTTTTCCTGCTAATCTCTTTTGCATTGAAAAAAGGTGATAAGTGAGAAAAAGACTGAAATTGACTTGAGCAATTAGTAGAACAAATTATAAAGGTGTCAGTGTTTGGAATGAAAGCAGAAAACCACTTAGGAGAAAGCAATCAGACAAGAAAAAAAAAAGAAAGGATGGACAGATGGAAGGATAGAATGACGGAAGGAAGGAAACATGGAAGGAAGGATGGATGGATGGATGAGTGAATGGATTGATGGAAAGAAGGGAATGGAGGAAAGAAGGATGGAAAAAAGTGAATGAAGGAAGGAAGGATGGATGGATGGATGGAAAGAAGTGAATGGAGGAAGGAAGGATGATAGAAGGATTAATGATGGATAATGGAAAGAAGTGAATGGAGGAAGGAAGAAAGGAAGAATGATGATAGATGGAAAGAAGTGAATGAAAGAAGGAAGGCTGGATGATGGAAAGAAGTGAATGGAGGAAGGATGGACAAATGAATGAATGATGGATGGATGGAAAGAAAGAAGTGAATGGAGGAAGGAAGAATGGATGGATGGATAGATGGAAAGAAGTGAATGGAGGAAGGAAGAAAGGAAAGATGGATGGATTGATGAAAAGAAGTGAAGGAAGGAAGGAAGGAAGGAAGGAAGGAAGGATGGATGGATGGATGGATGGATGGATGGATGGAAATAAGTGAATGGAGGAAGGAAGAATGGATGGATGGAAAGAAGTGAATGTGAAGCAAGGAAGAATGGATGGATGGATGGATGGAAAGAAGTGAAGGAAGAAAGGATGGATGGATGGATGGATGGATGGATTGATTGATTGATTGATTGATTGATTGATTGATTGATTGATGGATGAAAAGAAAGAAGTGAATGGAGGAAGGAAGGAAGAATGGATGGATGGATGGATGGAAAGAAGTGAATGGAGAAAGGAAGAAAGGAAGGATGGATGGATTGATGAAAAGAAGTGAATGGATGGATGGATGGATGGAAAGAAAGAAAGAAATGAATGGAGGAAGGAAGAAAGGAAGGATTGACTGATTGATGGATGATAGAAAGAAAGAAGTGGATGGATGGATGGATGGATAGATGGAAAGAAGTGAATGGAGGAAGGAAGAAAGGAAGGATTGACTGATTGATGGGTGATAGAAAGAAAGAAGTGAATGGAGGAAGAAAGGAAGAAAGGAAGGATGGATGGATGGATTGATGAAAAGAAGTGAATGGAGGAAGGAAGGAAGGATGGATGAATGGATGGTGGAAAGAAGTGAATAGAGGAACGAAGGAGGGAAGGAAGGAAGGAAGAATGGATGGATGATGGATGGATGGATCGGAAGAAGTGAATGGAAGAAGGATGGATGGATGGGTGGAAAGAAGTGAATGGAGGAACGAAGGAAGTAAGGAAGGAGTGATGGATGGATGGATGGATGGCAAGAAGTGAATGGAAGAAGGAAGGAAGGATGGATGGATAGATGGAAAGAAGTGAATGGAGTAAGAAAGAAAGAAGTAAGGATGGACAGAAGAAAAAAGGAAAGTTGTAAAGAAAAAATGGTTCTGTTCCTCACACAAAGCTGTCAGATGGATTTTAGAGTCCTTTCACAAAATGTTTACTAAATATATAGAATATCAACTCCAAGAAACAAATTACATAAATATGTTGATTCAAACAGCCACGTCCCGTTTGAAGCCTGCCATACTTCCTCCCACTTATTTTGATCCAGACATCAGAGCGAGTTTTTGCGAATAGTCCTGAGTCAGAAACGGGGTTTTACTGGCTTTTAAGTGCTGCACATTGTGGGCTGTTCTGACCCGCTCCAGTTCTCTGTACGCAACAATATTTCTCCCCCGCTGTGGAGGCAGCAAGGCCACTACTTCAACTGTGGGCTGAACTCAAACTTAGTCTCTCCGGCAGAACTTAGTCTCTCCACGAGTCCCTGTTGCCTGCCTGCTCGGAGGCTGAGGAATCCTGGGAGGCTCCTGATGTGTTTATGGTGGAGTGGAGTGGGTTACGCAATGCAGTTACTGATGGAGAGTGACTCTAATGCACACCTGGAGTGGCTCTTGTGCATGTGGGAGGGCTCTTAAGGGGAACAGGGCCGCACCTCTGAAGAGCAGGTGCCGGGGGCCATTAGGAGGACCTTTCTGCAAAAAAACCCCAATGGAGATGCAGACAGGACATATACTCACACACATCCATTTAACTCTCAAAACTATTTTATTAAATGGATAATTCACCCTGTAATGGAGGTGATTTAATAATTTACTTGCCATCTTCTGAAACTGTAAAGGAAACACATGTGAGGAAACAAATCCGAGAAGCAAAAGATTTAGGCAAAGTCACGATTGCTCTCTATTTAAACTCATTGAGAATGTGTGTTTCTTTCATGGGATGTTTCACTTGCAATTTTCAAATGGAAGAGATAGTACAACATGTCCTGTCCTGTCAGAATACCGCTGTGCATTGTGAGGTCATGCCTGGCTGAGAATTCCACTTTGTGAGCTGATAAGACAGCACATCTTTAGTGCATGCTGATATTTCAGCGGGTCCAGGGTGAGAGCCTAAGGTGGTATCAGCGTTCACATCACAAACTGTGAATTTAAGTTGAGTTTCACACTGAAAGACTGTGAAGATGTAAACATATTCATTTATTATCAACAACATATTAGCAGCTGTAAAAATAGTTTGCTACATATGTCATGAATGTGTAGCACATGCAAGAGGGGTTTTCACAGTTTTGCTGTTTATATTTACACGTCATGACTGCAATCTCATGTTTTGGACAGCTTGTCACAAACTGTCAGTTCATGCATACATTAACTAAATGTATATGGTGAATTAATCACACTGTCAGCATGTTGTTATTCAAAGCAACTTGCAGTACATATGTTTTCACCCAATACACTTTTTTCATTTTCTCACTCTCATGTCGTTACATGGGTCAATGACGTGACGGGTCATTTTTTTGTCCAAAGGCCTTAATAATAATAAAAAACATAGATATATAAAAGTACACAAAGTATGTAAGGTAGCACAACTAGATCTCTTTTATTGAATCCAAAAGGTTTTAATTATATTTTGCTACATATAAAGGTATTTTAAAGATTTTGTAGTGTCAAAAGGTCATTCGGTTTAACTTTCCAAAGGCCAATACAGCCATTTCATCAGTGATTAAAATATCTTAAGATGTAATAAATGTATATATTTTTTATTCTGGCATGATTTTATAACATCATATATTAACATAGTGCAAAATGGTATTAAAATGATGTGTAGAAGTCGTTGCTTTGTTATGAGAAAAAATGTACAGACAAAAATGAATTTCATTGATGTCATTTGGAGTAACCAATATAAAGGGACCATTTTGGATCAAGTCATGCGGTCAGTATCATGTGACAGGATATGACATCATTCAGACTCCTGCAAGGAACCACATGGTCATGAAGCAAAGTAACTAACGCTCCTTTAACTATTTGATAAATTAATGTTTTCACTTGCTCATACGCATGTCCCGAAACATCAGGTCATTCGGTACAACCGATATAAAACATGGGAAATGTAATATTTTAAAAACTTGTACTAAATATAAAATCTTTGATTGACATTTTGCTAGCTAAGTAGCTATCTAGAAAGCTAACTAGCTAGTTAGCTAGATATCAGCATGTTGAAAATATCGTCATTCAGTATAACCAAAGGTCATTCGGTAAAACTGAAAATTTCGTTAAACCGAATTTGGTAAAAAAAATCTTGTAAAAAATGACAAAAGCAGTGTGTGATTATAAAAACCACATAATCTCATTTTTAACACTTAATAAAACTTCAAAATGAATTATATCTCCATTATGTTTTTTTTGTTTTGTTTTTTTTTTACACTTTTAAAAACCTTATTCTTCAATGACCCACATATGACTTTCTTTCTTCTGTGGAATGCAAAAGGTGAATTTTTAAAGAATATATTGGTCACTCTTTTCAATATGATGAAAGTAAATTTGATGCAAAACCAACATAAAAGTATATTAAAAGTGGTCCATGACTTTTACGCAATATTCCAAATCTACTCGATTGCTTTGGTTGATGAACAGACTGAAAGTTAAAGTCATTATTCACTAATATTTTCCTCTCCATTGGGCTGTTAACTGCTGTAATTGGATCATTGAATCAGTGAGTTGAACTCGAGAATGAATCATTCAGACTGGTTTTGTGAACTGGATCAACTGATTCATTAAAAGTATCTAACTCAAAAGAATTTGTTTATTGTTCTCGTCATGAAAAAGAGTTTGGTTGTATGTCAAGATTTTCAGAGAATAAAAACATTGGTCTGTTCCTTACACAAAGCTGTCGTATGGATTCAAAATAACTAATGGACCTTATTGTAAAGTATTACGATTTTAAAGGGGACCTATAATGCCCCTTTCACAAGATGTAATATAAGTCTCTGGTGTCCCCAGAATGTGTCTGTGAAGTTTCAGCTCAAAATACCCCACAGATCATTTATTATAGCTTGTCAAATTTGTCCCTATTTGGGTGTGAGCAAAAACATTTTTGTATGTCCCTTTAAATGCAAATGAGCTGCTGCTCCCGACCCCCTTTTCAGAAGAGGGCGGAGCTTTAACAGCTCGCGCTTCAGTTGCTCAACAACAACAAAGCTGGAGAATCTCACGCAGCCAAAATGACAATTGTCAGTAATGGTGTTCACCCTTACATTGTTCAAACCGGAGTCGGTCACTGATGGAGAGACACAGGACTTATAGAATGCATTTGGACATTTCTGAGTGATTAGTGGATAAATGTATGTAGTTTCTGTGGAGTTGATTCAACTCATTGACTAGCATGTGCCGTCATGTTAATCTTTTGTGCAAATCCAGTGTTGTCCGGCGTAAAATGACGGTATGGCAACAACAACTCTTTCTCTTCTCTAAAGCAGCCCAGCATGGCCTCACCCCATTTGTTGCGTGATCTCAGGGGCAGGGTTTATGTAAATTTTAGGGTTAGTGATGTCCCGGGAAGAAGCTCACTGTAGTCCCTACCAGCCGTTTTTGTAGTCCTTAAACTGAGAATTCTTTAAAAGAAAATATCTCCCTTTGCATTGAACTTTGAGTATCGTAACTTTGCAGATGTTGTTTATGCTCAAACAACAACATTACACACTAACTAAAGTTAAAAAAGTGAAATCATAATCAACGACCCCTTTAATGATACTTTTAATGTTGTTTTTTGTCAATTTGAAGTTTGACAGCCCTCATTCACTTTCATTATATTAAACACAGTATTCCCACAAAATTTCTCATTTTTGTTCCACAGAAGAAAGAAATCCATATGTGTTTTGGAGCAACAAAGTTCGCTCATTACACGGCTCAAATCAGCCCTTCTGTCCAGACCAGAGCTTTAGCCACTCCACCACCATCTCTTTAGATTCAATAAATACAGATGGTGACCTACGCCAAGAAGCATCTCCAAGTATCTTTGAGTAGGTCACCATCTGCCCTGTGTTTGCGTGCGTCTGCTCTCTCACCTGGGAGTTTATTTATGTTGAAAGGATAGAAGGTCATTAAAGGTCTCAATGGATCCAAGAAGAGACAAATGCGTTCCACGCCACTGTTCATAGCCCTGAAAGTCAGGGAGAAAAATACCCATCATTCAAGCAACATGATCCTGGGAAATTGAACATGATGTGGAAGCAGGTTGACCTACTGCATTATTTCGCCATGTTCTCAAGCTGTGGTCTCCTGCATCCCAGACATAAGAACAGGAACGGACCAGTTGTGTTTCTGGGCCAGTGTGTGAGGCATTTTACATCGTACTGGAAAGGCCATTTTGAGAATGTGATTTCCACAGAAAAGACAAATGGGCTCAAAGATGCGCTCCCTATGATGCAGTGCAGAGATACTACTCTGCGTGAGCCAGGGAAACTGCGCGTCGCTATAAATCTTGCTTGCCACATGCCGAGAGGAATTCCGTAATCCTGAGATTTTTGGGAGGGTGATCATTTTTCTTCCCCATCCTCTCAATGCACGCCGGAAAAGGGAAAATTAAAAATGGATTGCAGGTGATTCATCATCACAGGTGCGCCTGGAAAACCTCCTCGTTACTAAGCCTGAAACCGAAAAAGGACATTTAAAATTCAACATTTAACTCAAATACCGTGGAAATATATGATACCACATGATGCATCATCTACATATAGAATAGCACTGAAGCTGTTGAATAGGTTGTACATTGAATAGGATAGAAAATTGATTAATCTGTACTTTTTCTTTTGAAAAGATGATATTTCCCAAAAGCAATTCCTATTTTATTTTATTTTATTTTATTTGCTGTATTATAAAAAATATTTCATTTATTTTATTTTATTATATTATAATCACTAGGTTGCAGTTGCTTATAACATCCGTACTTTTCTTTTAAAGGGTTAGTTCAGCCAAAAATGAAAATTCTGTCATTAATTACTCACCCTCATGTCGTTCCACACCCGTAAGACCTTCGTTCATCTTCAGAACACAATTGAAGATATTTTTGATAAAATCTGATGGCTCAGTGAGGCCTCCGTTGCCAGCAAGACAATTAACACTTTCAATGCCCAGAAAGCTTCTAAAGACATATTTAAAACAGTTCATGTGACTACAGTGGTACAACTTTAATGTTATAAAGCAACAAAAACAAAACTACTTTATTCAACAATATCTAGTGATGGGCGATTTCAAAACACTGCTTCATGAAGCTTCAAAGCTTTACGAATCTTTTGTTTTGAATCAGTGGTTCGGAGCATGTATCAAACTGCAAAAGTCACGCCCCCAAGTGGTGAACCATTGAAATTTCGAAACACTTATAAGGTAACAAAGCCTCCTTTACTAAAATCACGTGATTTTGGCAGTTTGATACATGCTCCGAACCACTGATTTGAAACAAAACAATTCACGTAGTCACATGAACTGTTTTAAATGTCTTTAGTAGCTTTCTGGGCATCTGAAAGTGTAAACAAAGACTATAGAATAACACAAGACGTGTCACTCGTATTGTTTTGAATGGAAGAAAGTGTAAAGCGCAGTATGGCGGAATAAGTCCCGCCTTCAAAATAAGAGCCAATCGCCGACTGGTAAAGTCATCGCGTCACTGCAGCGGCCGTTAGAAGCACCGGTTTCTATAGAAACTGTCAGACGCGCGCCTCCGAAACGAGGCACAAGAGACGCGCATTTAGGTCTGCGCATGCGCATTAGCTTGATCCAGCCTAAAAAATAGTTTTTTTGGTCATGATTCGAGCGTTTGGAAAAAAAAATTATGAGACAGTTGTTGTCAGATTTCATTAGTGATTTTAAATATAAAATTTAATCGAAAGCTTTGGAGAATTTGATGTTTCCCCATTCAAAGAGATAGGTCTAAGGTAAGTCTAAGTGAGGCTTCATAAAGTGTGCAGTGGCTGATGGAGGCAGCCTCTCAGGAAAGAGAAGGATTATAGCCTATTAATTTTGGTTTATTTTTGTCCCTTATTGTATTTGCTTGCATGTCTTCATGGCTTCAATGCTTAGGGTCTAATGGCAATGCTAATGTATTCTAAGTCCCTGAGGCATGAAACTATTCTTGCTTTGTATTATGTTATCCCTTGAGTGTGACAGTATGCATTCTCCCTGCAATTAAATCAAGACATTGTGCTGATGTAGTCAAAGTGTGGGTCGGCCAACAGAACTCAATTTGGATATCTGCCTGTCAGTCGTCATTGCCTGCTTATTTACCTTCCTCTCTGTTAGCGGTTTGTCCTTGTCAGAACAAATGGAGTAAGAACCACTAACGAAGGTTACATTTAAACACTTTTAATTATAATAAAAATATGAATTACATTTATTTTCAAATATTTCTAATTCTATTTAGTCTAGTTTTCATTTATGTGCTCATTTTAGTCCCCACCTGTGCCTTGTTTTTCTCAGTTAACCTGTGTATACTGTATATAACCCTCATTTACAGCTGGTTTTGGTCCATTCTTGTTGCTGTATAGTTTGGTTTGCTTTCTCCCGCTTGCTTCTGTTCCTGTCCAGTGTTCCAGAGTGTTTGTTATTTTTGATTTATTGTTATTTAAATTTGACTGCTGCAAATAGATCATGCTTCTACACTCCCTTCTTGCAACCCACCGTGATATATGTGGTCCGAATGATCCTAAGTTTCAGTGAAATGCTGTGGGCTTGGATGGCATCAGGCTATCAACACATTTTCCTGCTCTGATTATTTCAGCTTGTGCAGCTCTATAATTGGCTAAGAGAATCTTATTGTCCGTGTCAACAGCAGAATGCACAGCAGTTGTCTTTTTACTGCTTTTCCCCTCATTGCCAGGAAGACCATGGACAGAAAATCTCCGAGGCCATGTGCATATCAGATTCAATTAGAGCCCGATCCATTATTCCGCAAGCAGCTTTTCAAAATGAATTAACTTAAATCGTTTCGTTGCTGCGTAACCGGTGCTTTCTGATTTCCTGTGCTCCAGTCACACTTGACTGAAATGGCTCTGAGTGGCCCTTCGTTTTAGTTTGGTACAAGCCTGAGGGGAGATTTGCCTGCTTCTTTACTTTGGATGTCTATGCAGGTTGGGAAAAAAGCATAAAAATCAGTGCGGGGTCATTCTGCAGAACAGCCATTTGTGTCCCTCTTGTTGTATCTGACTTTTGCGAAGTTCTCATATAGACTTTTTTCTACAAGAATTTTTTATATATAATTTATATATATATATATATATATATATATATATATATGATATAATTTAAATGTAAAAATGTATTTTTATCAGATTAGAAAAGGCATCAGTATTACAGAATGACCCATAGAGAACATGGTCTGCTTAGTCTCTTTGCTGAGGATCAAAGTCTGACTGTCATGAGCTGTAGGAATACACAAAACAGGACATGCAGCCATCTGTGCAGACCATTGTGGAGATCTGCTCAACAGCGATGAGGTTTTACACACACATTCACACAAACACACCCATGAACTCTTGGTGCTGCATGTAAAATAAACGTGCCAGCAGATTTAGCTACCATGGCTGCATCTATAAGGCAGGAACACACCAAGCCGACAGTCGGCTATCGGGCAGTTTTTGTTCATCGGCCGACTAAGTTTTCTCAGTGTGTTACTCACCGTCGGCTGAAATTGATCCTCGACGGCTTTTTTTCGGCCGATTCGACATGTTGAATCGGCGTCGGAGCTCGTCGGGCCATCTGATCATTCTGATTGGCTGTTCAGCTACTGCCACCTGCTGGTACGGAAAGGCATTTCATCTTACTCAGACGCAGAACGGACGTGCTACTTGGCTGTCGGCTGTCGAGCGTTGGTTTGGTGTGTCGGCAACTTTGGACCCAGACGCTGCCGACGTGAGCCAACCCCGCAGTCTGCTTTCATCGCCACTAGTTCGTCGCCATCGGCTTGGTGTGGTCCTGCCTTTACATTGTCAGATTACAGTCATTTGCACTATCCAAAAGCAGATTTATTTGTAAATGATTCTGTCTTCTCATTGTCAGTAAGAAAACATTGAGAGGGTGAATTCAGCCTTGAGTTCTTTTTCCCTTGAATTCTGGGTGATGAAGGTTAGGTGAGTAGATTTTCATAAGAAATTAAGGTTACACTTTATTTCAGTAGTCCACTTTAGACATTCTACTAAGTAACTTTGAAACTACATGTCAACTAAAGGCACCCACACACTACAAGATAATCGGGACAATTTTGGGCCCAGTTCTCCCCTTTCGACAATCTTAGGTAAAGTCACGATTATCTTGATGGTTCTACAGATTATCTTATCAAATTTTCCTGTGTTGTGAGGTGTGTTAAGGGTGACTGAATCTGCTCGGAAGAACTTCGTGGCCACATCAATCTAAAATCGTAAATATTCAACATGTTTTCAGGTACAAAAATGAAACCCTTAAATGGTACATATTAGTACTTTAAAAGTGCATATTAGTAAGGTACATATTAGTACCTTTTCACTTTTGTACCTTAGGGTACAAAAGTTTCTGACAGTGAACACTGTTTTCGCCATTTGTTCTTTCCCGTCGTCTGCCTTATTTGTTTACTCTGAAGTCACGTTTGACCGCAAGAGATTTTTGCCGCTTTTCCACTGCATGGTACAGTTCGGTATGGCTCAATATGGCTCACTTTTTGGTGCTTTTCCACTGCATGGGATGGCTCAGTACAGAATGGTACGGCTCGTTTAAATAGTCCCACCTCGGTTGAGGTTCCAAGCGAACCGTACCGATACTAAATGTGACATGTAAACACTGCAGATCACTGATTGGTCAGAGAGAATTGTCACTACCAGCGTCATTGGATTTGAAACACGAGACACCAAACCCGCTAGATTTGTCTCACAATTGATAAATGACAAGGGGTACTTATTTACATATTCTGAATTTTTACAGACATTCTGTATTCCAATATCTCCACAAGAATACAGCATCGTATTTGATGCAATACCAACAGGTTTTTTGAGACTTCTGCAAGGCATCAGTGAATCTCACAAGCAATCAACGTTTAAAAAAGAGGTCTTGTTGAACGGTGTTGATATTAATGACAGTAAATGTAATAATACATTTTTCAGACGTTTGATTCATTGTCCTACAACATTTCGACATAAATTCTTTTGGAATGACCATTTTGAGAATATTAATTGGAGATTGATTTGGACTTATAACAACAAATACTGTATCAATAATAAAGTTAATGAAATATACTTTAAAATAATACATAAAATTTATCCAACAAACCATTTCCTAAAAAGATATAAAAATGATCTTTCTGAATCTTGTGTATTCTGTAAAATGGATACTGAAACTATTTTACATCTTTTTTTTGATTGTATGTATGTTAAATTCTTTTGGATTGATGTGGAATATTTATTTAATATGTTAAGTGGAATCCAAATTAATATAGAGAAAAGAGATGTTATTTTTTATTATGACAAAAAAGGTATAGATAAGAGTCATGTGTTTATGTTAAATCTTATAATATTACTTGGTAAATTTCATATACACAAATGTAAATGGTCTGAAAGGATACCTAATATCACCCATTTCAAGGCTGACATGAAGATTTATTTTGAAACATTACAAGGACTGTCAAACCGCAAAGCAATCAGAACTATAAACATTTACAAAGACTTAAATTCCTCTTCTTTAATTTAAATATACATGTATACCCTTTTTTTTTTTTCCTTTCTTTTTTTCCTCTAATTTCTGGAAATATTTTTTTTTTAATATTTTTGATATGAATGTTACTGTTCGCAATATATAATAACTAAGGTAAAAGTGTTATTGATTCATGATGATATGAAACTCTTCAGAGCATTATCTGTGAAACATTTATATCTGTTGAATATATGTGAAATTTGTACAATAAATAATTTTGGGGAAAAAAAAAAAAAAACCGCTAGATTTAAATAGTAACAACCCACAGTATCATTTGTTCGCGAAACCACTTGCTTTAAATGACTGGCGCACGCAACTTGTAAAAAGAAATGGCTGTATCGTGGTCAGTAGACGAGGTGCAGACTTGTTGGTAGACGAGGAGCGGATCCATGGCAGTAGAGGAGGCGCAACTATAATGATCAGTCTATAATAATCCCACGCACTTTGAAGCATACTGACTGCAATGGAAAAGCAAACCGAAAGTAAAGCGAGCCGAGCCGTGCCGTACAGAGCCAAACTGAGCCGAGTAGTACCACGCAGTGGGAAAGCACCAATAGTTAGTAGAATGTCTAAAGTGGACTATCGCATTAAAGTGTTACCGAAATTAAAGCTGCTCTGGAAGTTAAAAACTTAAGGACATCGGCATCTACCTATGCGTACGAACGTTTGTGCACATTTATGTGTGTACGCTTGTGCTATACAAGACACATTTATGATGAAGAATGGAGTCTCCAAGTAAGCATTATGTATTCACTGTCACTAGGTGATTTGTCATTAACTCTGCAAAGTGACTTTCTAGACTAGTCTATTATAGAAGAGGAGGAAAAGAGAGTTGCTTTATCTTCTTGAATTAGATTTGTGCTATTCCCTGGAGCGATATTCGAAATGTGTTTTCCTAATCGTGGCGCAGAAAACAAAAGCACAAAAGCGAAAACAAATGTGGTCTTTAGGGTAAGATTGATGAACGAGAGATGTTCATGACTCAGTGGAGGTGTTTCAGAGTTGGGCATCTCCTCTTCAGGTCTCACAACTTTGCCGAGCTCTCGCTGATAAAACATGAACATAAAGTACTTTCAAATCCCATTCCTTAATAGCCATCCCAACAAGCCGCAAAGCTACATCAGATCAGATTGCTCTGAAACTTGTCTGTTTCTATAAAGAGGATTGAAAAAAAAAAGAACATAAGAAACCTTCAAGCCTTTCCTTTGCACAAAAGGTTCTTTATAGTGGAAAAAGGTTCTTTAGATAATTAAAATGTTCTTCACACCAAGAAAAAAAAGAGAAATTTTAAGAACAGTGCACTGAAAGGTTCTTTTGGGAAGCCAAAATCGGTCTTCTATGGCATTGCCACAAAAACACGTTTTTGAAACCTTAGTATACTAAGATTGTAAAAGTGTGTAAAAAAGGGTTTAGGAGGATATTCATAATTGGTTGTAGGTTTACATTTCATTTTGTGTTCTATTGCTTGTATTGAGCTGACCACATTATTATTGTTATACCTGCTTCTGTTATGTTGCTTGCTTCTTTGAAGTCCTTGTTGTCAGGTGCAAAATTACTGATATCAAAATATGTTGATAAAACGAACTGACAAATATCTGCAATAGTGGCAGTTTTACAGTTTAAAGGAAGATTGATTTCTGTGCAGTTCCCATCACTGAGAGAATATTGGTTGAAGCTCCACTAATTTGCTGGTGATAGAGAAGCGAATGAAACCAGAGACACATCATCTTTCTGTGCTAATTCAATAATGGTGACTGATTTAAAACATATCGACTAACGTGTCTGTTGATGGACCCGTAACAGACCCCAGTCCAGCAGCAGAGCAAGACAATGCCCAGAGGAACACTGACAGGTTCTGAGTGCGCTTCCTGTGTTTGACTATAAATAAAGTGCTGGTGTGAGCAATAAACAAACTGTGTGTTGTAGCATGTCAGAGCAGCGAGCTAAGACCACTTTAATGATTCGGAGGGGCCTCGGGGGTCCAGAGTCCAAATGATGATTATCACACCCTGTAATAACCTCAGCTTTATCATTTCCCTTTCACAGATCCCTGCAGCTCCCAAGGAGAGGCATAATCCAGTCAGGATTTGGATGGATTTACCAGTTATTTAGCAAATAAACATCAAGCCATCCAAGGGAAGAAGAACAGATGGATGATTGGGTAGATGTGCGTGAACAGGCCACAATCATCAGGGAAAATACAGATAACTGCAGAACAATATTAAATAACACATATTCCATAATATATTTAAACGTATATATATATATATATATATATATATATATATATATATATATATATATGGTGAAGTTCTGCTGAAGATTTGCTTCAGGTTCATAGGTTTGTTTTAAACATTATTAGCATAAAAGCATGTTCTGGTTCTGTAAACACATACTATACCGTTCAAAAGTTTGGAAGAAGCGCAAGGCTGCATTTATTTGATCAAAAATACAGTAAAAACAGTAATATTGTGAAATATAGTGACAATTTAAAATAGCTGGTTTCTATTTGAATAATTTTTAAAATGCAATTTATTCCTGTGATGCAAAGCTGAAATTTCAGCATCATTACTCCAGTCTTCAGTGTCACATGATCCTTCAGAAATCATTGTTTCTGTTGATTTGCTGCTCAAGAAACATTTCTTTTTATTATTATAAGTGTTGAAAACTGTTGTACTGCTTAATATTTTTGTGGAAACCTTTTTCAGGTTTCTCTGATGAATAGAAAGAAATATTTTGTAACATTATCAATGTCTTTAGCATAATTTCTGATCAGTTTAATGTATCCTTGCTAAATGAAAGTATTACTTAAATATATATATATATATATATATATTATTGACCCCAAACTTTTGAATGGTAGTGAAAATGCAGGATTTTAGCATGAACAATTATAGACAACTCTTTTTAGAATAAAGATATGATGTCTCTTTATTTCCCAAACATGTTATGCTGTGTTTTTCTGAGGTGCAGAGACCACACATGCTGACTGAGGTTGATGGGAGTAGCCAGAAAACTCAAGACGGACCTTTCGATACTTTGAATTCTGAGTTATCAGGTAAGCAACAGCCTTTTTCTAATGGCTCTTTCTTTATCCATAACAATATAAACAAATAACTGAACTGACATTCTGGGTCTCGAGCAGGGGTGCAAAAGTTCCTGGAGGGCCGCAACCTTGCTCCAACACGCATACCTGGAGTTTTCAAATAAGCCTGAAGGACTTGATTAGGTGGATCAAGTGCATTTAGTTAGGGAATGTTTACACAACAAAATTTTTTCCTTTGCGTTTTCCTCATACAGATGACAACATTGTCAAAAACAATCCCCGTTTACACGGATCCGCGAAAATGACTAAAACGCTGTATTATGAATGCTAGGCCAGTAGTTGGCGATGTCACTTTGGAAAGGAACACTACGCATACCTTGACGTCACTGTTTTCACAAATTTGCGTTTTACACGGAGATGATAGCGGTATCATTTTCAAAAACTTGCACTTTAAATCCTGTTTTCAAAAGTTTGCATTTTCAGGCCCCCAAAATGACAGTTGTCGTGTAAATGAATGGCCAAAACGCATAAAAAGTTTTTAGTTGGAAACAGTGACATACAAACGGCCCCTCAAATCTGCAGGGCTGTGGCACCCCCTTGCACCCCCGGTCTAGAGCAATATATCAGTAGGGGTTAACAATATCGAAAAAGACTTAAAGGTCACAAATACAGTATCTGAAATGAAAACCCAAGTGCACTTCCCAGGCGTTAACAGTCATTTTTCAGTATGGGAGTGGGAGTTTTCTGTAACAAGTTTAGTCAGTGGGCTTCATGTCAAATATATAGGGAAGAAATGTGGTTATTATAAATCAGACACCAACCCTTTTAGCTTGTAAGAAGTTGCTTGTGACTAATGTTACAAACAAAACACAAAGTGTAAGAAAAAGAAAGAACAATGCTAGATTATACAGGAAAAATGGTATTCTGCGATTACACAGCTCAACAGTGGTAACACATATAAACAACATGCAATGTTATACACAATTCTAGACCTTAAACTAACAAAGAACAACCGCGCAAACTTGTTTCACAGTTTCTTTGAGTAATTTGACCCAAATCTTCTCAGATATAACTGGCAGCACTACCATACTGAGATAAATGTAAACACTTGGCTGTACAAAATTTGTGTATTGGTGTTTAGTCTAGTAAAAATTAGAAATCATGAAAAGTCAACATGGGACACAAATCCTCCATTGTTAAATTTATTGTATAGCTGCTATGATGTTCGATGAGTATTTAAAATACATACATTTTTTACCACCCAAAATGAATGACCATAATTACCATAAAATCCATAATAATATTAACAGATCACTAATATCCAATGACAAAAAAAAAATGTAAACAATTTAACCAATGTCTGGTTGAAAGAATGACTTTTAACCTTCGCTTTGTTTCTCTAATGGAAATTACATAATGTACCTTTGTGTGATGAATCTCCCATGCCTTTTGGTGACAATGTCACCTCTGCAACAATGCCGTCCCCTTAATGGGGGTCTTGTCTCTGTCCTGGCTGAGCTAAGGGAAGGGGACCAAGTGAATCATTCTATCCATCCTTACTTAAGCCATACAAATGTCATTATCCATGTTTTCGCTAGTTAACATGATCACTGGATGTACATGCTAATCCACGGCAGAATGAATGTTCATTTAACATTATTAATAGTGATACAGTTTTGGAAAAACTACAAACCGAGGGGGGAACGTGGAGTGAGCCCAGCTGTTGTTTTCTTTCGTTGTTTCTGCATGAGCAGCCATGGTTTAAAGGGCAGTGGATGTCTGTGCTCTGGCGCAAAGGGAACTACTGTTCCCTTTCTTTTTTTTCCACTCATCTGGGGCACTTGGTAGTTTCTAAAGAAAAAATATCCAATTAATTCCTGTTTTGTTTTGATGGCGTTTGGTGTACTAATTAATACTGGTTGAGGCGCTATTTGAATGCTGGCGTCAGTCTAATTGTTTTGGCCATGTGCCGTGTAAACAACATGGTTTGCATTTGCACATGAAAGATGTTAGACATTTGTTTCTGAGTGTTTCAGAGATAAGTTGGCATTTTATGTTTTTTCATTAGAGTTTAAGAGCCTCAAGAGGTTTTTAGGAATTTAAATTTTCTACATATTGAAGCTGCACATCTCTTTACTATATTGAAGTCTTTCAATGCAAACACTGCCAAATGCACAGAATTAAAATTAAACCTCTACACAAACCTGATTCTAATGCGTTGTGGTGCCCACTAGAAAGCCAAGGATGGCTGAAACTGTCAGACAACAGAAAAACAGACGAAAAGCAGAATAACATTACCATTTATAGAAAACATAGTTTAGTAAAATTGGTTTATATATATATATATATATATATATATATATATGGTCAATTTGATGCAACCATGCTAAAAAAATTAAATAAATGGCAAGTACACGGCTTACTGACATAGTCCACGCTTCAAAAATCCTCCGGAAAAAGTATAAGATAGCAATGGCTTACTATTTTAATGGATTATGATTTGGGACACACTAATTCTAATCTGAGATAATCCTGTTTAGAATGGATAGCAGCCAATGTGAATTGTGATAAAGCTCATAACTACTCATTAGACGCGCACACATCTCTCTCTGACCTGAGAACAGGCAGTAAACACGTAACATTTATTGTAACTCTTACAATAGTTTCTTAGTGGAGTCTTTGTTTGTTTGGAGGTCTAATGCTATTATTTTCCCTAATGTTTAATCCATCATTCAGGAAATCAGCACTTTAAAACATGTATTATGGGATCAGACCTTAAAGATTTGTTCCGTTCCCATGACCTGAGAAGAATGTTTATAAGCACTGTTCTGTATCTCAAACTCTTCCTCTCCTTTCCTTGAACTCAAAATCTAGAGATCTGTGATCTGGAAAAGGAAACGCTAGGTTTGTCCACTGATAATACGTTATGAGACATGTAAAATCTAAGATGAACCATTCCAAGTTTGTAATTACATTTACTATTAAAAATTTTAAATAACGTATCCAAAAAAATGTGATCAAAATTAATAATTAGAAAGTGACAAATACAAGACAGTAACAATAAATAGATATGACGTGATAATTATGAAATTTAAAGTTACAAATATACACAACAGTATACAACCCACAGAATGGGCTGTAACTTTATCCGGCACAGATTT
Source organism: Ctenopharyngodon idella (assembly GCF_019924925.1). Taxonomy (NCBI): domain Eukaryota; kingdom Metazoa; phylum Chordata; class Actinopteri; order Cypriniformes; family Xenocyprididae; genus Ctenopharyngodon; species Ctenopharyngodon idella. The sequence continues at coordinate 12,552,230 of NC_067242.1, forward strand.
GTTTTCATTTCACAAAAAATTAAACATGATGTCTATCCAGACTACGGTCCAAAGAGAGCCTTCATCTTCATGTTGGTCTAACTGGTCTTTTCAGACTTGGAAGCCTTAAATTGAATTTGCTGCAATTTGTGCTCAGAAGTTGAATGGGACAATCTCTGCACAGTAATAAATTAGAAACATTGAGACATGCTGATAAAACAGGAAGCAAACAAGATAAATCAAGAGAGAGGGAGAAAAAGGGTGCTGTAATTCCATCTCTATTTGCAGCTCCAGGTCTTTTTGTTCTGGTGTTGTTTTGCTACAATTGCTACAGTAGTTTCTTTTTTTTCTTTCTCACCAGGAACTGTTTCCTACAGAGCCTGAAAAGTCACCTGTAGGAGAAAAAAAAAAAAAAAAAAAAAAAAACAAGACCCATGGCTACAGTTTTGCAATTTGTCCCTCAATTTTATAAACCACTCTCACAGATTCTTAAATTATTCCATAAGTTTAACAAATTTGCAATCCGTACCCACATATTCAAAACCCGTGGCCATGCTTTCGCAATCCATTCCCACAGATTTGCAAACTCGGATTTGTGGCTACTTTCTCATTTTAGAAACCTGTGCCGACTGATTCGAACAGGCCTCACATTGATTACTTATGCAGAATTGTTACATTGCATTGACAATTTCCTTGATATTTAATATATGACCTAATGTAGAGAGTTTATTTAAGACATGTAAAGTAATGTTTTTGACTTGAATAAAACTCATTCATTAAAATGTTACATCATAAAGCACATTTAGGTTGCCACTATTCCAGTGAGGAAATATACAGCATGCAATACATTTCTCAATGTCATTTGATTAAGGATCATCTTGGTACATAAGACTTTTCAGCTTCGCATAGAAAAAACAATTTGTTAACCACTTACTTGGGAGCTTGTTCTGTTCTTGTTGGTAGACCACAGATTTTTAAAATTAAGTAGGGGCCACAAATATGTGAGTACAGTTTACAAACCCTTGGGAATGGATTGCAAAAGTGTGGGCACGGTTTATTTGTGGATTTGTGGGAACGGATTAGCAAATCTGAGAGTATGAAGTGGGTATGATTTAACAATTTAAACAATTTAAAGTCGTCAAGAAACTGAAGTATTTTCTTCCCTATTGTGATGTATATCTCAGTGAAACGGCTTCTCGCACAAGGACAAATGTAGGACGGGACTCGATTTTGTCCACTGGGAATTGATTGGATGGTTGTGGTTCGCTATTGGTCAATCTTATGTGAGTGACAGGTTGTCCCGCCCTTGTGCCAGTAAACACGTCATCAGAGAAGAGAAGAGATGTCGCTGCAAGAGGGTGGAGAAGTTATTTTGATTAAAGATTATGAGACACATGAATTAAAGGTCCAGTGTGTAATATTTAGCAGGATCTATTGACAGAAATGCAATATAATATACATAACTATGTTTTCAGTGGTGTATAAAGATCTTACATAATGAACTGTTATGTTTTTATTACCTTAGAATGAGCCATTTCTGTCTACATACACCGCAGGTCCCCTTACATGTTAAGTCGCCATTTTGTGCCGGCATGTTTCTACAGTAGCCCTAAATGGACAATGCTCTACAGAGCGTGTTTCGTCACTAAGGTGTTCTTCTTCTTTGTTGGTGTTTTTAGAGGCAGCTTGCATCATCACAACGTTGAATACGCACAGTAGTAGAAGAAGTAGTAGTAGTAGTAGTAGTCGTCTGGTTTATTAGAAGCAGAGACCGTTCTTTGTTAGAAGAAAGAAGAAACCTCATTGCTTGACTGGCTACTCTCTGCTGTGTCAGACGATGACATCTTTGTCCTGTGTTGGCTACCGTAGCTTCTCTATGTGCTTCGAAAGGGAGTGGTGAGTGGTGGACTGAGCAGTTGGTTGCAATTCGCAACCTCACCACTAGATGTCACTAAAATTTACACACTGCACCTTTAAAAAAAAGATGTGCATGAACATATCTTTTATAATAAATACTGCATTATTTCATAAAAAAATCAAGAATTGTTTATTTCGATTATTTGGCGACTTTAAGAATATGTGAGCACGGTTTATAAAATGAGGGGACGAATTGCAAAACCGCAATTCTCTTAAAGAAGTCTCCTAAAGGTGATTTCCTTGGCTCTGTAGTTCCCATTTTAAAATACCCCGTTTTCTCTTTCATATGTTTTAGAATAATTGTGGTGAGAGCTCATATTTGTGAGAGCACAAAGAATAGAAGGATATCACTTTATTTCAAGGAAGAGCCACGTGTCTTTTTCTAAGTTCAACAGTGTGACGAACTAAAACCACTTATGGAAATGGTCCATTTCTCTCAGTGGGAGCCATTTTGGCACTGTTGTCCGAGATATGACTCACTTTTGTATGGAAACAGATAAAAGATAGGATGCCTGCAGCAGTTTTTAGATGTTTACGGCATTTCTTGTATACCCAAAAAAGTACGCTGAAACACACCCTCCGCTGTGAGGCAGAAGGTCACACACAGGAGGAGGCAGAACTGTGTGAAATGCACACGTCGTCTCTGCCTTTCTCTCCGCCGGTGCTCATGCCTCTAACGGCACAGCCAATTAACAGAGGAGAAGGGTGTAAGGACTGCTGTGTTGACAAAGCGTTCTCATTCCCCTGTGAGTTGTGTGGCTCCCAGATCACTGGTGTACCGTGTTTTCTCACATTGGCCTATGAGGCAGTGCCTCGTTTTCTCGCCCGGCTGCACAGACTCCCTTGATTTGAAGTGAGAGCTGCAGTCATTACAGTCAAGGTGACCCAGCATTTGCATACACAGTGGTGCAGTACATGCATGTAAAGGGACGACAAGTCTGTTTGATGCTGTACACCATTTTATTAACTATGCAGGATTTAGTGAACAAAAAATATAAATGCATGACAATATCAATGATGAATCCATATTCAAAACCCTATCGAACCTTTAAAGGATTAGTTCACTTCTGAATGAAAATTTACTCACCCCTATGTCATCCACTTCGGTCGAAAAGAAATTAAGGTTTTTGAGGAAAACATTCCAGGATTTTTCTCCATATAGTGGACTTCAGTGGGGTTCACCGGGTGGAAGGTCCAAATTGCAGTTTCAGTGCAGCTTCAAAGGGCTCTACACGATCCCAGACAAGGAATTAGGGTCTTATCTACCGAAACGATTGGTCATTTTCTAAAAAACAAAACAAAAATTCATATACTTTTTAACCACAAATGTTCATCAAATACCCACTGAAGTCCACTATATGGGAAAGAATCCTGGAATGTTTTCCTCAAAAACCTTAATTTCTTTTCGACTGAAGAAAAAAAGACATGAACATCTTGGATGACATGGGGGTGAATAAATTATCAGGAAATTTTCATTCAGAAGTGAACTAATCCTTTACATTCATCTGGATAGAAAACACTTAGTATGTATTTTTTTCAATTACTCTTTCTGCAGCTTACATTGTTCGCCAGTAGACAGGCAACTTGTTTTTTATTCAATCTTACAGCCAGTTGGTTCAAAAACATTCATTCTGCAATGAAACAAGTGACCGTGTTTATGAGTATATTACTGAATCATTCACTCAACCAATTCATTCAAAACACTGATTCATTCAGCAACGAAACAAATGGCCGTGTTCATGAGTGTATTACTGAATTATTCACCCTGTCGATTCGTTCAGAACACTGAATTGGTCTTTATGAGTGAACAGTTCATTCATTCAATCAACTAATTTGATGATACAGTATATTCAGTAATGAAACAAGTGGGTGTCTTTGGGAGTGAGTCATTAAATCATTCACTCAAACGTTTCATTCAAAAGCACTGATTCATTCAGAAACTAAACATGTGTCTGTCTTTATGAGTGAGTCATTCAGTCCTTTAATCAACTGATTTGTTCAAAAACACTGATTCATTTAGAAACCAAACAACAATACTGTGTGTTGCTCAGAAATAGTTGATTCTGTTTTGGCTTTGTTAGCAACTGCCTTTTTCAAGACACGTAAAAGCTTTAATAAATCATAAGTGGGGTATTACTGGTGGGTTTTATGTCATAGAATAAAACGTGAAAATATCTTGAACTTGTGTTCACCACGGACCTTATTTCAGGCTTTCAACAAAAATCCCATTCAAAAAACCCACTGACTTCTGGACGATTGAACTGAAAGTGCTAAAACTCGTCTCCTACAAAAATACGTCATCCCTGCAGCACTCTATTATTGAACTCTTTTAAAATCAGTATCACACTTGCAAATTATCCACACATGAACTTAAATTAACTTATTAAACCTTGTCACTTTTCTGCATTGTGTTTCGGACATGAATGAAACCTTAAATCTTGGTTTTCTCGGGAGAGTTGTGCTATTAAACTGATTGATTTGACATATGATTTTGGGCCTGGTGGGTGATTAAATACAGTTGACTCTGAAGGAAAATCCCAAGCCACATCTATTGACCACAATGTGAGGTGTGGGCTCTAGTTACTTTCAATCTTCTCAGCTGAATTCGTCCTGTACTGCTTGACAATTCACAATGAAGAAAATCACCTATACTTGTTTTGTCTGTGCGACTTTTGTTTTGTTTCCACTCAACAGATCTGCATGAAGACAAAGGGAGCTAAATCACTGATTAAGAGTCATATTTAACGGCAAGCATGTATTTTCTGAACAATGCCAGGAGAGGAACGGGAATTGTATTTATATAAATGCTGTCCTTTATTTTACTCCTTTACAGGGGCTCACTGTGCCAAAATGAAGCGTGATTTATCTTGTGTCGTGAAACACTGGGGTTTCTGAGGAGCTTGCTCTTTCCACGAGTAAACAATTGGATGCCCTTAATGAGCATAAATTGCACTGTTGTTTGTTCAAGGTCAGACGTTTACATGAGAAATTGGCCAGGGAACATAGTTATTTCATTCCCATTGCTTAGTGTGTAATAAATTACCCCTCCCCCATGCATATCTACCAGTTTAAAGGGGTAATTATGTAAGCATACAGAAATCTTTCTAAGATGAAAAGTATTACAACCTCTATCCCACTCCAAGGCAAATCTGTAAAGGAAAAACTCTGTATGCTCACAGTTATAATGTCAGAAATTACAGAAATGATTTCTCTAAATATGGAGATTGATTTATCCGGCATAGTAAGACCACACAGCTTGTGCCCAATCTCCATTTCAATATTATTTGCCATCCTACTAGCTGTATTTTTAACTATAATTTACATTTTATCACTTTTAAACAAATTACTCAAACGTTAAAGAACAATTAATCACAGATCATTACACAAGTCTTTGCTTAATCCTCCTAATTCTTCACCTGAGGCTGGTGAGCATTTGATCATATTACACAAAATGAGATATTAAAATCTGATTGTTTTTGAAGTATCACACAAAGTGAACCAAAATAATGTTTTATGCATGCATTGTTCTCTGCAGAGAGATAAAAAATCAATGCTTTGCATTTCACTCGTGAATATCCATCAATCCACTCTTAAATGAGAGAATGATTGCATATACTTAGGCATGTTTATCTGTTGAAGACTGTTGGCTGCTCCCCAGTGTGTAGTTCGGATTTAGTTTGAAAACACTCTCTCACACTTGGCTTGCATTTCCTCATTAAGTTCCAAGACGAACCTGTGGTCGTAACCAAAGAACAAAAATATTATTATTCGAAAATAATAATAACCAGACTGAAGGAGTCAATGACCACTGAGCGCAGAATGGGAAAATGCCGCCTTTGCATTCCAACTCAAAACATATGCTTTGAAAAACAGTCTAGTTGAACTTTAGATTGTTGCTGGATCACAATTATGTCTTCAAGTACCTTTTATCTCTTGGTTTTAAGGGAGAACTTGAGAAACGGTACAGAGTAACCACATAACTTATCACTGAATGACATTTCAAAAGATGATTCTAATGTTTGTTGTTTGGCTTTTTCTTTCAGTTTTAAAGAAGAACACTGAAAGTTATGCTGTCATAAAGACAAAAAAATCATTTCTGTTTGAGGTCTTTAAAAATATCGAAAAACCACATGTCCCAACCCTTAACGTGATTGTCCTCAGCATGCAATTCAAAGTAGGCCTGTGTGATGTTTTTCAGGTTGAAATCCACTTCCAAAATCAGCTCATGATCAAAAAGACTAATTTGCTCATTTGATTTGCTAATTTGCAAATTAAACCAGTAAACCATTTGACCTTTTTGTTTTTAGTCACACACTAGGAGATTTAGCTGATGTTATAAACATCTTTGTTTAAAAAATTAAGAAGTCTTTGGCTTGATGGCATGCCTGAAGTAATTAATTTTAAAAAATACTTAGTGTTTTATCCCACGTCTCTTAATTACACATAATCCTCTTTAGAAATGATGTAAATAAGTTTGGCCTAACCGAATATATGACTTCTTATGATTTCTTACATCAGAAACCCTCAACCGGCTGTCAGTCCTCCTGAATACTGTCTATTCAGAATGTCATGTTACCTGACAGATGATTGACAGTCATGGGTGCGCTTTGACTTTATGGCAGGCAGAGGCAGGTTTGTTTATTATAGTAGAGTAATGTTGAATCAGACATGAGAGCAGCTATTTGACTTGAGGGGAGGGAGGGAGGCTTCAATGCCCTTTTAAAATGTCTGTGTGTGTATTTAGAAATTGGTCACAATGAAGGCCATTTTAATTCATTCAAGTCACGAATACCCTAAGGGCATCAGTGTAGCTGAAATAAGTTAGCTAAAATAATATGAATATGTGGCATAACACGTAAACAGTGGCCGTGTCTTAAAACATGGTAAGTTGCTTACATAAATAGTTTTTCTGGCCATCACAGTCATGTTCCCAATCCAAAGGCTATCTCAGAATGTAGGCTCAAATACCTTTTTGGATACCTCATTTTGGTTAAAATTTGAGAACATCATGTATACTTCATAAAACAATTCAACCCAGTCTCATTAGAAACACGTACCTGTGGGAACATTTGGGAACTTATCACTGCAGTTTCGATGTGAAATGTCCACTGAGCGGCGCTAAAAGCGTGTTCATTTTTTTTGCTGGAACAGATAAACGTGAATGGTAAATTTTTATGACGTTGGTTTTTATACGAATCACCGCAGTTCTGATTTGAAATTTGCACTCCAATGCGTTTTAAAATAACGTACCACCAACACTACATCTAAACCTACCCGATAGTGTTAACAAAAGCAAATGTGACATAAAAAGCATCCGTAATCGTGCCGTTTTAGCTTGTTTTGCTTTCTCACCGTGACTCGCCTTTCACGTGATTCGTATCCAGGGCTTCCTCGTCCTAAGTACAACTACGTACCAGCTGAGCTACCGAGCAAGTTTGTTATGCCAGAAAAGCGAAACATATGGAGCTGGTTAAGCGATGCAAAGTCCAAAATATATTTGTTTACAAATCTCTGGTTAAAAAAAACAAAAAAACGTTTGAAGTCATAACATAATATTGTGCAAGGAGACGTGAAAACGAGTCTTTATTAGTCCATATTCTGACCCCGTTATCGTAACTGTGTGAAAACGATTAAAAGCGCTTGCCGTTTTACTGCCTCTAGCGTTCATTTCTGTTGGAAACTGCAGTGATATGTACGCATTGGTACGTATTTTGGCGACTCGCAAAAACATTCCCACAGGTACATCCCACAATACATTGCTGTCTGAAATTGTTGCCTCATATATCTTTTGACATACCTTATTGTTGTCTAAGGGTGTGTTCACACTTGTATAGTAGTTTTATAGTTGTATAGTAGTTTGTATAGTAGTTAAATCAGATTTCCAGTGTGAACATGGTTCTGAACTGACCTGCATGCGCAAAAGAACGATACAAACAGGGTTGCCAGGTTTTTACCACAAAATCCACTCAATTGCTTCTCAAAACTAGCCCAATCACGTTCCATAGGGTATCCCGGTAAAAATCGCATTCCAGGGGTTAAATATCATGTTAGTGCAGTCGCTTCAACCCACAGAGTTGCAAAACAACCTGCGGCAACAGTGAAAAAGTAACCCAATTCTGTGGGAAAACACACACTGTCATACGGAAGTAAACACGGAGGGCATTAAAGTAAGCAGTTATGTGTTTATGGTGTGATCTGCCGCAGAAGCCAGCAAAATTATACACAGGCAATATGAAAAATAAAGACAATGATGTGACAAAAGAGAGCAAAGTTTTGAAACTTTTATATTCAAGCCCTCATGTTTTGCTTGGATTATAGGGCTTGTATTATACTGCGGTCACATTACTAAACATTCCCAAATTGGAATTGAAAAGATCAGATTCCATGTGGTTTGTACTATTCACACTGTCACGGGGAAAACAGATATGAGTCACATATTGGCAAAATTAATCAGGTTTGGGCCACATTTACCTGCAGTGTGAACGTAGCCAGATTTGCTGCAGGAAGACGTCAGTTCCCACGCCTGTACTCAACTGTAATAGGCAACATAGCTCAAGAACACCAGGTATGCTTGAACATTCTGTCCTTTTTAAGGTCGCATCTTGTGACATCACTTCCTGTTGTTAGTTTGTTTAGACGTTTTTGTTGTATTGAGTTCATATTTCAGTCACACTGCATCAGAGTTCATCTGGAAGTGGGCCAAGACTTGAAACAGAAACAGTTGCTGGTTTAACTACAAGGCATTATTTGAGATGAGTTACAGGAGCAATGCATTAGCAGTATTTCTTGTCCCATTAGGGCTGTTGTGAGTTGCGAGTAGCTGTCGTTGCAGGCGGTGACTGACTGATGTCTGACGGGCTGTCACACACAGCTTCTGTCACACGTCTCTGAAGTTTCTCGTGTCTCTTCTCACCAAGAGAGGGTGTCAGTCAGTAACGCCACTGTCGTTTCTTAGCATGATGTCAGATATCAGACAGCACGCAGGCGCCTCCAGATTGAAGCAGTTTATTTGTGCATGAATTATATTTGACTGGTCTGCAGTCAGTGTTGAGGGAATTCTGACCGACTGTTAACCTAGAAATAGTGGTGGTGTGGTTTTGGTTAATATTGGTTGAAGTTTTGGGTTTATGACCTAATAGTTTTGGGTTTGAACCCCACACTTAACCCTGGGTTTGTTTGAGGAGGACTGCTCTTATAATAAGTGGACTGGCACTTTGGTTAAAAGCATCTGCTTTGAATTGATTTAACTGATGTCCTGTGTTGTGTGGTATGTATTTCTTTGCCAGTCCTGCTAGAAAATATGTGTGGTCAGGGTTTAGATGATAATGTCACATTTCTCTAGTAGTAGTTCAGTGGGTAATTCCAAAGCCATTTTATCAGTCCAATCTTGCAGGCATGTGGGTGGAATGAATAAATAGTTCAGGATAATGAAATAGGATAATAAGGTGTTTCTGTGAAGGTTGAAAAGCAGTGTCAAATTTGATTAGATGCATACTTGTTAAGTCAAGTCTGATCCGTGGTAGAATACTGTTTTTTGATTACATCTTTTTTTTTATTATTTTATTATATATTTTATTTTAAGTCTGTAAGTATAGCCTACACTACTGTATGGAAGATTGTTTCTGAATAAAAAATAAAAAAGGTAATTGCGACCTTTTTATCTCGCAATTCTGACTTTTTTCTCAGAATTGTGTGATATAACATTGCAATTGCATGTTATAAAGTCAGAATTGCGAGATATAAACTCGTAATTCTGACTTTTTTCTCACAATTGCAAGTTTATATCTCGCAATTCTGACTTTATATCTCACAATTCTGACCTTATAACACAATTTTTGTGAGATATCTCGCAATTCTGAGAAAAAAGTCAGTCTTTGAATTGGACTTTATAACACGCAATTGCAAGTTTATATCTCAGAAGTCAGAATTGTGAGATATAAACTCGCAATTGCGAGAAAAAAAGTCAGAATTGCGTGAAAAAAAGTTAGAATTACGAGATATACAATTCTGACTTTATTTCTTGCATTTGCGAGTTTATATCTCACAATTCTGAGAAGTAAGTCAGAATTACATAATTGCAGAATTGTGTTGATGTAAACTCGCAACTGAGACAAAAAGTTGCAATTATCTTTTAAATTGCTTTATTTCATGGCAGAAACAAGCTTCCATACAACAGTATTTTAAATTGTTTCATATTTTTATTTTGTGTTGATTCATTTTTTATTTTATTTTTATTTTATTCATCCATTCTCCAAACCTTGTATCCTCTGTAAGGTCGCAGGGATCACGAAGCCTTTCCCAACGTTTTTTTATTTTATTTTATTTTATTTTTTTCATTTATGTGCAGTATTTAAATGTGTGTATGTGTGTGTATATATATATATATATATATATATATATATATATATATATGAAGTGTGCAGAATATATATATATATATATATATATGTGTGTGTGTATATATATATATATATATATATATATATAATGTCACAGTCACCCTCATGTTCTGTTTGTTTTGGTTTTCTCTTGTCACATGTGCTCACTTGTTCTAAGTTCCCGCCACTCATCAGTCACCATGGACACTAACCACCATCACAGCTGCACGTCATTAGTTAATCTTCGTGTATATAAGTTCCTTTTTGTTTTCGATCACCGTCATTTTACATTGTGTTATTCCTGCCTGCCTGCCTGTTCGAATTAAACTTGGATTACTTTGTATTTGAACTGTTCTTCTTCGTCTTCCTTTGTGAACACAGCCCTGACAGATGATCGGACTGCCCGAAATGGACGAGAGGGCAATAATGCTCGTCCGGGCTCAGGAGAGCCCAGAACTTTTTTCTTTCGTCAAAGACTTTATTTGTTTGGCCGTCACCAGTTCCCTGGACAACAAGACCCTCAAGACCTTGTTCCGGATCGGGGCTACTTTCCACCAACACCTCGACCTCCCAGACACCACCGGACTGAACTGGAGAGAAACTGTTTGTCGGTGTCTGGAGAGCGTCATGCCCCGATCTGGAGCACAGCCAGACCCAGAGCCAGTAGCAGCACCCTCGAACGTGGAGAACTCGCGTATGCCCCCCGCAGACGGTGAGTCAGCACCCGCCACGACACGTCAGCAGATGTGCAGCCCTACCGCAAGTCTGACCAGGGGTGTGAGCCAGCAACATCAGCGGATGAGGGAGTCACGACAACGGAGGATGAGGACTGGCTCATCGACTTCAGTGAGGAAGTTCCATCTCCCACCCTTTCCCACCATCATTTCTGAACGGTACTAATGACTGTAAAGACTGTATATTACTCACCATTACGCCGTCGATATCTTCACCACCTCCTTCACCCCAGAGCTCAGCCAGTCCTCCAACCATGCCCCTGCCGGAGGTCCACAGCCCTGCGCCGTCTCCATGGGAGCCCCGCTCTGACGTCGAGCCACAGATCGTGTGTCCACCTGCAGCGCCATCACCTGAGGATCCTGCGGCTCCACCTCCGGCCTCTGAGGTCCTCGTTCCATCTCGGCCTGTCGACCTGTCGGCTCCGTCGGGGCTCCTCCCTCCTACGACTTCACCGGAGACCCTCGGACTTCCGGTTTCTCCGGGTTCCCTCATCCTGCCGGCTCCCCCTTGGTCAGTTGTTGCACCTCTTCCATCACAGACTTGCGGTCCATCTGCTGCTCTCCGTCCCTCCACCCCTACGACGTCAGCGGGCTCCTCCTTCCCCTCGGTGTTGCCTCTGTCACACTGGATCCACCTCAGCCCTCTGGTACTCTGGCTACGCCTTCGACGGTCATCGCCGCGACATCACCTGGGTCTCCAATACCAGCGATGTCGCTCATCTCCATCGCCTTTCCGTCTGCGCCGGCGGATCCATCGGCCACGCCTCCGTTGGTCGTCTTCCAGCTGTCGTCAGCCACGTCACCATCTAGACTCCTCCCTCCCTCGTCTTCGCCGCGGGCTGTCGGCACTGGGGAGCTCTGGGTCTGTGCCCTCGGCTGTCTACCATCTACGCCACCAGGGGATCGTAGTCCTCCCTTCACCACTCCCTCATCACCTCCACTTCGCCCGCATCCAGAACCCCCTCTGGCCCTCCCAGTGGATGTCCCATTACGGCGCAAGGACGCGCCTCGCCGGAGGGGGATGTAATGTCACAGTCACCCTCATGTTCTGTTTCTTTTGGTTTTCTCTTGTCACATGTGCTCCCTTGTTCTAAGTTCCCGCCACTCATCAGTCACCATGGACACTAACCACCATCACAGCTGCACGTCATTAGTTAATCTTCCTTTGTGTATATAAGTTCCTGTTTGTTTTCAGTTCCTTTTCCGATCACCGTCATTTTACGTTGTGTTATTCCTGCCTGCTTGTTTGAATTAAACTTGGATTACTTTGTATTTGACCTGTTCTTCTTCGTCTTCCTTCATGAACACAGCCCTGACTCTCTCTCTCTCTCTCTCTCTCTCTCTCTCTATATATATATATATATATAAAATATAAAATGTATTTTTGGTAGAAATTTGGCCCAGTTCAGCCCAAGGACATTTTGCACTGATGCTTCAACCCTCAGTTGGCCTTTCTGGACTGACCGGGCAATTGTAATCAATCGAAGGAATCCCACTTTGACGCGCCGCATCTTCCCCTCTGTGATTATATCAGTGCTATTCTCTGAGGATGAAAAAAGGCCTCGCTCTTCTTGTGAACTCCTCATCTTTCATAAAATCAGTGTCCCTATTGGCTGAGAGTTCTTGTGAGTCACGCCATTCAGAGGTCATATTTCTCCATGCTGAATAATTTATTTTTCCTGTCTTATGCTCGGCATCGGGGTCAGTTTCAAAGGTGATACAGCGCATATCTGTACATGAGCCATTTAGCCATGAGCATAGAGAATAAGACAAAGAAAACAGAAAATTATAGTCTTTATTGTATCATGTTGTCTGTAGACAGACAGTCAGATGATTGGCAGTGTTTCCAGTGAATTGTTTTCACCATAATGGCTTTTTCAAGCATGTAAATGAGTTGTTTAACCTTGTTCCTTACAGTATTTTCACCTGTGTGTTATTTAAACGAAGGACTGTCATAGGATTCACAATTTAAATGAACCTTAATCCCTCTCCCTCTGTCTCCTTCAAGGTCCTTGTGGCTGTCAAATGACATTCCACAGCTGTTAATTAAGCCGGTTTATGCTTCACAACGTCAACCCTGAAGCCCTTATATTGCAACAATATGTCTTTCTCAAGGACACCACCTCCAACTACCTCATTGACAGGGCCGTGACCCCACCTAAGTTTTGTAGAGGCACTAATTAGGGCAACCTCCCTTGTGTCCGCACTGGAGGAATCAAGTTGCAGTGAATGTGGCATAGCAGTGGCCAAACTGCTGTAAAAAAAGCCAAAGGCATTTTAATGCTGTGAATGGCATTTCTCTGGCCTTTGCAAATATATCAGTATGGCACAACTCCAGACGTGACTGTGCTGCTAATTTGTTGATCGAAACACTGAATATCATGATAGACATAGCTTAAAATGTATGGTGGATGGCTATCTGGGATATGTTCAGAAACATCATGCATCAGTGACAGTGACTTGATATTTTGTTTCCCGAAAACTAGCATGTTCATCCATTTCATATTCTCCTGATTCTGTATTCTGAAATCATATGTATACCCCAAACAGAGTGTTTATACCACACTCTTAGATTAAACGGTTAAAAAAAAGTTCTTTGTAGCACCTTATCAAAAAATCAATTTGCTGTAGAGGGTTCTTAAGTTGACTATATGTTTCTTTTGAGATTTAAAAAGTTCTTGATGTTTCAATGGTTCTTCGGATCCGCATATTAGTGTCTGAGGAGTTTAGAAAGGTCATATCATGCAAAATCCCATTTTTAAAAATTAAAAGAGTTTGATATCCTGTGTACATCACATACATATATGGGTCATTGACGAATAAGGTTTTTTAAAAGTGTAAAGAAAACATAATGGAGATATAATTAATTTCAAAGTGTTAACAATGAGATTATGTGGTTTTTATAATCAATCAATACTGCTTTTGTCATTGTTTACAAGAATGACAAAATTTGTCACCAAAAGTCATTCAGTTTTACCGAATGACACTTTTGGTTATACCAAATGATGATATTTTCAAACAATGCTAACAGGCTGATATCTAGCTAGCTAGCAAAAGGACAATCAAACATTTTATATTTAGTGTAAGTTTTTAAAATATTACAACATTTTCCATGTTTTAAATCAGTTGTACCACATGACCTGATATTTCGGGACATGTTTATGAGCAAGTGAAAACATGAATTTTTCAAATAGTTAATAGAGAGTTAGTTACTTTGCTTCACTACCATGTGGTCCTTTGCAGGTGTCTGAATGATGTCACATCCTGTCACATGATATTGAACGCATGACTTGATCCAAAATGGTCCCTTTATATTGGTTACTCCGAATGACATCAATGAAATTCATTCTTTCTCATAACAAAGCAACGACTTCTACACATCATTTTAATACCATTTTGCACTATATTGATATATAATGATATATTATATATCAATATACATTTTAAGATATTTTAATCACAAATGAAATGGCTGTATTGGCCTTTGGACGGTTAAACCGAATGACCTTTTGACACTTAAATTTATATGTAACAAAATATAATTAAAACCTTTTGGATTCAATAAAAGGGATCTAATTGTACTACCTTACATACTTTGGATGTCATATCTTTGTTTTTTATTATTATTAAGGCCTTTGGACAAAAAAAAATTACCCGTCACGTCATTGACCCATATATCACATAGGTTATATATCTTTGATGTTCAGCAAATGAACCCCTCCAGTCCCAGGCTGGTCGGGATGTTCAAAGAGACAGAGTAACATTTTGATGGTATTTTCATATTTTGTGGAAATGAACCTACAAATGTCTTACTTGAAGATGGCTCTACATGTTAAAGTTGGCATGAAACAGAAGTTGCCTTAGTCTTTTCTTCGCTATTGTGATGTATATCTGAGTGAGTGGATCGTTGCATTGTGGTGGATTACTATCGCTGTGATCTCATGTGATTGACAGGTTGACTGCCCTCACGCCAGTAAACACGTCATCAGAGAAGAGATGTTGCTGCAAGAGGGAGGGGAAGTTATTTTAATGAAAGATCATGAGGGCACACGAATTTTAAAAAAATAATGATGTGTCAGTTTTGATTTCAAGGTGACTTTAAGATGGGATAGGAAAGTATTTTAACAAAAAATTACAGCTTTAAATGCCTTGTTTTAGAGGCTTTATTTTCCACTGTATCTGAATCATATAGAGAGTTTCAAACATTAAACTTTATATAAAGAGAAAGTTGAAGTTAAATATAGGACCTCAAGAACATGTACGAGTGCATTATCCCAGAGTGTGTGGAAAGGTGAACACCCAGTTTGTCCCAGTTTGGTCAGCTTGCCTCTGGGCATTTCTGGCTGGGCTGGGGTGTACAGTAGGACTTCAGAAGACTGTGTATGACTCTCTCCACCCACTCGCTGACTCCTGCCCATGCACCCAGGCTGATTAATCTCCATTTCCACTGCAGTGCGTGGAGGAGTGTAGAGGGGATATCACATGCTCTCACTTATTCCCTGCATTAATACAGTGGGCGTGGGTCACCTCGCTGAGGAGTCTGTAGACGCTTTCTTTATCTCTCTATTCTCAGCCCACGTTCTGAATCAGCTTTCAGGGCTACAGAGGTTCCTCTCTTCCAGCAACTTTTGTTTCTGCTGTATATTATAAATAAACCTCAAACACACCTCTCGATAGGATGGGAGATTTAGTGTGATTGGTACAGGTTTATCGGCTTCATATAATTCCCTTGTCTTGCATGTCACTGAATGGATTTAGTTGCTCTTGAATGGCCTTTACAATTTTGCTATTTTTTCTTCCAGGCATTTAAGTTTTCAGCTGGACTTTTCTGACCTCAGGGAAGGATGCATGTTTTGTGTCATAATATTTATTTTCCATAATATTGCCTGTAAGAAAAGATAAATACCAAGTTCTGACATGAAACTCTAGATGGCACAGGCTGATATGTCCTTAACTCAATTTGGGAGCAATCACATCGTTATCTACATAGCGCAGCTGATTGGTTGCTGTTGCATCAGCGGCCAATGAGCTTCGGCTCAACATTCAAATACTGGTAATGTTTGCTGTTAGCAGTCTGCGGCGCGCTTTCAGAAACCCTCCACCTTCCCCAGCTCCACCTGTATAGATCTGCTATGGGGTTTATTTCATGTATGTTAAATGTGCAGCAGCAGCATGTCTTACATGCTCACAGCAATGTCTGTGAATGTATTGGCAGTAGCAAGTCTTGGTACTTGCTCTGCAGCAACATAGCGGATCTATTCCGCCAAGACCAAATACAATAACATTGCCATGTCTATTACCATGCCAGTCTCTCCGAGAGTTGTCACGACAGAAATAAAAAAATCTTTTGAATGTCTCTGTTTCTATTAGACAGCAATGAGATTAAATAGAGAGCCCTGCATTTTAGCACTGTACTCTCTCTGTATGTCAGCAAATGTCTAATTTGGTTCTATTTTATTCTTTTAGAAGAAACATCTGAGATAAAGTCAGCACTTTTGATTTGCCGTTTTAAATGGTGTTGGCATCACAATGGAACAAATGGATCAAATTATGTCTCATTTATGTGGCGCGTCGCATGACAAGAAAAGCACAATCTGTTAGCCCGTAATGTGCACATGTTCAATACTGCGGTTTGTTGACACAATCAAGTATTTATGTCCAATAGCACATTACGGCATTTTAGTGTGAATGGAGTCAAGAGGCAAAAAAATTGCTGCCATTCACTGAAAAATCACTGTTTATTGAAAAAAATGGACTAAGATTTAATTTTGTTAACCATAAATTACTGGTCAGGAAATTAGCTAAATTTAAGCAAATGCACTACTTACAAAGCCATTGCTTTCTCAGAAAAACATCAAAGACAGAATGAAGTTTTTGGCAAAATATGGGAAGTTGTTTGTGGAGTGATGAATCACAATGAAACACGAGTTGCATGGTGATGCTCCAAAGCAGAGTCTTCAAAAATCTGGTGAGAAATATAATAATAAATGCATCTCTAGCACAGTGAAGCATGGAAGAAGAGGTGTCATTGTGTGGGGAGCCTTTTTAGCTGCTGGTATTGGTGAGCTACTTCACTGTGAAAAGTCATTTAATGCTTTGGAGTACAGGAGAATATTGCAAATCAGATGTCATTTTTCAAAAAGACAACGCTCCTGCTCCAACCAAGAAGTGGCTCGAGAACAAGTCCATCAAGCTTATGTTTTGGCCTGGTCAGAGTCCAGATTTGAACCCTATAGTGAATATTTGGCCTCACATTAAACTCACACTAACTAAGAGACATTTTTTAAACTACTTATTTAACTGTTTGAAGCCATTAAAGGATTAGTTCACCCAAAAATGAAATTTCTGTCATTAATTTCTCACCCTCATGTCATTCCACACCCGTAAGACCGTCATTCATTTTCGGAACACAAATTAAGATATTTTTGATAAAATCCGATGGCTCAGAGAGGCCTGCATCACCAGCAATAACACTCCTTTTTTCAGTGCCCAGAAAGCTAATAAAAACAGTTAAAACAGTTCATGTGACTACAGTGGTTCAAGCTTAATATTATAAAGTGACGAGAATACTTTTTGTGTGCCAAAAATAACAAAACAGTGACTTTATTCCACAATATCTAGTGATGGGCGATTTCAAAACACTGCTTCATGAAGCTTTGGAGCTTTACGAATCATTTGTTTAGAATCAGTGGTTCAAAAATCACGATTTCAGTAAACAAGTGTTTTCAAACTTCAATAGTTCACGTGGCTTTTTGATACACTGATTCGTTGTTTCTTTAAATTCTTTTTTTAAATTAATTTACACAATCTTGTGCAAAAACAGATAATTATTGTTAACTAAAATGAAAAACATTTCAAAGTAATCAGAGCAAAATCTGATGACGCATGACTACATTTATTTTTGCAGTTCTTTTTCACCTTTTTTTCTCTGAATATATTTTGCTCTATAGCTTCTGATGTTATAAATAAGCCCAGCTATATTTTCTGAAGCCCCTGAAGCTGTTATAATTGCATTCCACTCATATAATTCCCTTCATTTCTTAATCAAAATAACTGCATATTATCCAGCACAGCTTTTACATTTCTTTTGTTCCTTTACACACTCTCGTTCTCCTTATATTCTCATTACTCTCTCTCACAGTCTCTTTCTACAATACCACAGAAATGTAGCTTTAGCCCTGGAGGTAAACTACTGGTGCAGGAGTTTTTGACATAATCAGCACAATAAAATCTGCCTTGTTAAAGATGATGAAATGGAGTTTTCAGCCCAGACAGAGAGAGAATAGCACTGATTTCTGTGAAAGCCATACAGCATGGCACTGCAGCACAGTATGATGAACTGATCTCCAGTAATGTTGCATAACAGCATCCTACAGTACAGTATATCATTCTCCCCCATGTAACAAATTCCCTCAGTGTTGCTTCGATCCACTCCTCTCTATTCTTCTTTATTGGATTTATGTGGGTTTAATGTATGTTCTCAATATGCAGTCTGCAGTGCTCAAATAACACTAAGTTTATTCAAACATCCCAACCAGCCCGGTGCAGCAATATTGGCTCAACCAATTAGCTTGAGTTTGGTGTGGAGCTTTCTGTTTGACTGACCAATGGCAATGGCATGTTCTAAAATCACTATCACTATTTCTGCAGCTCCGTTGTCTCAGATATTTCTCTTAAAAATTCCTTTGCTGAACTAATATAGAAACAAATTAGACATTTACTGACATATACAGTACAGCAAGAATATTAAGCCTCATATGTTGTTCATTTCCAGTATAAGTCAATATGACCCGCGGCACCCCAATCTCCCTCCTCCTCTTTTCCTGGCGGTGCGGCTAAATTTGGTTAGATACGTGGCCGCAGTGGCGCCTGCAGCTGTACGGCTATATACGCACTGTTCGTACCATGCACGCTCCTCCGACTGACCTGAGAAACGTTTTCCGTGCGAATATTTCAGCAATTATTATGTGTGTTCCGTATTTCTGTCCACTGAACCAGCGATACCTATCATTCGTGAATTAATCATATCATATCATATCATAATATAATATCATTTGACAGTGGTAGCCATGTATGGTTTTACCTGTGGTTACCAAGTCTCACTGTGAGAATATTTTCATTTAAGCCTAATAATTAATAAAATAATTTTTACTAATAAGAAAAAAAAAAGTGTTATTACCATATACATCCAGCAGAGGCCCATAGAGATCCATTCATTTTTCTGGATGTGGCTAACTCTTTTTTGTTGTTGTTGTTGTTGTTTGAGGTCTTATTTTTGCAATAATGCCACATAAATTTGTAATAATGCCATACAAGTTGCCACTAAAAGACAAGACTTGATTGTAAGCACATATTATATAACCCAAATGTATAAAAATAATTAACTTTTGAATAAGAAACTAATAAAAAAAAGTAAATAAAACCAATAAAAAACCCCCAGCAATAATCAGATATGAACAGGAGTAAATAGTGAACACACTCTTGTGTGTCTGAGTGTGTGTGTTTGTGTGTGTGTGATCATGTTCCTTTAACATTGCATTTGTGCTCTATTACCAGGCCTTCATTTACTGTGTGTGTGTGTGTGCGTGTGTGTGTTGTGTGTGTTGTGTGTGTGTGTGTGTGTGTGTGTGATCATGTTTGTTCTACATTGCTTTTGTGCTATATACCAGGCCTTCATTTGGAAAATTTTCAGATTTATGCTGGATTTATTGATTATTTTGACCAAAAAAACCCCCTGAAAACAATGAAACTCTATAGGAGATACATGTGAATACATTTGTATGATGTTTTTCTCAGAATATTGGAATGTCAAAAAACAAAAATCGGCACACTGCCACTGCTGCTCTCAAAATTTATTAAAAAGATAACGTTTCAACCACAAAGGTCTTTGTCAGGTCATTATTTACTGTTTGGCTGACCTGACGAAGACCTTTGTGGTCGAAACGTTGTCTTTTTAATAAATTTTGAGAGCAGCAGTGGCAGTGTGCCGATTTTTGTTTTTTGACATTCAAGTGTTTCTGATGATCGAGCACCTGCTCTAAGTTGTTTTGGGATGCGCGCATACTACTTTCTTTTCTCAGAATATTGAACATATGTTAAAATGTATCAAAATATGATATAGATGCAAGCTCCTCACCTTTCAGTGAGCACTCACCTTTTTGAGATCAAAATAGGTCAGCTATGGGATTTGCATAGATCCAATGAGAAAGTGTTTATGGGGGGTAGGGGGGTCTTACAAGGGTACTTGGGAACTTACAAGGGTAAATAAAGAACTGGTTGTTTCAATAAGTACTGTACAGTGTTTCCTTTACTCTTTACTTTAAAAACTATGTCTATAATGGGTAATATTTTATGTATTTGAGGTCTGAGATGTGGCAAACAGTATTGCCGTCTAATCAGCCAATATTGTCTTAAATATCCTGCATAGCATTTCGTTGTTTATAACATGAGACTTTAACCAAATGTTGATTTTTGGTGAAA
This sequence comes from Ctenopharyngodon idella, assembly GCF_019924925.1. Classification (NCBI taxonomy): domain Eukaryota; kingdom Metazoa; phylum Chordata; class Actinopteri; order Cypriniformes; family Xenocyprididae; genus Ctenopharyngodon; species Ctenopharyngodon idella. The sequence continues at coordinate 12,572,718 of NC_067242.1, forward strand.
TGTTGCAACAATATGTTATTTTTTTGCGCGAAAAATTACTTTGGACATTAAGTGATGTAAAAATATATTTATATATTTTTGCCCTATGAGTTTTATCTGATTGCTGTCTAGTAGAAACAAATGAGACATTTGTGATTCTCATTTGTGTTATTTTCCTACAGGTAACATAAAGCAAAAATGATATTATGACATAGACTGAAACTTAAGCAAAGAGAATTTTTGCAGTTGAGTCCTTTTGGTGTGATTTTAATGGAAGAGAAATTAAACACTTCACCTTTAAGAAATAATGTAAAAGACAAATTCATGACCAGTTGCTAAAGATTCTAATTCATCCTTTTATGAGATCTATTTCTCCACTAGAATGCTCGCAGTGACGATTACTGTAGAGGAATGGCAGACTAAGAGAACAGATGGGAAGGAGTGATGAGAGCGAACTGTAGAATCTTACCCATCAATCCTGTGTGAACGCTCTCCAAGGACTCACATGTGGTCGGCTTCCGTCTGCCGTGTTTCCAAGTATAGGCCCTGAGAACACACACACTCTTGCACATACCCTCACCCCTGACTCATGGGTGGGCTGCAGCGGGGCCAGACGTACAGATGTGCACCGCCAGATGAGCATCACTGTCCCACTTAATGCCTCTTCCTCTTTCGTCTTTTATTTCACTCCATCCCCCTCTCTGTCCCTTCTATTACCTCTCTCTCTCCTTTTATTTCTCAGCAGCTCTGGTCTGTACTATTCTTACATCGTAATCAGGAAACACTTCACTGCGACCCCTTGAATGTAACATTTAATTAACCCTGCAATTATTGCATCTGGAGCTTATTAACATATCAAATGAGCAACCGCTGGGACGCAAAAAGGAACTGGGGCTTTCGGGAGGCATTGATTACCTTTTCAATGCACAGCTTGCTTCAATATGACTCATTGTGTTTAAAGCAGCCCGTTCATTTTCCCCTGTGCTCATTTTGTAAAATGTAAATGTGTTTTAGCACATTTTCTCAGCTCATTAGTTTGAGGTTCACGTCAGCAGCGTGCAGAGATGCTGCGGTTGATGGAGTCGGTGGAGGTGATGCAAATCTTTCTGCAGGTTTGCTGTGTAGGGTGAATATATGAATAAATTTTTTTTTGTTTGTTGATTACGTTGAGGCTGATCGGCTCTGAGAGATGGTTCTCGGCTCATTGTGACTCTGTGGGAGGGACATTTCTGTCTTTAACCTGTCACGCAGACTCTGTGATCTGTTTGATCTGAGCTGTCAGGTGCTTGTAATTTCAGAGACTTCCATACTGTATCGCTTGTAAAGAAGGGCGGCTTTCCAAACAAAGATTTGACATCTGAGAGGGAGCAGCTCTGTAATTATGCTGCATGTTGTGATTTCACTTATACATTTGTGATGTTGGTATGGCAAGCATCACTTCTACTATTTCTCATACTTCGGGTTAGGGGATTGTTCGTATATAACTTACTACATCAAGATGTTACTGCATGTTGATGGAGCACAAAATAGATCACAAAGAAGAAAGATGAAAATATCATGCACCAATTATCCCAAATGTAATTGAATTTTAATCTAACAACAGGTGTTTGTTATTTTAGTGGAGTATCTGCATTAAATGAAGGTCAACCTAACTTGCTTTGTTTAACCCTCTGGTGTCTGTGGGTATTTTGGGGCCCTGGAGAAGTTTTGACATGCCCTGACATTTGTGCTTTTTTTCAGTTGCTTATAAACATATGAGTGGCAAAGGTGTCATTACACTGTATTCACCACAAACTAGGCTACCATGATATGTGAGCAACGTGTATGTACATGTTTGTATTTTTGAGAGAGTAATGTTTATGGTTATTATGCCTTATTGAAAAAAACTAAAAATTAAGTCACTGAAATAAGGCTACAAAACACATACTAAATATGTGTCCACAAGACTTCTGAGTACTGAATGTACTGAATGTTATAAAGTCAGAATTGCGTGAAATAAAGTCAGAATTGTGAGATATAAACTCGCAATTGCGTGTTATAATGTCCAGTTGTGAGGGGGAAAAGACTTGACTTTTTTTTTTACAGAATTGCGAGTTTATATCTCACAATTCTGACTCGCAATTGCAAGATTGTATCATGCAATTCTGACTTTATAACTTGCAATTGTTTATATCTCGCAATTCTGAGAAAAATGTCAGAATTGCGAGTTATGAAGTCAGAATTGTGTGATATAAAGTCAGAATTGGATGAAATTAAGTCAGAATTGCATGAAATTAAGTCAGAAATGTGTGAAATAGAGTCAGAATTGCGAATTAAGATATAAACTTGCAATTGCGTGTTATAATGTCCAATTGTGAGGGGGAAAAGACTGACATTTTTTTCTGCAATTCTGACTTTATAACTCACAATTGTGTTCTATCTGGGAATTCTGAGGAAAAAACGTCAGAATTGTAGGTTATAATGTCAGAATTGCGTGATTAAAAACTTGCAATTCTGACTTTATATCACGCAATTCTGACTTTATAAGTCGCAATTGCAAGTTTAAATCTTTCAATTCTGAGGAAAAAAAGTCAGAATTGTGAGATAAAAAGTCGCAATTACCTTTTTAATTTTTTTATTTAGTGGCTGAAACAAGTTTCCATATAAGAGACTTCTTTCAATATATCAAAAAATCTTACCGACCCCAAACTTTTAAACGGTAAAGTATATTTAGCATTTTTGACTTTGTATTTCTGTGTATTTCTTTGCAGCAACAGGACACTGAATTTCAAATGATCTATTCTTTTGAATTACAGCATGTTTGTCTTTGACCTCCAATGTTGTTCTTTGGATCCATGGCTTAGCACAGATGGCTTTAATTGTGATTTTGCAGGCATGATGAATTCTGCCCATAGAAAAACAATAAGCACTTTGGCACACAATACTTTGTGTTTGTGGGTAGCGGAGCATATGGAGAGACTTGTAGGAGTGAAGTGGGGTACCAGGTGCTGGGGTACTGTGATCAAGTCTTTTGTTAACCAATGGAGAATGGACAGCCATTGGAGTCAAAGGCGTACATTGATGAGGAGTTTTATCACAAGATTGCCTTGTCCTTGAGACAAAAAGAGAGGGGGAGAGAGAGTGAGGGTTGAAGAATGCAATTATTTCTGAGAGAGGGCACCTTTGGAGCCTGGTGAACATATGTGAGACCTCACATATGGAGAGAGGTCTGATTGGCCATGAGCTGAGCTGATGAGAAAACCTGCACAGGTGTGTTTCTACCAATCTCACAACCCTCAGGGGGTCAGAGACGAACTACAGTTGGTCATGAGACACACTTCACCATCTTTTCCGCATGTTACACAAATAACATCTGGCTAGGAGCAAAAAAAAAGAAAAGTTTTTTTTGCAGAGTTGCAACATTTATAGTCCTCTATGACAGTTACATTTCATAAAGGCGATTGGAAATATGTTAAGGTCTTATAGTGTTCACATCTACCTATCTATCTATCTATCTATCTATCTATCTATCTATCTATCTGTCTGTCTGTCTGTCTGTCTGTTTTTGTCAACATCTTTCTAACAAGTTAAAAATGACAATTATATGAATATCATTGAATTTCAGTTCATTTTAATTCTACTTCGTTACATTCAAAGCCATAATGCCATTCTACATCCTGTCTGCTACTGTATCTCAATTTGGAATTTGAAAGGCTTTCTAATTCAATTCTGAAGGGTGCACAACCCTGGTGTGCAGTTTGCTTATATCCATCCGCCCTTGTGTTTCATTGTTTGTACAAAAACGATAATCCTGTCCCAAGATCACCCCATTGGTTGAGCCATAAACTCATTGGGCCAGTAATGTTTGAAAGCATCACTGCACAAGTACTTGAGCTTTAAGAGAAGTCACGAATGGCTTAGTTATAGTTGTTTATGCACATTAAACTGGAGTAAGAGAAAGTATTTTAGTACCAAAATTACACGCTAAATTATTTTAAGAAGAAAAAACCTGATTTAATAAGAGCCCAAAAGAAAATTGCTCTGCTGTCCGACAAGGTTACTGGAAGCTTTTTTGACATTTCTCCTTTTGTGTTATGTTATTTCATTATCTCTGAATGTGTGCTGTTTGAGGTTGTGATGGAAAGTATGAAACAACACTTTGCTTTCGCGGCGGCTCAACAAGCCACCTTTTCTCTAGGAGGTGTGTGGTTTTGTCTAATCTAATTTTGCTTTGCAGCTGCCTTAGTCTCTGACGTCAGCCCTTTGTGCTTCAAAGGCGAACCCACAGAAACTGTGTGACAGGGAAATATGGAAAGAGTTATTCTGCTACAAAGAATCTGTGGCCCCAAGCAAATTCATAATTTTCACACTGATACGCTGGAGCCAGTATCTTTGCACTTAGTGCCTTTTATAGCTTTTTGAAATGTTCCAGCGCTGAGTCAGAGGAGGCATTCTTTCTCATTTGTCACATTAAATGACCAAACTAATCATGCTGGGGAACATCATGGAACATTTGTAACCCTACAATGGACAATGAAAGTATATAAAACAGAGAGCCTCTCATATTGGTAAGGCCCCGATATACTCACGCCAAAGTTCTTTTTCGTTATTCGTTTAGGGGTAAAAAGAAGTTTGAAATATATGACCAGCAATATACTGTTAGCGAACATCCAAACGCCGCCCACACTGCTGAGAGCGGCGTTTGGATGAATATGCTTTTCTCTCAATAAAAAAAAAAACTAAAATAGCAGCGGTGAGAAAACAGCAGTTAAGAAAGCATCTGATTATAGCGATGTGGATATGTTTGCACCAGCTCTGCAATTTGGCACTTTTTATTCATATACCACTGTATATAATGTATATACTTTATAATTGTATGCTTTAGAGCAAGCAGCTTTACGGTATTAAACATGAAAAAACAGTGTCAGTGTCAATTCGAATTACAACATTTTCTACTATAAAACAAGCTTTCCAGTGTGTTCATGTTTTTACTCGCGGACATTCAACATTGACAGACTGAACAGAAGAAATGAACCAGAGAAGATTTTCACGTCAAAGAAGGCGGAGCCTCAGAGCATGTACATACCTGTTATGTAATCGACATGGACCAATGGTAGTTCGAAGGTGCCAGAGTGGACTTTTCTGGAAAGTTCGCGTTTGGCAAACCATTTCAAACTTCGGAAATGAACTCCAAACAAACTTGATTTTTGCCTGATTTTGTTCAAAATGACATCACACCAGTTCGTTCTTCGATTTCGCTTGAAGTATATCAGGCCTCTATTCAACTTCATTGAATGAAGTTGAACTTCAATAGTCTCAACTTCAGTAGTCATTCAGGTGCAGTAATATAGGTAGTCTGGGTGATCTTTATCATGACATGAGCCCATGAAATTACATCACACTTTTATTTGAAATTTTAATACATAAAATATAAATAAATAAATAAATAAATAAAAATATAGTGTGATTGACTTGCAGTACTGGTCGCTTTGATACTTTGGCAATACATTAAAAAAGGTGAAACCTAGTTTTTGTTGTTTCTCAAACCAATAAATAGAAATAATGATTAATTAACAGAACCATTTTGTAATCATTTACTCCCTTTTTTGTAACAACTAAATGTATAACAGCTTTGGAAAAACCCTTCAAAATGGACAACACTTTACATGGTCTTTTTGTGACCTCTCTAAAGTAAAACTAATTTCTGAAGACATGCACAACATCACGAAGTCAGTATAGGGTGCTGAATGTAGCGGTAAAGGAAGTGTTTCCTGTTCTGCGAATCAGTAGATGTTTAGATTTCAGCTGAATTCAAGAGCGACATGCATTTGTACTGAGATCTGCTTCTGTTTAAGATGAGCTGTCTGATGTGTCCTAATATGATATGAATATGATCTTCTACTGTTTTAATAAACAATACTGACTAATGAAACAAAACTCTTATTCTTCCGTATTGAATTTAGTTCATGTTTCTCCCATAAAAGCTGATACCAAGTATTTATTAGCATCTTGGCATTATTAAAAGTCATAAAGGACAACATGGCTTTTATATTTCATTTTATTTTACAAAGGAAGAAAGGTTTATCATCACTGACGATCACACTAGTGACAAAGTCTCATACAAAACTTATAACATCAAATCATTTTTCCCCAATGAAAATCATTCGCATGGACATTAAACAATGTAACAGCAATGGCATGAGTTTAAAATTTATTTGATCTAAAAAATACAAACCATTACAAAGGGGCGTATTGATTACAAAACAGTACAAAAGTGACACCAAGTCTTTTTGATATGCTGTTTGTCTGGATTTTCCATAATGATCATCTCTGGTTTGGGTTGGACTCTAAGATCACTGGTCAATAAGGAGAATAATTAAAGGCAGTTTAACTTGGAGTTGGGTTACAGTGTCCTTGCTCATTATAGGAACTTGAACCACTTTCTTGCTTCAATGCTTTCAACCCCTAAAGGCAAATAACTGCAGTTAAAGCCAGGGACACTCAGACAATGTTCTGAGCAAGGCCAAGTCAGACGTGATGAATTACACCAACAACGGCAATTGTCAATCTTCTTACAAAAACATTTAATTAAATGAGTTCCTACGCCCCTAAACCTACCCATCACTGGGGTTTAAACAGAGCGTACAAAAACGTACGAATAAGATTGTATGAATTGGCCACAAATTCAGCAAAACGTAAAATACTTACAAATTGCTGTTAGATTGTGTTGCAGATGCTCACTGGGTTTCAGTGAATTAAAAGAGTTACCTGTAGAATAGACATCCCTGAACTACACCTACAGTAATAACTTTGTCAGGTATAGTATTATGGAATTTCTGCATTGAAAAGGAAATATAATCTCACTTTGCAGGAGTCCAGATGAGCTCAAGTCACTAGACATCAGTCGTCTATAATGGAAACTCAATTAACAGCTATGTTCTGTCTGGAGATTGAAGATGGGTATAGTTTGCACAATCAATATTAGTCATTATCTTGCAGGATGCAGGCTGTATTCACAAATCAGGTTACTGTGTGCAATGACTTCCTATAGGTCATATGATCAGAGTAAGAGTTTTTTCATCCATCCATCCATCCATCCATCCATCACCTATCCCAGCTTAATATGCAGAGTCAGCTATACATGAGCCATTTATAGGTTAATTTTGTTGAAAACTATAAACTCTGTGTCTCTGTGACACTATGAAAACTCCTATTTTGAGCAACCTGCAAGTCCTATCCACCTCTTTCATACTCCTCATGGCGTTTTGCGTGAATTATGGGAGTAATTTCTGTTAAACTGTAAGCAATCAGCAAAAGGTTCGATCTATGAAATACAATAATAAGCATTTTCAAAAACAGATGACATTATTCTAATGACCCTTCAACCATCAAACAAGGAAATTTAAAAGTGTAAAAGCATTATCAAATTACAACAGGCAGAACCAGATTTTACCAAGTGCAACATGTTCCTGGATCAACATCCTTGTTGATCCTGGAACAACATTACAATAAACCAATCAGATTTGAGGGACAAGTTTACAATTTATGTCAAGTTCAGGCTTACAACCAGGGTTAGGTGCTTCTACATGAGTGTTATTCACCTATTCCCTCTTATTTTAGGGATAATCAGAACGTGCACTACAACAGACCATGAATAACCCCAAAAGATTGATTATTTCCGCAGCAATATTATGGATGTGTTAAATATCACTGGAGTAATATGTCTGTATTGTACAAAAATGTTTATTAACTGAAACATTTAATGAAAATATTTAATTATCAGATTTACCTGCTTTAGAAACATTCCATAAAAACTGCTAATAGGGATTAGAAGGGAAAAGTGGAGACAATTACCGTGTGAAAACAAACCTGGAAAAGAGAAAAGGAAAGAGACGTGATTATGCATTCCAGTGAATTATTCACGGGATATATCATAAATTAAATCGGGAGAGCAGATTACAAATGTGCAGTATACGTCTTTTTCATATACTGTTGCAGTGGAATACAATGGAAAAAAGAAAAACAATGATGAATGCAGTAACTGAAAAGAGATCTTGCCATAGATATTCTTGTTATACCATGTAACATTAAAATACCAAGTGTTACGTTATTCTCCTGATGTCTGAAAATAGAACATGAAGGAAATTTTACAATTCATTCAGTCAAACTGACAGATAAGGATTATTTTTAGCTCAACCTTATGATTTTAAATGACTTGTTTCAGCCTTTATGAGTGGAACTTCCCCAAACCGGAAGTGCCTCCCGATGTCAATTTGTAAAGAAACTCTAACTATGCGCCTATTGAACGTGAAATACGCATGCCCAGTATGTCACCGTTTTATCAAATACACAGAGATGATAATGGTATTGTATTCAAAAACTTGAACTTTGAATCCCGTTTTCAAACGTTCAAAACACCATTGTTGTGTAAATGAACGACCAAAACACATAAAAAGTTTACTGTTTTTAGTTGAAAACGATGTAGTGTAAAGGCCCCTAAAGCTACACTATATAACTTTTGGCCCTCTAGTGGTTAAAAAACAAAACTGCATGTATTTTGTGGAAGAACATTGTTTTGGTTGTGCTTCGGCTCTGTGTCACTGTGCGGATGAATATGGTTCGCGGCACCTGTGAACACATGGAAGTCCAAAAATTATGTCATCTGAGAATGTAAGTGCAATATTTATGCTGCTGTTTTGACGAATTGGACACTGATATTTTTAAATGAATGATGTTACAAAAGTTGTTAGCATGACATTGCCAGTCTGATATGTTCAAACATTGCAAATATTTTAGAACTGATATTCTGGCCAATTTGACCATGGTAGTAACTTATTTATAGATTGCCATTGTCATCAACCAGTGGTCAACATCATTTCAAGATTTAGGTCTATTTACTAAAGTGAGCTATATGTTCTCAAATTTCCTGCGAAAACCATCCCGACAGGTCTAAAATATAACAGGCACTTATAAAAGGCGAATCAGGGTAAGACAAAAACACATTTTGGAAGGATTAATGAGACTTTGAGTGTACCTTTAACTAAAAATAACTAAAACTGAAATATGTTTGTAGTTCTATTTGGTGGTAAAAAATGCTATAGTCTAAACATTGAGCTTACAGTATGCCTGCTGGTAAAATGTTTTTTTTTTCATATTCTTTTATGCATGATTTAGCAACATAAAACGCTGTGGTGGCACCGCTGTATGATATAATTTCATTTATTTGCTAATGGACTCTCTCGCATAGAAAAACATTGCTGATTGCTTTATAGAGAGAGAGTTCACCTTTGTATTATCAACAAATACGCCCGGGATCAAGCGATCCATTTCAGCTGAGCCGACATAAATGCAGAATTTTCCATGGATATGTAGTCAGGTGAACTGTACTGTGAGGCTGACACTAAAGGTGCGCTTAAAGCTCATATAATCATTAGTGTTGGAGCTAAAAGGGGTTAAGGTCAGGCTTCCTACTGAAATGTTAGACTGACAAATGGAGTAAATGACTATGGGGAAAATTGAAGGCAAAGCAGATTTTAATGGAACATCACTCAAAAACTGTACAGGGTCTATGTGGGTTTGTTCTCAGTCACGACAGCCACATTTAACATAATATAGGCTTACTTCTAAGCCTTATTGTCTCTGATAGTGTGTTCTGAAATGGAACATTTAAGACCTAAATATATTGCTTTACTTGCACTTAGGCTTAAATTCGAAAAATAAAGGCTTAAAGCCTCAGAGGTTCAAAAGCCTTCCTGTGTCACAAATCAACCTTGTCTATCAATCACTGTCTCTGCTTTTAGATGTACTTTGAAAATAAAGCTTAAATGCCAGAACTATAAGATATAAGAACACGTCAGAGGTTTTTAAAGAAGGATCTGTTATCTGTTGATCTGTCAAACAAACAAACAAACCTCTGAGAAATACCTCTGGTAAATACATATGGTATATTGGTTGTGGCCTAATAATTAGAGAGTCAGACATGTAACCTGAAGGTTGTGAGTTTGTGAGGTTGTGAGTTTATATTATATATAGTGTATGTATTAAAAGAAATAAATAGAAACCTTTGCTAATTTAGTTGTAATAGCACAAAATGTCAAATATTAAAAGAGAAGTAAGATCTCCCCTACTGGGGTAAGAAGCCCCCCTGGATAAACTTTTACAGAATGTATAAATGACTTTTAATATAATTCTTATTAATATTTATGTATTTTTAACGTGCCATTAATGTAAAATACTAAATAAACTGTTCTATTTAAAATTTTATTTTGACAATTTAGTTGATAATAATTGAATAACCGATGACAGACAAAGCAGAATCCCAGTTATAGAGATTCATCTGAAAGGTAACATTATTCTGAATTTTGTACAGGCTTATGAATACTTACATGTTTAATTGCCCATATTTGAATTGAAGATATGTAATAGCAACACTATGAATGCAAATGTGATGATTTCACTCAACTAACGGTAACACTTTACATAACAATTAGGTTTCATTAGTTAACATTATACTACTTTAGTTAACATGAACTAAGAATTAACAATAATTCTACAGCATTTATTAATCTAAGTTCATGTAAAGTTCAACATTTTCTAATACATTATTAAAATTAAAAGTTGTATTTGTTAATGCACCGTGAACATGAACAACTGTATTTTTATTAATGCTAATGAATTAGACCCCCAAGGGTCTAATTTTATCTTTTTACTTAAAAATAAAAACTATAACTTTTACTCCACAAAGGTATATATTGGACAGTATCCATATGTATGGAGGGATTTCACAATATGCCATTGTCAGCCATCGTACTCCCCTGTGTCGCCCCCTATCAGTTCTGTGTGGATTCGCGGCACTAACTAAATCTCCTCAATTACTACAGGATTGATGTTTTGGTTCTCGTACGAAATTTCTTTGTGCTCAGTGCACTGGCATGAAGCGAATGACTTATTTTCAGTTAATCTGTGCACCATAAATCATCAAATCGTTTATTATTAGGGTCGACTTATTAAGAAAAAGAAAAGCTTATTAAAAAGTTTTTTTTTTTTTTTTTTTTTTTTTTTTTTAAACTAAGAGGATGCTTAGGGAGTCTATAGAATTTTTCAAAGAAAAAGTTTTGAAGATATATATTGAATTGAATAGTATATAGAAAAATACACTTTATCTAAATATTCCTCAGATAGTATTTTTGTCTTTTTATTATTTAATTCAATTACAGTAGGCCTCTATTTTGTTTACAAAATGTACAGCGGTCTTTATATATTTTGTGAAGAAGGTCCCTCGAAAAGGTATTATTATATTTGGGGATCCTTGGCATCAAAAATGTAACTGAGAACAAATATAGACCACAACCAAAAAAAAAACAAACAAAAAAAACACTGCAAACGGGAACTCCAAGCGAAGCATTTACGTCCGTTTCCTCATAGTTACTAGTGCGAGCTTGATGTGTGTGTGTGTGTGTGTGTGGGGAAAGTGGGTGTCGCTGTGTAGAATAATTATACGAGACAAGGGAGGCATTTTCTGACTGGTGTCTTCACAGAGGACTGAACAACTCAAGGTCTGAGGACTGCTGTGATTTCACCTGCTATAAGGGTCCCGTGAACGGATTTGATCTGGATTTTCGACAGGTAGGACCGGTCGAAATGTGGATATAATGTATCCAAACATACATTGTCTCGAGATCCTGAACTCTTAAGTGGACCTATGATGTTCTGTCTACGAAGAGACGCGAAGGGTGCAAGCCACCACAGAAGCACCGCGGACTGTTGTTGTCTGAGAAATGATAACAAATGAACGACACGGAAAGGAACATGGTTGAAAGGACCAGTAAATTTCTGTTGATCGTCGTCGGATCGGTCTTCTTCATGCTGATTTTGTACCAGTACGTGGCGCCCGGGGTGATAAACTTCGGCTCCCCGCACGGGTACCTTCTCGGCGAAGAGGACATGACCATTTTCCCCACTCCGGATCCGCACTACGTGAAAAAGTACTACTTCCCTATTAAAGATCTCGAGCGCAACATAGATTTTGAAATCAAGGGGGAAGACGTGATTGTGTTTCTCCACATCCAAAAGACCGGTGGGACCACCTTCGGGAGACACCTGGTCCAAAATGTTCGACTGGAGCTTCCGTGTGATTGTAGACCGGGCCAGAAGAAGTGTACTTGCTACCGTCCGAACCGAAAGGAGACCTGGCTGTTCTCTCGGTTCTCCACCGGCTGGAGTTGCGGCTTACATGCGGACTGGACCGAGCTCACCAACTGCGTCCCGGGAGTTCTCAACAAAAAAGAGAGCAAGTCAAAAAAAATGAGGTGAGTTTGTTTGTGTGACCCTGCAAGTGCTGAAAATCTCAAGGTTTTCAAAACATTCAGTGTCGCGAGGAGTTTCGAGAGGAAGTCATAACAGGTCAAAGTCACTATTGGGGTTATCGTTGCCTGTATTGATAACATTAAGGGTTTAAACTGTTTTTCTGTGTAAAATCGCCTCAGTAAATCTCCACTCGTGCGTAAACAACAGACTTTCTCTATTAGTTCTCGCTCATAACAGTTCAAGTCGCTGTTTACCCAGTCAAGCGTACAGTATCTGTTTCACGAAGGAAAATATACGTGAATCCGTCACGTTGTTACCGAAGTATTGTACAATATCGCTTAATTTTTGTTTCATTTACAGCTTCTGGGCGGGATGGGGATCCCCCTTTTGTTATGCTGTAAGAGTTGAAAGGGACATTCCACGGTTTTTTTTTTTTAAATATTTTATCAGACAAACAATATGATTTAGATGGCTAACTTTCATCTGTAGTAGTCCCTGGGACCTATATATGTATATAATAATATATTGCCATCTTTGGATGTATTGCTGTGTCTTTGAGAAGGTTGATGGGAAATAGTTGACAGCTTTGTAGATAATTTAGCCATTGGAGAGATTTAATGTTGATGTTTGTGTCAATTTTTACTGTATGTATCATGTTAATAGGACTGACTAATACCGTACTGACAACTCATTTGACACTTGTCCTTAAAATGTTCACATCCTGAAGAGATGATTTTAATTATTATTATTATTATTATTATTATTAATGGAATAGTACATAATTTAGTTGACACTTTTATTTAGTCTCCTGAATTTGACCTCAAGTAAATTGTAGTAGCCTGATAGTTCATTGGACTCTGGAACTTTCAGAGTCTTTCTCTCATTCACATTTAATTTTTGATGAAAGTAGTATCACAAATTACCACAATTGACTGTATTTTGGTGAAAACTGTGGTTCCAACCCATGCAGGGCTTGAACCTACAGCCTATCAGTTTATAGCTTGGAGCTTTTACCACTAAGCCAAATCACCCCTATTTCTATCCTGCGCGTCATTTCTCTAAGCTGACCACAAAATGAAGTGTTGTTTTTATTGTCACAATGACTAGAAAACCAAAGCAGTTTCAGTTTATACAGAAGGAAGCTCTCCAGCTGTGTAACCAGTTAACTAGTCAGACGCACAATGGGGTGTGTTTTAGCAAGCCTGCAGGGAGAGCTGAAATAACATGCTGATATCTTGCTATTCGGGAAAACTTAAAGACGTCTTTCATGACTTCTCTGTGCATTTCAAAATCTCTGGCGCTAAATGTGATAATGGATATTGTGACTCATGTTTCAGAGGTACTAAGTGCAAGGAAAAGTCATCCTAGAACTTGCCTTGGTTTTCACTTTCTCAGGTGGTTTTCTAAGGATTTTTTTTTTTTTACTCTGCCGGGGAACTTTGTGGAATGACTAATAGAGCATTCCAGTGTACTTTTAGCAAATAGCCAGTTAACCTCTTAAACCTCTAATTGACATGATGTTAGAAAACTTGCATTTTTTAGGAAAGACCTTCTAGATCCACAGGTATTGCAACCGTTGAACGGCCACATTCTGTCAGCTGTAGGCTTGGCTGATGAAAATTAGGAATTTCATGGATGGTTATGTCCAATAACTGAAAGACAGGGTTTAAAAACTGGCCCAACTAGCCTAATAGGTATCCCGCTGGCTGAGTGCATCACGCATGCCTTGATGCACAGGCCTAAGTGACTCGCACTACCAAGAGAACCATCAGTTGTTACTGGCTGATCTCAACGGCCCCACACCATCAGCCGCAGTTACACTTAGACAAGTAGAGCGCCGTTCACACTCCCCTGCTGTTGACGTGTTTTCAAGATGGAATCGCCATGTGTTCAGTGACTACAAAGTGCTTTATAGTACACAATTCACTGGGTTTTAATACCGAGATAATGTGACCCTGTAGGAAGGTTAAAGAGATAGTTCACACAAAAATGAAAATTGTCATTAATTACTCACCCTTGTTCCAAATCCGTAAGACTTTCGTTCATCTTCGTAACACATATGAAGGTCTTTTTGATGAAATCTGAGAGCTTTCTGTTCCTCCATAGACCGCTATGCAACTGACACTTTGACGCTTCAAAAAGTTCATAAAGCGATCGTAAAACTAATCCACATGAATTGAGCGGTTTAGTCCAAATTTTCTGAAGAGACTTGATCGCTTTATATGATGAACAGATTGAATTTAGGCTTTTATTCACATATATCAACATTCATAAACTCACACATCAGTTGTGGTAAACTGAAGCTCAAGCATGTTCGCTTGATGTTCGAGAACTCATTCTCGTGTGGATAAAAGTTAAATCTGTATAAAATTTCGAGTCTCTTCAGAAAATTTGGACTAAACCAATTCAATTCATATGGATTAGTTTTATGATCTTTTTATGAACTTTTGGAAGAGTCAAAGTGTCAGTTGCTTAGCTGTCAATAGAGGGACAGAAAGCTCTCAGATTTCATCAAAAAGATCTTAATTTGTGTTCCAAAGATGAACAAAAGTCTTACAGGTTTGAAACGACATGAGGGTGAGTAATTAATGACAGAAATTTCATTTTTGGGTGAACTAACCCTTTAAGGTAAAATCTTTTACTGAAACTGTCAGTGGGTTTTGTTAAAAAAGGTAAATGCATATTAAGAAATGTATATATTTACATGCTAATAAAAATGTATGGTATGTACGGTACTATAGCAGACAGTATTAAATTAATTTGTTTCATTTAGATTATATTTGCCATCATCTAACACTCAATTGAAGTTAATCTATAATGAACTTTAAAGAAAACACTGTTAAGTGAAACTTTAGAAAATCTCAAAATGAATATCAATCTCGCTGCTCTAATAGCCTATCTATCTACCTATCTGGCTGACTATTGATTCTACTAGTAGTTGAACCTCCTTTAATGGGTTTTATGGTGGAGGCAGGAGCTTGTTAAGATTATCATAAACTCCACAGTAAAGGCTAATTATCTGTTCTTCCCCTGGGTAACGTCTCAATGACACGTGTGTGTGTGTGTATGTGTGTGTGTGTGTGTGTTTGTGCACCAATGAGAGAAGGAGAGCAATTTGACTCTCAACCAGAAATAGAATAAGGTTAGTTGCACTTGAGGAAAATGTAACTGATAGTTAGGATGGGGTCTGTGCACTACTGAATTAACATTGTATGCAGTTGCATGGAAAGGTGTTTTCTAAATGACAGATCAAGAGGTTTAGCTTCATACTAAATCATTTGAATTGCCTTTGTGACTGTCTATTAGGGTTGCAAAGGGGCGGAAAGTTTCCGGTAAATTTCCAGAAACTTTCCATGGGAGCTTAACCTGGGGAATTTTGGAAATATTCCAAATTGGAAACTTAACCGTAATTTATGGGAATTTATAGGAATTTATGAGAATTAATGGGAATTAATTGGAAATTTGGGGAAATTTATATAAATGTGTTATATTTATATAAGCCATTTGAATGCACAGTGCATGCAGGGGGTGTGGCCTCAGTAGCCCTGCAGTAAGTAGTGTGCTGTGTGATTGTGATTGAGGAATGTGTAAGGTAAAAATTCAACTAAAATTGCATTAAATATGGTTGTTTTAACCAAAATTATGCTGCAAGATGTTTTTTTTCAACTACATTTAAGTACCCTGTTATAGGCTAACCTGCAATTTTGCAAATTCCCCGTTTATTCCCATTAATTCCTGTTAATTCTCATATATTCCCGTTAATTCCCATGGAAAGTTTCCAGCTTTGAAAATTCCTGGAATTTTGCAACCCTACTGTCTATGCATACTTTGTGTACCTTGTGTTAGTAATACAGGATATGCATGTACAAGTTAGTTTAAGCATTACAGCTCCAGCAAACTCAGCAGATTTCACAATGTGCCTGTAAAGAACAAAATTGTTAATTTTCTGAGGAAAATGTAAGGTGTATGAGTGGCCACCACAATGCAAAGTTGGTGAAAGGGTGTTTGCTAAAATGTTTTTGATGGTTTCTAGGTGGTTTCTTACTAGTCATAAGAGCCCGTCTGCTGGTCTCTATAACATTCTGGGTTGTGCTTGAATTTGCTTTTTTCCCTCCTTTATTGGTTTGAAGGAAATTTGTAAGTCTGATGAAAGATGAATAGTCAAATGTTTGGGGTATTAATCATGTCAATAGCACAAACTGTGGACATTGCTAAAGTATAATACTTGGCGTGTTGAAGAAGACTCTGTATTCTGCCCTGTGCTTAACCCGTCACCCACACACCATGTTAGGTGAAAACTAAGCAAACAACTATTGACAGCTTTAAGTCCAATCTGTCTGTAGCCCTTGGCAACAGACTGTTTACATCGTCTGCATGTCATGAGAGTTGCTTATCTTAACGATAATTGTAGGAAACTGCTGTTAAAATGCAGGGACAGCATCCATAAACCTTACCATTATCAGATAATTAGATTATATTGCAGTAATGTTATTTATTAATCTATATGTTACTTCAGTAGCACCACACCTCTCTACTCTCTGGGCTGATGTGCAGTTCAAAGTGGAGATGTGATGAAACGCTGGCTGTCATAGATCTGGATCAGGCGGGATGGTGACATAGATTTAGACAGAGCTGCTTTTGTGCTAAATTTGGGTCTCGGGCTCCACTGGGAACTGTTCAGGGATATTATGTCTAGGTAAGGTCTCTTTGTAGCTTGAATGATTATAAGAGGATTTGTTCTGGACATAAATGCTGATAATCAGTACAGCAGATCTTCAGCCTGATTTTCCACCACAGCTATTATGAAACTAATGTGCAGCACGGGTTGATTATGAATTGCTTTGCAGTATACATGGTGCTTGTGATGTTTCGGGATAAATATTTAGCCCACTAGAGTCAAATGGCTATTTCTGGAAGACTTTCACTGACTAATAGCTTTCAGTCAAGGATGTTAAATAGTTACTAAACTATGTTAAGTTAACTATTCAACATTAAGTAACTATTCATAGAATAGTTACTAATCTATGAATATTCTATGAATAGTTACTAATTCTATGAACCTAAAACGAATAGTTTTAGGTCCACAGGATATTGAATTCATGAAGTTGATCTGTTAAATCTGTTAAATTCCATCAAATTTGTTTATTATATTTACTCGTTTGACATTATTAATGTTAATTAATATTCTGTGTGATTTATGATGCCATTTTTAACTAATTTAAAAGGATTTCATCACTTTAGTTTAGCTTAAAAATGTTAAACTTTACAATGTCAAAATGATAAATTCTGTCTAAATTCATAAATTCAGCCTTTCCCCCTAGCATTTTTAGTGCTGTTGAGCTAAGTCTTAAACCCCTCTGATTGGCCATTGTGTTCACACACTCAACAGATACGTCTGTGATCAACGCTTCAAAAACATGTTCTTCACTAAGCACTTACACAGAAACACACAACTTGGTACCAAAGTTGGTACTTTTGACAACACTAATACGAATATTTATGATATAAAAATATAATATAAAAGATTTTTATGCCAAAAAATTGGGTACTGGTAAAACATAATATAATTATTTGTTTTGCAGTTTATAAGTTGCTTGCAAAAAATGTTGTAATGATGCAGTTTTGGCACTGGACTGCTGAACAAAACCAGCCAAAAATGAAAACAATGAGCAATTAGACCGAGAGGGTCAAGAAACCGTAGGATCAAAGGTTATAAATAGACTCACAATGGGTGAATCCTCTTTGCCGCACTGGTGTAATCTTGAAGAAAGCGCGCGGACTGGTAATAATAGTGGTGCTGGCTGCAGGATGTGATTTACTGTGAGCCAGAGAGACAGGACAGCAGCCTGTGAGGGAACAGGCCAGCGGTAAGCCACTAACTACCTGTCCGCAGAGACAAATGAGGGCCAAATTCTCTCAGACTTTCCCCTGCTCTTATTTTTTTGTTGTGCTCATTGCCTCCCTCGCTGTATCTACTCCTCTTTCTTTCTACTGCACAGCTTTCTCTCCCTGTTCTTCTCTGCGAGCATGACTGAAATGTCTTCTTTAATGTATTACTGCACAATTATGACCATCTTCTTTTATGTTGCTTGAGTAGTAAAATGATGCCTGCACTCCAGGGAAAAGTATATAAATTGTGGTTACCTGGCATGTGAGTTTAATGCAGAAGTCTGGACCGCTTTAAGGCATGGATTTTCTTGTAGCAGGCATGAAACTGGATGAGCTCTGGATGAGCAGTGGTCTGTAGCGCGATGAGAAGCAGGAGGTTTGTCGCTAAATTGAATCAGATGTTGTCAGGCTGTGATGGCTCACGGTTCAGTGAGAGCCACTCAGACACACTTTGGAGGTAATTGGAGGACTTTTCTGTTCAACCTCACTTGTTCTTTCGTTGATTTTATCTTAAGATATACCGTACAGGTGTAGAGCTGATATTATTCTGATGTTACACAGATATCACACTTTCAGACCCACTTCTGGGCCTCATGGTCTTGAAGTCTCATGTTGAATTTTGAAGTCCACATTGGAGCATATTAATTCCAACAACCAAACTGTTTGATTTTTATGTGACATATGAGGTAAACTGGACATAATTCTTCCAGTAATTTGGAATATATAGGATTGTTCAGACAGGCAGAAAAAAAAACTTTTTTTGTGTCACTCGGACTCAAATCCGTTTAGTTTTTTGTAGTCTGAACAGATATTGAAATTAGATTCAAATCAAAACCAAAGGCCCTGTTTACACTAGTGCATTTTCCTTTTAAAACGCATAACTTTTACTACAGTTACACCTGTCGTTTACACTACTCCGGCATTTTCGACCCTCGAAAACTGAGACTTTTGAAAACGCTGCAGAGCCCATTTTTAGTTTGAAAACGCAGGGGTTGCATTTCAGTGTAAACGGACCAAAACAGAGACTTTTGAAAAAGATGGCGTGGCTGCCCACGTTCACTCTGCGTATCCTTGATGACCGTGTAAACAATAACATGGAGACTGAACTGCAAACTTTGCTTTGTTGTTATTTTTAGCAGCCATTGTGCGGTTAAACTACATGTGCAAGAGGCAACTGTTTACACTTGTACGCACATCCCCAGTGTGCATGAACGGACATGTGACATGTTTTCGGTCGTGTGGTGTAGACGGAAATTGTTTCTGAAACGCTGTGAAAACACCAGTGTAGACGAGGATCGTTTTCATTTCAAAACGCTGTTTTAAAACGAAAACGCACTAGTGTAAATGGGGCCTAAAACCATAAAAACAAATTTGTTTTTTTTTTTAAACAGTAATAAATAAAATGAAATAAAATATTAAAAAAATATTATATGTTTTAGCTAGTTGCCAAGTGAAGTCAATACTATACAAACTATTAATAAAACCTATAGTAGTATCTCAATGGTACTAAAATAACACTGGTGCGATAGATTATGTTAGGCGTTGCGACCGGAAGACTTCATAAAAACATTGCAAATGCCACCCTTCCCCGATTTTACCATGTTTACGATGCATTTGGATTTGGTAACTGACCTCATGAAAAACATAATCAATGGTGCTCCATCAATTGCACATTTCTTGGCCATTGCCCATTGAATTGGCTGTGGTGCTTGCAAAGTTCAAAGACTTTAATGCTTGTGGGTTGCTCAGCATTATGGTCATTTGGTCAGGGGATTCACCTGAACTTTGGGACGTTAGCTGTCTCAGTGGCTGCACATTGCATGATAGCATAGCGTACAGCCATGTCCCTATGAGCTGGGACAGCCTTAGTGTGTTAATCCAATCAGATCAGCGGGGGATTAGAGGCCGTTGTCTCTAAAGAAGACCATGGAGTTATGCTAATCTCTTTAGCGATGTGTGCTGGGGCCAGAGCGTCTCTCATGAGATGGAGACAGACAAGTTGGTTTGTGTGTTGACATGAGGTAATTTCAAACAAAAGAGAACATCCACGATGATGTAGCATGTTTTCGGATCATGCTACGTCTTAAGGCCAATTCACATTGAAATGACAGACATTGACCAACGACAACAGACACTTTGTCGTGTTTTTTCGAATCAGTGCGTTACCCCTGTTGGCGTCTGTTGTCGTTTTCACCAATTGACCTTACGCAAAGATCCGCCCCCCCTTAGTTATTGTTGCTTTGTCCGACAAGCCATGGCGATCACATCATGTTCTCACAGAGTGAAAAATACACCGCGGAGCAAAGAGGACACTGACAACGCGCCGACAGACAAGACAGAGCAGGTTACTTTTGGTATAAAACAAAGTCTTAGCTTTCAAATTTTAACTTTTTTTTAAAGAAATTCAACCAATAAATACCTCTTTGTGGGTCTTTAATGTGTCATAACAGATCGCTGTAGCGTTAGTCAAGTGGGCACGTGAACCGATCATCTCATCCTACTAGTAAGCATGAATTAACATTAGAAGGTATGTTGTTTCAATCGCTGAAATACATCAATACACACCATTTTTTAAGTTCAAGTCCACCAATGTTAATTTATTAACTCTCCTGTCGGGTTTGTTTATCGGACAAAATGGCGGATTCAGCGTCATGATTGGCCTGTCAATCAAACTCCCAAAAAAGGGTGAATTGAACATGTTAAATCAGTGATTTTTTTTCTTTTTTTTTTTCTTTTTAGGATGTGGAATGTCTGAGAAGTGACATACTGTAATCTGGTGGTTGTCTGCATTGGTTGGCATTTATGTAAATTGGTTCCTTATATATATATATATATATATAATATATATACCGGAACCAAATGATTTTCCATTCAGATTCTTTTTAATGAATCAGAAACATACAGCACAACCAGTGTAGTTTCCCCACTCAATTAACATAATGAGTCAGTTCTTTTAAGTGAATCAGAAACATACTGTTCAACCATCTGATTCTTGAATGCATGAATTTTATGAGTCAGCTCTTTTTTGTGAATCAAAAACATACAAAACATACCTACAGTGCAACCAATGTGGCCCAATTCTTAAACAAATGATTCATTTGTTATTCTTTTTGGTGAAGTTTTGTTTTTGTTTTTAAATTATCATTTGGCATTCCCCCCCCCCAATGTTTATTTCCAACAATCACTAAAAATCAAAGAATCATTCCTGGAAGTGTTAAAAAACAGAATCAAATTGGAACCAGAATCATTAAATTCTTTACAATTTCGATGCCTGCAGTGTTACTGAAAAAGCTTAATCAGGCCTCGGTTTGACTTGAAACTTGAAAGTCTTTTCTGAAATATGAAACTCTTGTCTGTACCAAACCGAGCAACACTTTTATTTCTTATTCAGCATGAAAGTTGAAATTGATGCTTACAAATGCGTCACACTTTTAATGGCAAAAAGTCCTGCTTGAATACGCCCTGCACTGCCTCAGTGACTAGATGACTGATGCTCACATCATTTGCCGGGACTCAGTGCTGTATGAAATTGAATTCAGGGAAAGCGAAGACCGCAAGATGGGGATTTAGTAGCTGATCATTGTGTTCTTCTAGGGAGAGAAATGTTATCAGTTACTCCCTTTGGGAAAAGCAGGCTTAAACCGAAGCAAACATATACGGACTTAACCACACAGGAAGTACATGAAAATTCACCGGTCGATCTGTCAAATAAAAGTGGTTTCTCATGATCATTGTTCCTGTCATCCTTATCTAGCATCAAGGACATGAGGGGGATGAGGAATTCTTGTGTTAGAGATTAATAACAGTTGTGCTATTTAATTTTTAATTCAATCATTTTGCCATGAACTTTGATTTCCTAGGCCTCCTTTGTCTCGTTGTGTGAGATGTCTGCAGTTGAATGACATCTCACTTAGCACGTCTTCAGATCTATACCGGTGCGCTCAGGAAATGGGCCGTCCTGTCGTCTTGCACTAGATTGATGCTCTACAAGGGCAAATTACAAGGTAATGAGTGGTTTGCTGGAGACACTCTTTAATTATGGCCTGATGGTCTCGAGTGAGTCTGAAGGACAACTATGGATTATTGTGTGCCTGTTTGTGTGTGTCTGGATGTCTCAAGTAGCAACTGGTCACCGTCTCGCGCTTTCTCCTGTATTTTTAGTCGATTCCAAATCTGGAGGCCCATTTCAAGGCGGACTAATAATAGCCCAGAGGCCTATTATGACAATGACGTGCAATCTGTCTCTTTCTACTGAACGGACGGCAGGGCGCAAGCAGACTGCAGAGATTCAGCTCATGCTAGCTGAGATACCCTCATTAAAACATGCTCTTAATAAAACATGTGAAAACGGGTGATGAAGGAGAGCAGTTTGTGCGGGAACGATGACAGAATCAAAGCTGTGACCAAATGGTGGTTCCCAGTGGGATTTCATTATCGAATTGTCAAGCACATGTCAACATATTTGCACATGCACACTTAGTGGTTTGTGTAGGAGTTTTTTTTTTTCTTTTTCTTTTTTTGGCTATATTTAGACGTCATTGGTGACATTGGGCAGCACAAGCTGTGTTACTCATAATTGTGAATCTGCCCCCCCCCCCCCCCCCCCCCCCCCAAACACACACACACACACACATTTTGCTTCTTCAGTGAGAAGACATAATATTGAGAGGAAACTGGATTGTGCAAAGGATGTGTAGGATGTGTAATCAAACAAGCATCGCTTATGAGCACCACTAGATTTCCTGATTCATTTTTATTCTGATTCACATTGTATTGCTGTCTGATTCTGATTCATTTGGGTATATTTGAGTTATATATTTGGGTATATACATATATGGAAGCTTGTTTCCGCCACTAAATAAAAAAATAAAAAAGGTAATTGCGACTTTTTATCTCACAGTTCTGACTTTTTTTGCAAGTTTGCATCTCACAACTCAGAAAAATGTCAAAAAATAAAGTCATAATTGTGAGTTATAAAGTCATAATTGCATGATATAAACTTGCAATTGTCTTATAATGTCTCTGAATTTTTTTTCTCAGGATTGTGAGTTTATATCTCGCAATTCTGACTTTATAACATGCAATTGAGATGTATAAAGTCACAATTGGACATTATAACACGCAATTGCAAGTTTATATCTTAGAATTCTGACTTTATAACTCACAATTGTGATTTATATCTCACAGTTCTGAGAAAAGTCAGAATTGTGAGATAAAAAGTCGCAATTACCTTTTCTATTTCATGTCAGAAACAAGCTTCCATATATATTGTATTATAATATAATATAAATTTTTGCTTACATATGAAAGAAATTCTCATGGCTATTGCTGTGAATCATACAGGGAACCATATAACATTAAAAGTATTTTCACAATTAAAAATTGATTACTTTTTTTTTATTATTAACAACAGGGCTCCAACAGTGCCTTTTAAATTGCTGTATATTTAACAGATATAATTATCAGGATATAATAGACAGTGTTGTTAACTTAACTAAAACTATTAACATCAGTTGAAATAAAGCTGAAATAAAATAAAAATATAAACAAGAGATGGAAAAACTTAAACAACTTAAAAGAAAATGAGTAATGTTGCTAAATATCTGAAATAAAATAAGTTTAAATACTAAAATTACAAAAACTAAATCTGAAATAAAAATGAACTAAAGTTAAATATAAATAATTAAAAACTAATAAAAACAACAAAAGCACATAACTAAATTACTAAAACTTAAAATGAGAACTGAAAAATAATTCAAAAAGTTTAACTATAATAGTATATAAATAGTACTAAAGTAATTGACCAGTATATGTGTCACTAGTTCTGATTTCATGCAGGCCGATCAACTGAAGGAAGAGAGTGTTGTAAAGGTGGCGAGAAGAAGCGAGGGACCCAGTATGTTCAATGTGTGGCTTCTGCGGTGGGGAAGAGCCTGGATAATGTGCTGTGGTGGAGAAGAACAAGGTTGTCGCAGAGTTCCCGTATAGTTGTTATAGAGCAGCATGGTTGGCTCTGATTCATTGGATTCACTCTTTTGCAGACGTTCACCTCCCACTGCCTCTAATACGCTCAGCCCGTCAACAACATGCATAGTAATATCAGACTCCCTCCGGCTGCTTTCTGGCTTTACTGCAAGTCCTGGACACAGATCCCGCAACACTGCACCAGATTGATTCCTTTTGCATGCTGTAAATCTTCCCACACCTCTGATAATGCCCTGAGAACTGAGCTGGGAGAGATGCCTCTTCATTACCCCAACAGCGGGGCATCCAAACCAACCTGTGACACAACTGATTCTCAGCACAAACCGCATCTGTTATCCCCAAAGACGTTAAATAAAGAAAAAGAAAGGCTGAGCTTGTGGAAAACCGATCATTTGGCTTGAATCTAAAGGGTTTTTTTTTTTCTTCCCTCTTTGTTGTTGCTGAGCAGATGTCTTCAGCCAGTGAGAATTGGATCCTGTGAAATTTGGGCTGGCATTGTGTTATTAGACATCTGGATGCTGTTGCCTGATATTTGGCTGTGCAGCAGTTGAGGGCTTTAAACCAGCAAATTTTTCGATTTTGAGCCTCTTGCGCCCACCGTTGAGAAAGCAGAAACATCTAAACGCTAGAAGGAACATGAGAGATTGATGGAGATGGAGCATATGCTGGGAAAACAAAAGCTTAAACTCATATTTTGAAGGTTCCCACCTAGTGGGATTGGGAGGGAGGGAAAAAAAACCAACGCACACATCACTGGAGATATTATTACCCATTTGTGGTACTATTTATACCTCCTCTGGGCCTGCAGAGCACTGAGGGGAACTGAGGTCATATATGTTGAGATTGCTGGAGGCTGGTTTACATTCTCTTGAACATGTTTTATTTATTAATACTATGATGGAGGTCAGTAACAGGCGCTTTTCTGCACATATCCAGCATGGTGGAGGAGGCGGTGAGAGCACCGGCTCGCCTGCAGCGAGTTGAGGGATGTGGGTGGGTTTTGGTTTCTGCACTTACCTGGACATGGATCAGAAAGGCAACAGGCCATACAGGCTTTCAGTGGTTTGGACCAGGGGTTAGGTTTGAGCTGTGAAAGCGTGCCCAGGGGTTGTTGTTGGTGTTGAAATTGAAGGGGAAAAAGAGAGAGAGGAGGGAGAAAGAGATAAATCTAGCCATGTTGATGAAAAGATTTACATTGACCTCCAAAACTGTCTGTGAAGAGTAATTGTGGGAGAAAATTAATGGTCTGTTGCCTCTCTTCAAAATCACAAAAAGGGATTGGGTGCAAGACCATCTATCTATCTATCTCTCTGTCTGTCTGTCTGTCTATGGCAGAAACGTCAACAGGAAATCTTATATGCTATGTGTGGTCGTGCTATATATATTTCATGTTTCAAATATAAACTTGGCAGGGATTGAAAAAAGTATCAAGTCATTCATTTGAGAGTCATTCTATGGAGTTTTGCTTCGTGTCACAAACATAAATAAATTTAAAAGAACATCTGAAAGACCGGTAAATTACAAGACTGCGCACTGTACATCATACTCGAGGGATGATGGAATACCATGTCTTCTACTTCATCTTCTCCTCTGTTCTGCATTATTCAGCCGTTTTCAATTAGGTAACAAAGTTTTTTATGTAACTAAACATAGCACTGGGCCGCTGGTCTCCAAAGCAGCTAAAGGATTCAGTTTTTGCTTTATAATCTGTTCTTTTTAGAATAACAATCTCCAAATGACCATAGAGGAGATTATGAATGAGTTTTACCTTAGGATGCAGATGTTAAAGGGATTGGGACCAAGAAATAAAAATCTGGGTCCCACTTTATATTAGGTGGCCTTAACTACTATGTACTTGCATTTAAATTAATCATTTTCTGTGTAATGAAAGTGAATCAGAACTGTCAAGCTCCAAAATGACCAAAAAATGCACCAGAGTAGCTCATATATGTCTTATGCACTATATTCCAAGATGGCTTTGTGTGAGAAACAGACTGAAATATAAATTATTGACTTATTATTGTCAATAATAACCCATGTGATTGGATCTCAAGAATCAGATCAGTCCGATTTGTTTACGAATCTTTCAAATTTTAGTTTTTTGTGCTCTGGATCAATTGTTTTGTTGTTGATGTCTTAAAAGAATGCTCACAATGTCAAGGTTTTTCCTGTAAATAATGACTTAAATTTCAAAAGCTATGACTCCAAAAGACTTGTAATATAGTGCTCAAGTTGTATTGTATTTTACTTGAGTGTTTTATGTATTGTAAATAACTTTATGGTGTTTTTTTGTCATTTTTGGGCTTGTCAGTCCCATTACCTTGAAAAGTGTGGCCAGGCTTTTTGTATAAAAGGAAGTCATACACATTTGGAATGGCATGAAGTTGAGTAAATAATGACGAAAGTTTCATTTTTAATGAACTTTCCCTTTAAGCTTGAGGAAGAGTTGTTGTTTAGTGGTGTGTGTTTGTTAAATTTCTTGGTGTGGCCCTGAGTGTGGGTTTTTAATATGTCTGGATTTTTATTGCCACTGGGAAAGGCTGGAGCTTTTGTGAACTACAGTCTAAATTGACAAGTAGATTAAATTTGTGGAATAGATGATGAAATGCTATTGCAATATTCATTTCTTCCTTTGTGCTGCCAATGGGTCAGGGCGCCCACCCACATATCCCGGTGCTGCTTTACTTGAGAAAAAACTGTCACAGATTCGTCACCTCACAGCTGTTCCTCAGAGGAAGAGAGTTCCCATAAACTGACGCATTTCTCTTCATGATCAAACCGCTATTGAAGCTGTTCCTCGGAACAAAATGAAAAGAAACTGAGGGAACAAACATTCCCAATACAATAATATCCAGTCTTCTTTTATTAAATGTTCTGAGGTGTTGTCCTGCGTTGCTATAATGAGTTTAAACTTGGGAACTTAATAGATTTAGGCTGTGCAGGAATCTTGCAGTACGGAGGCATGTGAACTACGCTGGCCTGTTTGACGAGCATGATAATTGAATTGTTGGAAATGCAAATCCATTTCAATGGCATCTGCAGACAATAACCACTGCAAGAAAAAGAAGACCCACCTGTGGAAGCTGTGAGCATGTGTGGGGAATTGTGGGTAATCATTGCTATATGCAAGCAGACAAAAGACCCTTTGAATCTTTCCAAGCTTTTCAGTCTTTTCTCTCTGAACTAAAAGAAGTTAAGACCTATCATGTCTGTCAATCTTTTCTCTCCTTTCTCTCATTCACTCTTTCATTTTCAATAGTTTTTTTTTTTACTAGGAATACGTTGATATTGAAATTAAAAAGTCGACTTGGTGTTTTCATGTTATGACTGAGAACCCTTAAATGGCCAGTATTAAAATTCTAAGCAATTTTGTCTAAATAAATTAACAATAAAATACCACATGCCAAAATAAACTGGTTTAAGTGCTGCAAGTGAATTTAGGCATCACAACAATATAATGTACATTATGAAAATGGATATTCATTTTGAGATATGCAAGAGATTGCATTTAATAGTGTTATTAAATTACTGTTTTTAAATATTACACTTCAATATTTCAATATTACAAATCAACTTAGATAATTAATGTGGTTCAGATAACATAACATTTTGAGTTTCTATTGATTAAATCAATCGCCTTCATTGTATTAACTCAAATTTTTAATTTCAATGAACTTAAAATGTTAAGGCAACCAGGTAACTTTAAGTTAAACCAACAATTCTTTTTTACAGTGTAGCTTTAAAGTGGGTAAATCTCTCACTATCCCTTTAAGTTAGCTCTTTGAATGTTTCACTTATAAGACTTGTTTGTATTTGTTCGAGCGTTCTAGTTGAGCGAACACGAGTAAATCCAACCATCCATCATTCTCATCAGCCGAGCATGTCTTCACCTCACCAAGCCACCCGTTCCCCCTAAAACTCCTGAGTAGGTGCTTTGGAAAGTTTGTTCATTGAAAAAAGAAAAAAAAAGTGCTGAAGGTGATTTTCCTTTTGAAGCGCAGCAAACGTGGCTATGTACAGGCATTTGCTGTATGATGACATGATTGAAAGCTATAAACATGCAGGCTTTATAGAAGATCAAATGGTACGAGTTGCTTATCCCTCCAGTGCACAGTGTTTTCCTTGGCTCAGCACTGATGTACAGGGGTTTGAATATGTTAGTAGGTGAAGTACATGTTGCAGGCCTTACACTTCAAAGATATTGGTTTATATCTCACACACTATTTCAGACTGTTTTAATGGCCACCAGTGGAGGAAACTGGATGTGATTTATAGGATGTGAGTGAAAGCACTTGATTTACTCTGCTGCCTCTTACGTCATTTCGAAGGAATCGAAAGCATGGTGACTGTGACCAGGGGATTTTTTTGTCATAGAGTGTTCAGATTTTTCCAAAGAATTATAATTGATGACGCAGCTCACCAGGAATAAAAAGTGCTGATCTCTGCCAGTAAAACAGGATTACGACAGAGAGAACTGTAAAATAATCATGTCTTTCTTGAGTAGCTGGGTTGACTTCATTTTTTTATGGTACTACTGTGTGATATGTGAAGCTCGGTCTGGTTTTGTTTCTTTTTCAAGTGCATTTAAAGCATCCGTACATCCCCAACATGGCACAGTACTTTCCTTTTTAGTTATATGCTTGTCTCAAAGTGTTTACTCACCTGCTTTAAAAATGTAATTGCCTTCAGTAACAAAATATTAAACCTAGGAATTCACAATATATTGGTACCATAATGGTTATCAAACTTTAAGACGTTAATTTAAAAACACTGTTAAATGTAATCTTTAGCAAATCTCAAAAATAATGTATATTTTTCATATTGTACATTATAATTTTGTGATTGCTACATTCATTTAAAAGGATTGATTTTAGCCTGAGGAAGGTCGATTGAATGAAATGTTGCTCATTCAGATATATTTGTGATGATGCAAATGTGCACTCTAAAAATGGCTGGGTTTAAAACAACCCAATTGGCAACCCAGCACTGGGTTGGATGTTGGACAGAACACATGTTGGGTTGCACACTTTAACCTAACTTCTGCTCATATTGACTAAAAGCTGGGCTAATTTTGGTTATTGTGACACGCTTAACGGTACACATGGGAGCATTTGAAAGCAGGCATCTATCAGAATATATTAGGGATCCGCTGATAGATGCCTGCTTTCAAACGCTCCCGTGTGTATCTGTGTAAGCGCTCCATGTAGAGCATCAAAGATGTCTATTTACAACATGTTTTTGAAGCTTTGATCATTGTAGCCAGTCACATACATATCTGTTGAGTGCATGAACACAATGGCCAATCAGAGGCGTTTAAGAATCCGCTCAAAATGCTAGGGGGAAATGCTGGTATCGTCACATTTTTAAAATTTCAGTACCGACTTGTTACCAAAGTCGGTACTTTTGACAACACTACTACACTGTAAAAAATTATTTTCATGATTTGTTATCACAACATTTTTTTTTCTTTTGTCAAATCAACTTAGATAATTAATGTGGTTCAGATAACATAATATTTTGAGTTTCTGTTGATTAAACCAATCGCCTTCATTGTATTAACTCAATTTTTTAATTTCAGTGAACTGAAAATTTTAAGGCAAATAGGTAACTTAGTTTTTAGAGTTAAACCAACAATTGTTCTTTACAGTGCACAAAGGATTTTTGTCTGTACAGTAATTATTTGATACAAGTGTATACAAACCTTAAAGTTATTCAGGAAGATCACCTCAGGAAGTTTTCCCTCAGGCCAGGAGAGAATCCAGTTTAAAATGGTTTGGCAAACCAGCCATTGGTTTCATTTCATTTCAACCATTTCTACTGTCAGTGACACTTAACCCACCAGTGGGTTACACTCAAAACTACCCAACAGGCAAAACCCAGCAGTCTGGGTAAAAAAAATAACCCAGGAAATTTTAGTGTGGTTATTCTGCTAGGACAGTAAGGACACCTGTGCAAACTTTCAGAACTGACTTCACGCATCCACTAAAAATGACATGCGTGTGTGTGTGTGTGTGTGTGTGTGTGTGTGTGTGTGTGTGTGTGTGTGCGCGCACGCTTGCATTCGTCTGGTGTGTGTGTGTGGAGTTCAGTACAGGATGCAGTGGTCTGGGTCCCTCTGTGCTAGTGAAACACGAGGTGATCTGTGATTTATTGTGTCAGTTATCACCTTCTGTGTCCCAAGTAGCTGTTGCCCAGATGGTCTTGTCGTTAAGAGGTGTAAATTACACATTAAAATGGAGTCATTCCAGAAATCTGTATGCGCATACATGCCTTTTAAATTGAGATGTTCATCATGCTATTGCACACATTATGAATAAAATGTTCATAAAACTCTGACAAATAATATTTGGAGATGGTTGCAAAGCTTTTATTTGGCATTTTGTGCCATGTCACCAGGCATTTTGCTTCTATTGGTCCTCTTAGTGAGTTTTGTTGTGTACATGTGCACAAAAGAGTTTATACACACTGTAGCAAATTAGCTCAAAATAAATATAATAACTAATTATAATTAATAATAATATAATTAATATTACAATCAATTAACCTGTTTGGCCAATGAACATTCAGTGTTAATTGCTTATTAATTCTAAAGAAATGTTCATTTCCAGGTTATGGGAAATAACAATCTTATGTACAGTACTACTCAGAGCATGTAGTCAGGATCTGCATGAATAGGGACTCCAGTATATGAGCATGAAACACAGACAACTTTACGTGTGACATGAACAAGACTTTATTAACTAGACTAAACACTTAACTACTCTAACATTCACATGCATACAAGGGAAAGAGAGAGCTGAAGCAGAATACAGGAAAGCAAGAAGTTACAGCATTGTTTGAAATTCAGCAGATCAACAGCCTTGAGCAAACCATCAGTTTAGTTCGAACATGTCCTTCTTTAAAAGGAGTAAGGATACTCAATGTATCAAATAATGAGACTAAGTTTGATACTTGCATGTCTCGCCCATTTGAATTAAAACTGTCTGAATGCAATTTGTGGAGGCTCCCGTTGAATCTTTGCCGATATTGTCTTGATGAAAGAGAACCAGTTGGATTCAGAGGATCTTTGGTGAATGGAAGGTCTAGGCCGAAGCCTGGCACAAGCTTGGGGTTCTTCAGATGTGTCTAGCACAGCATCATCTTCTCATCAGCATTTTTCAGTAAAGGAAAAGAGAGACTGTGATCTTGTGATCAGTGATCTTAAAGGGTGAAGATGTCACACCCTCTTGAGGTGTCTGAGCCAATAAATAGTTTTCCCTTCAGAGGGAAACTTTTACGAGTCTTTGTTCTGTAGCAAGATATTAGCATAAGACATTGGATTGGATGTTTGAGAGAAGAACCTTCTAGATTCTTATAATACTAATGTGTCACAGAGTTAGTAACAAAGTTGGAGTCCGTAGATACCAAACATGCTACCCATGTGATTTTAGGTAATTATAACTTTGCAACTCTGAAACATTAATACCAAAATAGTTCAAAAGAGAGAATTAATACATAGAATAAAGCCTATAAAAGAGAAGTCATGAGGTGGGAAAATTGGATACATGTTTATACATTTCTCAAGTGGTGTATGTGTATATATATATATAATATTATATATAGGATTAAGAGGGTTTATTTGTCCTTCTCAGAAAGAATGAAGTCAGAGTCACTATCTTCTCTGCACATTCCTGACAGCAATAAAATAGAAACGGGACACCTATTCTGTCTCTGTGTTGCAGTTGTGGGGGATGGAATTAACAGGACTTGTGAGAGAGCGAGTTTCTGGGTAATTCATTAAATATAATGAATAATTGTGTGTCTGATTGGTCCAGACGCTACAACACACATATGTGTGTGCTGATCCTAATGCTGGCAGCTGCATCCTGTCATCATTTACTAGGGTCAGCAAACCCTGTGAGTCTTTGAATGATGGCTTTAGCCTCCTTTAGCAGGTGTTTAATGGAAGAATGAGCCAAAGCCTCTTTCCCTTTACCTTCAGTTTCATTAAACCCTCTGACCAGAGCTTTTAACAGCAGCTGAGAATGGACTGAATAAAGCCGGAATCATATTTAAGCATCTTTCAGGGAAGACGTAGCCTTTCAAAAGCACTGAGAGAGGGAAAATGGCTCATCTGGGATTCTTCATAAAGGTTTTGGGTCAAATAGGATTTACAGAGGGTCCTTCTCAGGAAGAATATAAGATGTGTCTATTTGCCTGATTTTTTTTTTTTGGGCAAACTTGCTATGAAATGATTGTATAATATCATATTAATATAATGTTAATGCAGCAATGTTGTTGTGTGAAATTTGATTGTCCTCTATCCTGAACTCTGAATAGACCATTTGGCCCTGAGAGAAGAGGTCAGAACAAACCAATGTCACCATTCACATGCTAACTACTATTCAGTTTCACCCAGTATTCCATACTAATGGATAGGGTATCGATTATAGCTGTCATGTTAAGAAACATCAAGGGACAGGGTTATTTTTTAAACAATTAAAATTCAATGATGGCTGCAGGGTCTTCCCCTCGTAGATGTCAATAATCAAACACTGGCCTGTGAAAGACAGAAAGTCAATGGAAAGCACTTTACCGTCATGTGGTCAATTAGTAGATACATGCTGAGTGATTTTTCCATTGGTCAAGGAATGCTGGTAACCTTTAATGGTTTGTTTACATTTGCCCCTTTAAGTTTTGTAGGATTAAAGGCATGAAACAGCATTTACAATGCATTTAACTTGTGAAACAAGTGTAAGTGAAACATTTACATTTTGGCAGATGCTTTTCATCCAAAGTAACTTAAAATGCAATCCGTTCATGGTGTATATTTTTGGGCTTTCTTGTAATCAAACCAATGATCTTGGCTTATGCTATTGTTTTCCAGGAAAAATATAGAAACATCCTTAAAGCAATATAAATTTATTTTAGGTTCAAAAGCAAAACTGTGATATTAAAATCTTTTTTCAGAGAATATGTTTGGAATTTTTTTGGTCCCATTTTATTACAAAAAAAAATAATAATTTTTTCTAATTTTTTCCTTGCATAAACATCATTTTAAAAATGTGGGGTTTTTTTTGTTTTTTTTTGTAAAAAAGATGTTTAGATATGTTTTTAACTGTAAAACAAGACAAAATTATTGATGAAGAAAACAATTTTTGTTGTGTATTCAGCATGAAATATTGTAGGACTGGATTTCATTGGCTCATTTAGCTATAATATGTTTGATTGATGTTATATTTCTTTTTAGTGGTGGAGAAAATGACATTTAGATGAAAGATTTAAAAAAACAAACTTTGTTTTTTAGAATAATGTGCATTGATGAATCATGCGCTACAAGACCAGGAACATTTATTTAGAAAGTCAATATCAATTTGTTTTCGTGTTGTCCTGAAAAGCGTTTCTCTTTCTTCATTGTTTTTGTAGCAGGGCCTGGCTTGGTTTAGCTATGTCTTATTCTTGGTTTCTCTTAATTACATGCTCGTCATACGCCCCTAACTGTAAGGATGTAATTAACTAGAAAGCGTTTCGACGAGCAGCTGTTTGTGGTCTGTGGTGTGGGTTGGGTACGAAGCATGACAGCCGAGACTCTGGATTTAACAAATCACTGTGTCATGATCTGTAGCTGAACATTATGATAACGGTGGTTATGATGACATGATGTATAGACATGGTGTTTTTTAAAGTCAGGCAGGGCTGACAGTGGCAGGTGGCACCGTGGCCCAGAGAGACTCTTTTGTCCATTATTACATTATTCCACTGGTTCTCTCTGTGAGTTCCTACATTAGTTGTTTTAGGGCCATCTGGATCCACTCACTCTTGTCTTATATCTCTTTTTCTTCCGTTTAAAGGTCAGTGGTCAGCAGGAATCTGAACCTGCATGTGAGCTAGAGTGGTTACCACCATTAACATTAGGCTTAGAGGTCAAAAGTCAGACATGGGTTTAGTCCCTGTAGGGGGATAAAAGCAAAGGTCTTATTTTATGGCATGCCTCCTCCTTGTCAGAATGATCCCATTGCCTTTTCCAGATTGGACATCAAGCCTCATTGGTCAGAAGCAGAAGTATCTTGTTGGAATGGGAATCTTCAGATACAAAATAATTTATTTGATTTTGGTTCAGTAACAATTCCAAAGTGGTTCTCGATGCATCTCAATTTTTCAGCAACATTGTATGTAAATCTTTGGCGAATTAAGTCAAGTTCTTTATTCAAATGCAAAATTAAAATTTATATATCGTTAATATATAATTTATTTTATTTATTAAGTGTTAACAATGAGATTGTGGTTTTTATAATCAGTTAACACTGCTTTTGTCATTTTTTACAAGATGGACAAAATTTGTCACAAAAAAAAATTATTCAGTTTAACCAACATTTCGGTTTTATTGAATAACACTTTTGGTTATACCAAATGACGATATTTTCAAACAGTGCTAAACGGCTGATAGCTAGCTAGCTAGTTGGTTAGCTTGCTTGCTAGCTAGCAAAAGGACAATCAAACATTTTATATTTAGTACAAGTTTTTAAAATATTACAACATTTTCCATGTTTTATAGCGGTTGTACCGAATGACCTGATGTTTCGGGATATGCGTATGAGCAAGTGAAAACATGAATTTTTCAAATAGTTAAAAGAGAGTTAGTTACTTTGTTTCATGACCATGTGGTCCTTTGCAGGTATCTGAATGATGTCATATAATACTAACCGCATGACTTGAACCAAAATGGTAACCTTTATATTGGTTACTCCGAATGACATCAATGAAATTCATTTTTCCAGACATTCTTTCTCATAACAAAGCAACGACTTCTACACATAATTTTAATACCATTTTGCACTATGTTGATATATGATGTTATAAAATCATGCCAGAATAAAAAATATATACATTTATTACATTTTAAGATATTTTAATCACAAATTAAATGGTTGTATTGACCTTTGGATGGTTAAACCGAATGACCTTTTGACACTTCAGAATCTTTAAAATACCTTTACATGTAGCAAAATATAATTAAAACCTTTTGGATTCAATAAAAGAGATCTAATTGTATCTTAAATACTTTGGATGTCATATCTTTGTTTTTTATTATTATCATTATTTTATTATTTTATTTTTATATTCATTAAAATAAAAATAATATTTCTTTTTTTTTTTTTTTATACAAATGAATTCAAAATTCTGATTGGGAAAAAAAAAAAAAAAGATTTTTCTGGATAAAACCAGATTTGATTGATGCATTTGTAAACTTTGTAAATCACTGGTGGGTTAAATGGATCGACTCCCAAAGCTGTGATCTATTACCTTGTGTCCTTACGTGTGGCTGTTAGAAAAACAGCTTTTAGTTTCTACAAAGCAGAAATGTTTAGTTAGTTTGCTGCAGTTCTTTGTGGAGATGCCGGCTAACACACGTTTTTTTTTTTTTTTTTGTATTCAGCTTTTCTGAGATGAGCTTTGCCATTTAAAGCCCATTAGGTTGATTGATAGTGTCTGTGTTATGGTAAATGGCAGTGTTGGGTTGGTGCCCCTTTTCATAAACTCAGTTTTTAATCTAGCAGAAAGGTTCACGCATCTGTTCATTTTTCATCCTGGCGGCTGGCTGAGGTTCATCGTGGCTGGGGGCACCATATGGTTGAATTACCCAAAAGCCACTGGTTCATCACCTGTTTTTTTGTTTGTTTTGTTTTTTTTAAAAAACAACACTGGTTGAGAGTGCTTGAGTGGGCAGAGAGGAAAAGGGCAGACACACAGTCTTGTGAAAAACAACAGATACTGAGAATGCCTTCTCTGTCTGGCTGAATGTCATGTGGTTCACAAGGAATTCTAGGTGTGTTTGACTAACCCCAAAATGTGTCTGTCACTTTTTTCCTGCTAATAACGGTGAACCCTATCTATGTTGACGTTACATATAGGATGCAAGTCTCAACTTGAGATGGCATTCTGACTGACTGTTAGCAAACCATTTGATGGGTTATATTCATATTGCACTGATATTAAAATTATGATTCATATCATAGTCATAAAACAGTAATTATTTCCATGTTATGGCTGATAACTGATGAATGGCAGGTATTAAAATTCTTTATTATTTTATCTAAATAAATGAACAACTAAAATCTATCTAGTGTTATTTTCTTTTCTTTTTTCCTTTTATATCTTGTGTTTTTTCTTTGTTCTTTGTAGTTATTATTCCTATTATTCTATTTATGTATATAACTTTGTAAGGCACACTAATTAACATATCAAAAAGAGCAAGATTTTAAATGGAATGGACTCAATTTAACAGATGTAAATCAGGACAGCATTAAAATAGTAAATATTTAAGAATTATTAGAGACAATGCAAATTTTAATTAAAAAAAAAGTTATTATTTAATAATAATATTAAAAATAATAATTATTTTTATTTTATTTTAGCACCTTTAATGGTAGCATTAATAAGGCACTATTTAAAATAATTTTTATTGTTATTGTCA
Source organism: Ctenopharyngodon idella (assembly GCF_019924925.1). Classification (NCBI taxonomy): domain Eukaryota; kingdom Metazoa; phylum Chordata; class Actinopteri; order Cypriniformes; family Xenocyprididae; genus Ctenopharyngodon; species Ctenopharyngodon idella. The sequence continues at coordinate 12,609,310 of NC_067242.1, forward strand.
TTTAATGACAAGTGGCAGGTAAACCTTTTTTCACAATACATATGTCAAAGTATTAATGCAATTTTCAATAAAATATTATTATTATTATTATTAATAAATATATTAGTAATAATAATATATTCATAATAATAAAAATTAAAAATGATAATCTTTATTTTTATTTTATTTTAGCACCTTTTTAAAAGTAGCTTTCATAAGGTGCTATTTAAAATTATGATTGTTATTGTTGTCATTTTATGGCAAGTAAAGGGGAAGGTAAACCTCTGATCAGATCTTCCTGTCTAAGTGGACAGAATAACCTGCATTGTGAACCATGTAGGTGAAGTCTGTCGGTGCGAGACTAATAGGACTTTGATGAACTGGTGACGATGACAGTTAACTCCATACTGCTGGTAATCCGGAGTTCATAGGTCTGTGCGTTTGATGTCCCTCAGTTCTCAGATTATCCCTGTGGATCCTGTTAGTGTGATGTTCACACTGCTAATCTGAGCCAGAAACATGCAGCACACATCTCATATTCAAATCCACACGGCCACCTGCTCATGAGATCACAGCTGCGATAGAGAGGAGGAAAAAAATATTTCATTTGACCTCATCAGATGTTATTATTTTTCTGCAGCGAGCGTTAATCTTTCGTGTTTTCTCCTTTTGTCTGTGTCTCGCTGTTTGTTATCTCCCAGATTCGAGAAGAAAAGATCTGAAATGAACCTGTCACTGTTTTGCAGCGTTTGCTTGTAAAAGGCACAGACTAGCTGATTTCACAAATTAGAAAGTGTACTGATCTTGCTTTACTTTTGTCTCTTTTTATCTCTGTAGAAAAGACCATCTTTCGTTCCATTTACATGCTGGTTTAGTGCTGGTCTACTTGGTTTTATTCAAATCTTTTACCTTAAGATTGAGCAATAGTAAAAGTGCCTGTTTAAGACTAACTTCTCTCTATTTCTCTCTCTTTTTGTTTCCCATGCTGACCATCTCTGCATCTGTACTCAAGGTAAGGACATTTTGTTTTTCTTAGCTTCATTCCCTTTCATAGTGTGGTATCTCAGTGCGAGGTATTTCAGGTATCTCTGATCGTGTTGCCAATAATGGTGCCTCATGGGATCCAGGGTCCTTCTGTGTCAGTGGTCCTGCCTTGAGACCATCTGGGTCTCTCGTTTACTGCCTGTGCATTTGTCTGTCATCAAAGACTAAGATTATCCAGATCTCTTTGATATGGACGACTGCGGATGAACATGCACAGGGTTATACAAGCTCTGTTTTTTTGGTATTTCCTTTTTTTCTTCCTTTCCAAATCATTTTTATTTACTCTACCGTTCAAAAGTTTGGGGTCTGTAAGATATTATGTATTATATTATAAGATCTTATATATTTTGAAATCTATAAAAATCTTTTTAGTAAGTAAAGACAGATAAAATTACATTGTAAACTTCACTGTAAACCTGAATAAGTTGGCAAAACTCAAAAAAATTGAGGTAACCAGTTGAATCAATTTTTTTAAGTTAAGAAATTCAAGATTTAAGTAAGCAATTTCAATTTTGTACATTTTTAATTGCTCTAAACTTTATATTTTTGAGTAAATTAATTCATACATTTAACTTAAAATTATCATGTAATCTCAACAAATATTTTTAATAGTAGAAATTTAGCTAGTTATAACTAGCTAATCTAGCAAATGCTAATTGGTAACACAATGCTTTGATAACATTAGAGTTGCATAGCAATTGCTGAAAGAGTACGGCAATATAGAACATTTAACATATACCTGTCACCATGACGGCAACCCCCCCATAAATCCCACATAACAGAAACTCTTCTAAATTAGCATAGCAAAGGATTTAACACTACAAAATCTCCCACTTAACATTAATCATGCACAAAAAACATTATATAACACTTAATTTTAGCATTTACTCTCCCTTTCAAGTGCCAAGGCAATGTGGGAAATAGAAATCGCAGCCCAGTTTCAGGTAAATTTAAGTGATTACCTAAAATGTTTCAGTTTCGTGAATTCAAAAGAAAAAGAAAGTTCTAAATACTCATAAAAGTTGATTTGATTGAACTAATTTGTTTAATTTGAGTTTGCACTACTCAAACCAATTAATTATTGAGTATTAGGGTTTACAGTGTCGCTGTGGTGTTTCTGCATAGCCCCATTCACACAGTGAAATATAATTTATCAAAAACTGTACGACTGCATAACTGTATATCAAATAATGCTCTGACTGCCTGTGATTTTTGAACTAAAACATTTTTTGGGGGGGCTAGAAACTTTTTACATTTTAGTCATGGCAGCACTGGTGGTGAATTTAAGCTGTTGAAAGACTGCTTAGTTCAGAATATTTACTGTTATTTACAGTTTACTATTATTAGAGCTGATGATTTCATTGCATATCACGGTTGATCCAAGGGTACATCTGTCATCTGGATGGATATCTCCACCCAGTGCTCTAAACTCTTCTGTTGCATTCCAGCTTGCCCTTCCCTTTACAGTCCGCAAATGGTGGAGGATTGTGGAAGGGTTTGACTTACAGCAAAGGTTTCTGTTGCTATGCAAATGCGTATTTGGTTCATGCAAAACAAGCCATAAATAAACCAAAAAACAGTGGCCTGAAAGTTTGAGTTGCATCCAGTGAAGCTCGTAGGCTCCTGTCAGAAGCTGCTCTCCTCATTGGACAGTGCAGTTGTCCATTATTTTGGGCAGCAAGTCGGTGTGAGCGAGTGAAATAAGGTCTATTTGCTGTTTTCTGATTTCTTAAAACTTTCTTATGCAAGTAAAAGTTCTGCAAGCGAGGAGGTGCTCCTCTTAGAAGTGGACTTTATTCTTTTACACTCTTTCCTTTTCCTGAAATTAGTAAAGTTACACCAGAGTTACAACACCGTATCTCTACCAAGAGACAGTCTTTTCACTGAGGGATCAAAGCACCGGCACTTTTGTCTCAGGATCACACAGGCTAAAGATGAGACTGAAAGATCGAAAGTGAGCGTTTGAGGAAAGAATTCAGGGGTTCCTCTTTACTTTTGCTCAATTTTCATCTATTCATCCTTTTATCCGACTTGCCCTCCGTGTGTCTCTCATACTCTCACTTTCGTTGTTTTGTTGCCTTTTTCTTTGCATGGAGATATGAAATCTGATAATTGCAAAGTGTGAGGCTCTGTGCCAGCTGTAACTTTTCACAAAATGAAAATTCTGTCATTATTTACTCACCCTCGTGTTGTTCCAAACCCATATTAGTTTCTTTCTACTGAAGAGCACAAAATAAGACAATAATGACAAGATTCTGTCATTATTTACACACCCTCATGTTGTTCCAAACCCATATTAGTTTCTTTCTACTGAAGAGCACAAAATAAGACAATAATGACAAGATTCTGTCATTATTTACACACCCTCATGTTGTTCCAAACCCATATTAGTTTCCTTCTACTGAAGAACACAAAATAAGACAAATTCCAAAATGGTTCAAACGAATCATTCCGACTGGTTTTGCGAACCAGAGATATTGATTCATTGAAAAGATTTGATTCAAAAAAGTGATTCTTTCATGAATCTGACATTCCTTCTCTCATGTACACTAAGGAGAGTTAGAGCAAATGTAAAGATTTTCAATGTGTAATGTTTAAAAGTTTTACTTACACAAAACTCATTTATGGTTTCAGAAAACTTGGAATATACTGTAAGTCATACAGTTGTGGTCAGAATTATTGGCACCCTTGGTAAATATGATCAAAGATAACTATAAAAATAAGCTCCATGTCGGTGCTTCTTCTCTTCAGTTCACTCCACTCATTTTCTTTAGGGTTCAGGTCAGGGGACTGGGATGGCCATGGCAGAAGCTTAATTTTGTGCTCAGTGACACATTTTTGTGTTGGTTTTGATGTTTGTTTTGGATCATTGTCCTGATGGAAGATCCAACCACGGCCCATTATTGGCTTTCTAGCAGAAGCAGCCAGGTTTTGATTTTTTTATCTGTTGGTATTTGATAGAATCCATGATACCATGTATCTGAACAAGATGTCCAGGACCTCCAGCAGAAAAATAGGCCCACAACATTAAAGATCCAGAAGTATATTTAACCGTGGGCATTGGGTACTTTTAATCCATGTGTGCACCAAACCCATCTGGTGGGTTTGCTGCCAAAAAGCTGGGGGGTTTTTTGTTTGTTTGTTTTTTTTGTTTGTTTCATCTGACCATAGAAGCCGGTCCCGTTTGAAGTTCCAGTCTTGTCTGACAACTGAATATGCTGGAGATTGTTTCTGGATGAGAGCAGAGGATTTTTCTTGAAACCCTCCCAGACAACTTGTGGGGATGTAGGTGCTGTTTGATGAAAATTAATTTTTTTAGGCTTTCTGAGACTCAAGACTCAACTAATCTCTGTAATTCTCCAGCTGTGATCCTTGGAGTCTTTGGCCACTCAAACTTTCCTCCTTACCGCACATTAGGATGATTTAGACACAAGTCCTCTTCCAGGCAGATTTGTAACATCTTTAGTTGATTGGAACGTCTTAATTATTGCCCTGATGGTGGAAATGGGGATTTTCAGTGCTTTAGCTATTTTCTTACAGCCACTTTCTGTTTTGTGAAGCTCAACAATCTTTTGCTGCACATCAGAACTATATTCTTTGGTTTTACTCATTGTGATGAAAGATTAAGGGAACTTGGCTTTTGTGTTTCCTCATGTTTATACTCCTGTGAAACAGGAAGTCATGGCTGGACAATTTCATGTTCATAATCACCCTGGTGTGCTAAAAAAAAATGGAAATATGAATGGAAATATACTTCAGAGATATTTTACTCGTAAAAAAATCTATGGGTGCCAATAATTGTGGCCAACGTGTTTTGGAGAAAAACATAATGTAATTTTCCCCCCACTTTCAATTCTTTTCCTTCAATGACAGGTTAGATTTTTGCTAATTTTATGAATTAAAGATCAAAAGGATAAATAATGCAGATTTATTTTTATAGTCATCTTTGATCATATTTACCAAGGGTGCCAATAATTCTGACAACCACTGTATGGACAACTTTTATGATACTTTCACAGTGATTTTAGAGCTTGACAGCCCCGGTCCTCATTCACGTTCATTATATCTAAAAGAATGACCAGGATATTCTTTAAAACATCCTTTGTGTTCCACGTAAGAAAGAAAGTCATTGAAGTTTGTAACTTTTCACAAAATAAAAAATGAGTAAATGATGAAAGAATTTTCTTTTCTTTTTTTTTCTTCTTTTTTTTTTTAGGATTTTTTGGGGTGAAATTTAAGGTTTGTAGGAATCAAATAAGGAATCCTATAAATCAGGCACTTTTAATTTTTGTTGTCCATTTTTGTTTCTTTTGGTGTAGTTTTTGTGCTATTTGAGTGGATGTATTTGTTAGTATGCCTTATTTACTATATTACTATTTTTAAACGACTGATTCAGAGAAATTATGTCTCCTATATTCTCAGAGAAGTATCAGTCTGCAGTAAAGACATTTAGAATACTAAGACTGATCCATGTATAGTGACAGGGCTGCAGTGTCTATCCTTTCTAAGCATTGAAGATGTACTTGTTTCTTACATTTCAGTCAGTTGACTCCATCCCAGGAAGATGTTTACTCTGAGTGTTTGCTACTGGTGAAATAGCGTCTCTTTGAACAGATCATTGGCTTTCATAAGTACCATGTCGTTCTCGGAGGACTTGCTCTGTTTGTGTGGATATTTTTTTCCCTTTGGTGACTTACCTTTTACTGTCAAGTTTTTTTGAGTAGCCTGAAGAGAGCTGTCAGTCAAGATGATTGACACTGAGACTGCATTCGCACCATGCCTTTGTGTAGGGAGTTTTCCTTCTGTCCATTCATGTGTGCCATTATCCGTCCCTGCAGCCCATGGCACTAATAAGTCTGTCACGGCGGCCTGTGAAAAGTCACGTTCAGCTGTGTGTATGTATGTGTGTGTGTGTGTGTGACCCGAGGGAATGTGGCACCTCATTCCTCAAACGAGACAACAGAAGCACTGATCTTTGAAGCCTGCGGTGCTGCCGGAATTGAACCCTGTGTGACTCTGTGACCCCAGTATGGGAGGAAGCTCGTACACTTCGATACTCCCACACAACTCAAGCAGAGGAACCTCCATCTCCCTCATATGCCAACTACTCATAAATGTTTAACATGCAGCATATGCCAAACACACACAATGCTGTCGTCCTGCCAAGTAGTAGTGAATGTATGGGAATGGTTAGGTTATTCTGTTATAAATAAATTTTTATAACTAAGAAATGAAACTTTCTATTCATCAAAGAGTCCTGACAAAAATTATCACGATTTCCACAAAAATATTAAAGGGTTAGTTCACCCAAAAAGGAAAATTCTGTCATGAATTACTCACCCTCATGTTGTTCCAAACGTGTAAGCCTTTCGTTCATCTTCAGAACACAAATTAACATATTTTTGTTGAAATCTGAGAGATTTCTGTCCCTACATTGACAGCTATGCAACTGACACTTTGACGCTTCAAAAAGTTCATAAAGAAACTGTAAAACTAATCCATATGAATTGAGTGGTTTAGTCCAAATTTTCTGAAGAGACTCGATTGCTTTATATGATGAACAGATTGAATTTAGGCTTTTATCCACATATAAACATTGATCAGTGAACATAAACAGAAGCTCAACCGAACCTGCTTGACGCGTGAGAACAAGCTCAAACATGCTGCGTAACACACGAGAATGAACCTCATTGGTTCTTTCAAACATGCTTAAGCTTCCGTTTACCACAACTGATATGTGAGTTAATGAATGTTTATGTGAACAAAAGTCTAAATTCAATCTGTTTAGTGTATAAAGCGATCATGTCTCTTCAGAAAATTAAAACCGCTAAATTGTATGGATTAGTTTTTACGATCACTTTTTGTAGCATCAAAATGTCTATGGAGTGCATAGCTGTCTATGGAGGCACAGAAAGCTCTCAGATTTCATCAAAAAGATCTTCATTTGTGTTCTGAAGATAAATGAAATTCTTACAAGTGTGGAACGACATGAGGGTGAGTAATTGATGACAGAATTTTCATTTTTGGGTGAACTAACCCTTTAAGGCAGAACAACTGTTTTCAATATTGACAATGCTTCTTGAGCACCAAATCAGCATAATATAATCATTTCTGAAATATCATGTGACCCTGAAAACTTTCCAGATTTTCCATCACAGGAATAAATGGCCAAACGAGTGTCCAAACTTTACCGAACAGGACCTGTGCAGGACTCTAATATGTGTAAATGTGAATGAAAATTGAAAGCTGAACACAAACATTCTTTTAAAACAACCTGTTGCGTTTAATTGAAGAAAGTATATAATGACAGTTTTAATTTGTGAGTGAACTATTTCTTTAATTAGTTTTGGCAACAATAAGCCCTTCTGTTTGGCGACAATCACTTGTGTTGCACGCAGCAGTGCAGAGCCTATTAGCTCAGGAGCATGACTGCGTCTGCACATCTGTCTCTGTCATTGTATCTCTGTTTTTGCCTCTCTGACTGTCATCTTCGCGTTTTATCATTCTCTCTCTCTCTCTCTCTCTCTCTCTCTCTCTCTCAAGGCCTGTTCACACCAATAAACTTACACAATATAACAAAAATAAAGTGATCTTCCTCACCAAAATTAGTCCCTCTGACTTCTCTGAAAGTATTTGCATGTAGTTTAGCTTGTTTTGTTTTGCTCTATAGCTTTTAAAACCCCTTAAAACTGTAAAGTGATTCACAGGGATGCACAGTTTAATTTTAAAATCCTGTGCTGAAGTTTCAAGCTTGGTGTGAACAGACCTCAACTCTTTATCTCGCTAGCAAAAGTGTATGTTTGAGGAAGAGGGTGTTCCCGCCAGCACAATAATTTGTTGACGTGCCTCATGGGACCTGAAGAAAGTTATGTGTGTGAGCGTGATTGAAGGTGTTAATGCACCAGGGGCCTGTATATCAGCTCCAGGCCTGATTGGTGAGCTCTGTTAGTGGAGGTGACGGGCTGACATGAGTTGAGGGGTCTGACTGTGGCAGGATCTCCACCCCAGAGCTGCTCTGTGGCCCCAGCAAATGTTTCTCATTCTCAGCTGTCATCCGCTCCTCACAGACAGACTGGCACGCAGGGATCTAACCCGCCCAGAGCCCCGGAGCGCGACATGCCGTAGTGCTCCAGCCCCGTTCCCCCCGCCCTTCTGGGTCTTTAGAGACAGAAACGGAGCACAAGCTCCTGAGAAATTCACAAAGTATGCTTGTGAGCCGCCTCATAGACGCTGCACTCATTTAAACTGAATAAACGAGTAAGACCACCCCTTTCTTTCTCTAATGGAGTTGCCGGGGTGGTGTGGTTCAGTCCCAGAATACAGCTCAAGAGGATTTAGGGATGAGTGCTGCATAATGACCTGTTCATTCTTTAATTATCTGATAAAGGAGAACGACTCTCCCAATGTAAACACTGAATGCTTCCTGATAACCCTCATTGAGACTAAATGACACGCATGTGCTTATTTACATGGGTATCTAAACAGGGACTTCTATTGTTTTTAAATTAACTCTTTCCCTGACAGCTTTTTTTTTTTTTTAAAGTTGCCACCATTTTTTTTTTTTTTTTTTTTTTTTTTTTTTAAAGCCTCTGCTTTTAATTAAACAAAACCCATTTTATTCTAGCTTCATGCATTCTTTTTTTATCAACAGTTGAATGATAAAAAAAGCTGATAAAATCATGTTTTTTTCAAAGACTATGTATGGATCAGATTCAGGATGATGATCAAAACATAGATGGAGTAGGTCACATCCATCAACACCCTCAAAGCTTGCACAGTCCTGTAACTCATCCTGGGTCAATCCATTTCATTCGATAACGTTTGGCAGTTTTGATTTTATATGCTGTTCAATTTGATGATCACATTATTTTGCATGTGCATAAGCAATACTTTTATCACTTGTTTCTGCTTCTTTTTCCTCCTGTGTTTTGATCTGGAGATTCTGTGCTCTTTCAGAAGATGCGTAATAGCGCCCCCTACTATATAACAGTGAAAACATGGATTGCTGTAAATTTCTGTCGATTGGGTCGAAGCATTGTGTCATAAATGACGGAAAATAGTTACGCTAATAACTATTAAGATAATTACTACAGACTAAAGCTAGTCTGTACTTTTAGCTTAAAAAAATAAGCTTGATTGATTTGCTTGCTAAATGATTGCACAACGATTAATCGTAATTAATCATGTCCAAAATAAAAGTCTGTGTTTATTTATATAAATATAATTTTTTTCTTGCATATATACATGAATGTGTGTATATATATATATATATATATATATATATATATATAATATATAATATATAATATATAATATATAATATATATATATATATATATAATATACATAATAATTATACACAGAGCACACACATATATTACGTAAACATAGACTTTTATTTTGGACACGATTAATCGCGATTAATCGTTGTGCAGCCCTATTGCTAAATATATATATTTTTTAAAATTAGATTTATTATAAGATTTTAAAAAAATATATAAAAAAAAAAAAAAAAAAACTTTTCAAACCGCTTATTCTTTTGAGGTTTTGTCAGATCTAGCTATAGCTCTTTGGATATCAGTCAGTATAAATACATGTAAAAAATTACAAGATAATTTATTTTTTTTAATTATTTAATATCCATCACTATTAGATATTTTGTTGTTTCTATTTATTTCTGATACATTTTGGTGTGTTTTTCCTGCCTATTTTTATTTATATTTTAACAGATTCGTCAGATGTTTTCAGGTGTTATAACACTGTCAGATTCAGCCACTATTAGTTTTTTTTCTCGTCTCATGGAAAGAAATTCAAGAGATTCGAGTTATTGTGTGATCACTGTGCGAGACTTTTCCAGATGTGCACAGTGCTTTACTTGGTCCACTATTGTGATTCCCCCCTTCACTTTTCCCATCCTCTTCCTACACATACCCATAAATCAAAAAACAGACAGTCTGAGAATAATTGGGTTGTTAAAGGCCAAGGCTATCTTTTAGAGGATTTCTATTGAATCATTTTCTGAAAGTAGTTCTACAAATGAACACAGGCGACTGTCAGATCAATAGAAATCGTGTGGTTAGTCAGACTATCTCTCACGTGTGCCAGAGGGAGAATTTGTTTCTTCTATATAAACTTTCAGACGTATTTACTTAGCTGTCTAAATGTAAAAAAAGCAACATTTTTTTTTTATACTGTGTGTGTGTATATATATATATATATATATATATATATATATATATATATATATGTTAGGGCTGTCAAGCAACCTAATTAATTACACATCAAATTTGGCTGAGAAATTACCCCTGAAAGATAATTTAGAGTCGTTATTGTGTTAAATGAATGTAGGATCAAATAAACATTACAAAAAGTAGCTTTAGAAAGAAATGTTTTATTTGGTTCAGAATAGAATTTATTACACATGAACTTTAAGGCCACAACAACCAAAAGACCATGATGGTGAGTAATTGATGACAGAATTTTCATTTTTGGGTGAACTGTATCTTTTTTAGGTACAGTTCACCCTCAGTTTTTTTATTAACATGGAAATATGATATTGTTTTTTTAATGAAATGATACTCTAAATAAGCAACTATAACTGCCAGTAGGTGGCAGTAAATGTCTTAATGAGTAAGTCCTCTTGAGTCATTCATTCGATTCATTCAAACAGCTGATTCTTTCAGGAATCAAGTAAATGGGTCTCTTTATGAATGAGCCATTGAATCGTTAGTTCACCCAGTTGATTCGTTCAAAACGTGAATGTACCACTGTGTGTTGTAAAATACATAAAAGTAAAAAACACTCTCAATGTAAAAAAGGCAAAAATGCCAAAAAAAAAAAAAAAAAAAAAAAATATATATATATATATATATATATATATACAATTATTTTGACCAGTTTGTTCTTTTTACATTCCCCTCTCTTTCCCCCATTGTTTCTTGTCATGTGTCTACTTCCGCTATGAATAAATTAGCCTGAAAGGCTAAAACCATGCTTTTTTTAAAATCATAAAGTGACACAGTTTTTTTTTAAACATTATTAATATCCTCCACTCGCACTGTCTCTCTCTCACACACAGGCGAGTCTAACATTAGCGAAGGGAGGTAATTGTGTCAGAGCCTTAGAGGGAGGTAAAATGGAATAATGAGACTCATTATCATACTAAAGAAGGAGAGAGACGAGAAGAAGATGAGAGAATGAAAGAGAGCCAGGGAAGGACGAGGAGGTGCTCCCATCAGTTTGTGAGCGAGAGCTTCTGTGCTCTTGTTAACGGAGTTTAGCTGAGGAGCAGTGTCAGTCTGGCTTTGCTGAATATTCTTTCTAACGCCGCCGAAATGAAACCACTTTTCCCTCTGCTCCGTCGCTTTGATCAGCCCGCTCCAGTCTTTTTCCACAATGGATGAATGGCTGGGAAATAAGACTAGTGGAGCGCGTTACTGCCGTGAAAATGACAGGTGAAGGGCAGTTTCCTCTCGCTCACTGGCAGGGCTGATCCGGTGACAGACTTTGAAGTTTAGAGGAGTCTCCTCTTCATGTTGACTCGGGGTGTATAGAAGCACTTCAGACTCAGAGATGTTTTTGTCTCTGCTCTGAAGTGGGCGAGATTACAGCGTTTGGAGTTTTTTTAATCCTCACCGAGCGTGAGATTAGAAACACCAGCACAATGGAGCAGGAAGTAGAAGAGGAGAGTTGTTCAAGGACAGGAGATGTTTGTGTCTTTGAGGCAAGTGCGACAAGCTTACTGAGATTTGACAGAGACCACGTTTTGCTGCATGATTCTTCAAAATCAGAAGCCTAGCTGTAATATCTCTCACATTAAGAGAGGTTGAAGGGGAGAGAGAGATGAAAGAAAGCGAGTGGTATCGTTTGATATGATGCACAATGGTGCAATATTTTGTAAAGGAGACTTTCTGTAGTCTCACGTAAAACAGACTTTTGATTATTTTATTTATAAAAAGAACCATTTTTAATAATTAAGCACCAATAATAACTGATAGTAATTGAGCACCAAATCAGCTGCTGAAAATTCAGCTTTGCCGTCACAGGAATAAATTTAGTTTTTAATATATATTTAAATAGAAAATGGGTCTTTTAAATTTTACAATATTATTGATTTTACTGCATTTATGATCATAATACACTTATAAGTAAATGCAATGGGAGGCGCTGTGGAGTGTGTAAACAAGATTGTATTTGATCTCAGAATGCCTCTCTTACTAAATGATCTTACAAAATGGAATTACTTTTGATCAAATGAATCAACATGTTGTGTGCAAATATTGTCAGATGAAACTGATTTATCATAATATCACCACAACATGAGAAATTACGTGAAATCCAAACATCAAACCATCGTTATTGACCATTATTATTTGTACACCCGAGCGGGCTGAGAAGATAACTTATCTGATAGCAAAATTCTTCGACTTGGAGACATACTGTATGCTTCGTCGAGAGAGACAGGTTTGAGAATAGAAACTTCACTGCAAAAAATAATTGTTGGTTTAACTTACTTTTTTAAGTTACCTGGTTGCCTTAATTTTGAGTTCATTGAAATTAAAAATTTGAGTTAATACAATGAATGCGATTGGTTTAATAAACAGAAACTCAAAATATTATGTTATCTGAACCACGTTAATTATTGAAGTTGATTTGACAAAAGAAAAAGATATGTTGTGATAACATATCATGAAAATATATTTTTTAGTGTTCACTTAGCACACTCGGTTATCTTTGTCTCCCAGCAACATCTGTGACGGCGGAGGTCATTATCTCTGCACCCGGCCTTATTGTTATCACCCAAGCATGTGAATATTCTTGTTTTTCTCAACATGAACATGTGAAACAATATAAAAACGATAAACGTATGCCGACTCGATAATTGGCACAGTCTGCTTTATAAGCGTTTTTTTTTGTTTGTTTGTTTGTTTGTTTGCTCTGAGCTTAAAAAACTTTTGTACTGTATATTTTGTTTACACTCATTGTTTGTTTTCAACTAAAAGAAAACCTCAAGATATAATATAAGCTTGTTGTGTATATTGCCTAATCATAACCTTGTTCAGAAATGGTGACAATTTAATGATTAAAAAATAATATTGTTCTTGTTAAACTTCATTTAAATAAACGAATAATCGAATATTCGTTTTTTATGAGCACGAATATTTGACATTTTTAACATTTCAAGTTGTTACGTACTACGAATCAACATGAATGAACAATAGTTTCAACAATATTTCTTAACAGTAATTCTAAATTAACATTAAGCTAAATAAAAAAAAAAATGCTGTGTTGACTCTACAAAGTTGCATCAGGCCTGCCAATGACAATGGCACTGCAGTTTTTCAGCCAGCACTTGCCATTTTTGTGTGCAGTGTGTGAAGAGAGTCATTGAATGGATTGTGGATGGTCTGTGGGTGTGCTGTCTTAGGCAAAGATTATTTTTTTATGTTGGTGAGGGGGTAATTGCGTTATGATTTGTATATTTCAAGCAAGGCTCAGATTCACAGATGTTAGCACTCAAACCTGTGATCACCATGAATCATCACTGTATAAATTTGTATGTATGAGTGTCTAGCACTAGATTTCCTGTGACCTTTGTCAAAAGCAGAAATAGATGAAACTCAAAAAGCAGATGAACTTATCTGATCGCTATTTAGTAGATTTGCTGGTAACTTTTTACTTCAGTGTTTTGAAAGAAGTCTCTTAAGCTCACCAAGGCTGCATTTATTTGATCAAAATACAGTAAAAAATATTGTGAGATATTATTAGAATTTGTGATGGCGAATTTTCAGCTGTCCTTTTTTTAATATTCAGTATTGTGATGTATATCTAATCATGACATGAAGGGGTATCGTTACACCCCTAGTAACAAATAAAACCTTATTGTAAAGTCTTACTGATTTTCTATTATCAAACTTTTTTATTATTATTCTAGAAACTTATGGTTCTAACAGTAGGGCTTGTTTAATTGTCAGAAAGGGTGATAAACACTAACACATTTGTTTATTATCATTTAAAGGGATGCTATTTGTGCTCTTGTGGTGTACTCTTCTCTACCGCAGAGCCAATGAGAATATAATTTGATTACCTTTTATTGTGTGATGCCAAGAGCTCTTGCTGAAATTATGACTCAGTTTTAATAGTATCATTACTCTTTTATTTCATGGGAATGAGTCATTAGCTGTGCAATATATCTACTGTCTTTGGCTTCATTATGTTTTGCCTTTTGTTGTTTATCTGTAATCGTTCATATGAAATCAGCAGAGCTTGTTTACTCTTTGTGTATAGCAGTAAATTTGGTTTATTTAGTATTTTCCACCAAACCTTTGATTACAGGGTGGGTGGCATGACCTAAATCTTCTTTCACGCTATGATGTTTTATATATTGCATAACCACAAAGCTGTCTATGTGAGAAATGACTATATTGTTTCTTTTTTTAAATCATGCCATGAATGTATAAACAGTATAGCCATATTATTCATCCCTGATTTTCAGCTCTAAAAAATATATTGAATGTATGCATTAAAGAGACAGTTACCTTCTCCTGTTTGACACTTTTGTTGTATCGACGCTGTAACCAACAAAGAGCTGTGTGTCGTGATTTCAGATTCACTTTAAAACCCACTGGCTGTTTTGATGGATCACAAGGAGGACCAAACACACTTCACATGTCAGTTGCTTCTCCAAGGTGTTGTGATTTAAAGAAAACGCTGAGCAGGCCACGTGTCACCTGTCACTTCACCTGAAAACCTGACTGGCTATCAAACCCGCTGAGGCAGAGACGGTGTGCACGGTGCCTACCCATACTGTGTGTGTGTATCGGTGCATGTCCGTGATGTTTCTCGAGTGCTTTGACGATATGTCTTATCTTCACTGAGTGGCTGCGGTCGTGTCTCGCCTGCGGGCTGCTAAGAGTGCCGAATTTCTGTTCTCCACTTCCAAGACATTTACGTGTGTTTGACCGCTGTCCTTGGTGCTGAACAACTGTCTGGGTGAAAGCTGGAGTGATTGAATGGTGCACTCATACTCACACAGGTGGAAGTGAGGGACCTAACTAGTGTGTATGGTGAAGTGATGCAGACGAAACTTGATGACACTGTTAATTGAGTCCACTTCCTCTTCGGCCCCAAAACCTGTTGTTCTTCAACCACGAATTGCTAACATAGTAGATATGGAGTGTCTTAATGTAATCACCTCACCAAGTTTCCAAAACTCATAGATTTATTATTTGTAGTCTTGTCAAAAGTAAAGACTTCGGTACCAAGTCGGTACTGCAATTTTAAAAATGTGACTCTTTGAGCGGATTTGTAAACACCTCTGATTGGCCATTGTGTTCACGCACTCATCGGATATATCTGTGGCTACAATGATAAACTCTTCAAAAACATGTTGTAAATAGACATCAATGATGCTCTTCACCGAGCGCTTACACAGATACGCACGGGAGCGTTTGAAAGCAGGCGTCTATCGCGGACCAGTCCAATGATAGACGCCTGCTTTCAAACGCTCCCGCTTTTAAAACACTTTCAAATTCAAACACTTCTGTGTGCTTTCAAACGCTCCCGTGCGTTGATCATTGTAGCTGATGAGCGTGTGAACACAATGGCCAATCAGAGGGGTTTACGAATCCGCTCAACAGCGCTCAAAGCGTCACATTTTTAAAATTTCAGTACTGACTGGTACTGAAGTCAGTACTTTTGACAACTTTAATTATTTGCAAGTAATATATAAAATGTAGGGCCGTCGAATGATTAATCGTGATTAATCGCATCCGAAATAAAAGTTTGTGTTTACATAATAAACGTGTTTACTGTGTATTTTTATTATGTATATATAAATACACACACATGAATACATATATTTAACAAAAATATATTATATTTATATATAAAATATTTGTATTTATATATGTTATATATAAATATAAATATATACATGTATATATTTCTTAAATATATTCATGTATATGTGTGTTCTTATACATAATAAAAATACACAGTACACACGTTTATTATGTCAACACAAACTTTTATTCTGGATGCGATTAATTGCTTGACAGCCCTAAAAAATTATATATATATATATATATATATATATATATAATATAATATAATATATACAAACTCACATTAATTGATAAAGCTTTTGATGTTCCAATAAGTGATAAAGACATCTCATAATGACGCTGAATGAATTGCTTTATGTGTCTTGAAAATATATATTAGCATCCAAAGAATGTGACGTGATTTTTTTTGTGAGCAGGTACATAGTCATTTTGAGGGACTGAGGTGAAGGTGTCGTCTGGCCGCTGATGACTCTGCTCTTATTTCGATCCAGACACACACACACACACACACACACACACACACACACACACACACACACACACACACACACACACACACACACACACACACACACACACACACACACTTACACTTACTCATGCACTCCAGGATCTGGTATCTCAGGTGTTAGATTATGCTCATATTACACAGACTGATTTCTTGGAAAGGTTTAAAATGATTAACCCGGATGAAAAGCAGAACCGAGAGCTTCTCTGATATCTTCATTTAAAGAGGGAGTCAATCCTTTATCTGAAGAAAATCTGAAAAAGTGTTGTATTAAATCCCCAGTAGTCATACTTGAGCCTAAACATAGATGAATGGTGGGAGGTGGAGCGCTGCAGTTTATGTTAGGACACAACTGACTCACTGATTCAGTGAGTTGTTCATTAAGAGCCGTTCCAGCGAGTGAGAGAGTTTGTTGAATCAGCTAAAATGCTTCATTTTGATTGTCTTTTTAGCAAATGAATCATTCAGATTAATCCGTGAATAAATTCAGAAATAATTGTGGTCTGAAAGATTCAGTTGACTCAAAAGAATGATTTGTTTTTAATGCAGTTGTTTTGCTTTTTATAGTTTGTCGTAGGAAAAGCCATTAGAAAGCTCTGAGAAAACATCTAAGTTGACGTATTAATTTACAGAAGTATTTCTGTTTCACTTCTCACATTTTTCTCTTAAACACACTAAACCCATTTATGTATAACAATGTGACCTCATCATAAGAGTAAATATGTATTCTGGATTAGCTCAATCTCTGTGACAAATAATAAGCTGTATAAAGCACTCTCAACAGCTAACAACATGTGTGAGTGAGACTATTCCTCATTTGTTAGATAAAATAACAGCAAATCTGACACTCTTTTATTTGTTGTTGTTGTTGGAGAAAAGCATTATTGCATATTTGGCGACCAGGTGTGGCATAGAAAAGTGTGTTTAAATATTAATGAGATGTGAAGGTGTTGCCATTCCCATTCCAAGCACCATGTATCCCCCCGTCACATACTGTCTGATTCCTGCAGACAGATCCATATTGATCAATGACGACCGTATCTGTCTAGATCCGTTCCTCTGCAGATCATCCGTGGATCGGTCAGCATAGCGGATCATTGGGCTGATTAAACTGCCTTAATAGGCATTTGTTCTGCTAGAGTTGTGCAAAATCAAGTTCATTTACTGATCAACAGTCTGAACACCACAGCGACTCTCTCTGATAACCTGGTTTGTGGTTGTAGTAAAAAGGATGAAATAGTTATTGCCTTTTCTTGCTGTCTTTGCATTTTTTTTTTTTGTGGATTTTTGTTTCTTTTCAGTCTTTCTTTCCTTGCAATTCAGATCAGTGGAAGAACAGACCAGACCAAATCGCTAACTTGGACGAATTTGTTAAAAAGAACTGAATCAATTTGTTTTTGAATCAACACTATCATGTTCCCTTTTTTGTTTCCTTCCGTCTTTTGTCTTTTCTTTCTTTCTTTCTTTCTTTCTTTCTTTCTTTCTTTCTTTCTTTTTCGAATTCGTCCTTCGCTGCTTTCTCTGTTTTTCCTTTTTTCCCTTTACTTTCCTCTTTATTTTTAATCTTTGTTCTTTTTTTTCTTTCTCTTCATTTTTTCTTTGTTTTTTTCTTTTTCTTTCCTTCTTTCTTTGCTGTTTTTTAACCTTTTTTCTTTTTCCTTCTTTTATATTTTCTTTCTTTCTTTCTTTCTTTCTTTCTTTCTTTCTTTCTTTCTTTCTTTCTCTCTTTTTTACCTTTTACTTTTTCCCTCCTATAATTCTTCCATTCCTTCCATTTTCTACTTTTTCCCTTTACTTTCCTCTTTATCTTTAATCTTTTTTTCTTCCTTTTCATTCTCTTCTTTTTTTTTCTATCTTTAAGTTGTTTTTTCCTCCTTTTATATTTCCATTCCTTCCTTTTCTTTTCTCCTTTGTTCTCTTTTTCTTTGCTGTTTTTTCTTTTACTTTAATTTTTTATCTTTCCTCTTTTTTTCTTCCTTATCTTTCCTTCTTTTTCTTTCTTTACATATATCCTTCGTTCCTTCCTCCTTTTGTTCATTCTTTTTGTCCTCCTTTCTTCCTTTGACAACATTATACATTGAGAGTTAATATATTCTTCATTAATTAAAATATACACAACTTGTAATCTTGTCAGGAGTTATGATCCTTTTCTTTTGTGTGTGTGTGTGTGTGTGTGTGTGTTCAAGTGTGGGAGATCAACAACTGCCCTGAAGGGTCTCCAAGGCCCGTCTGCTTTTATCAACCTACAGGCATATGAAGGTCTCTGTCTGACCTCCTACCAAGGACCCTCAATGCATTATAGCAAGGCCAATGTTTCATTTGAGCCTTCACTTTTTTTTTTAATGTTTCTGCTGGTTTCTCTCAGCATCACCATGATAAAAATCCTCTGTGCTAAAATGACAGAAGTGTTGAAAGAATTCACAAATGTCTCCATTAGCACGATCTTCATTGAATAGAGAGAAAATAGACTCTGCAATTATCTAGGAGTATCTGATGTGTGACAGGCATCCTGGGGAGGTCAAAAACACTTATAAACATCAAACTGTGTGAGTGTGTGTCATGTCTTCCTTGTGTGTTTGTTGTCTTTGTTCAGTGGCAGTTAGGAATACTAAATAAGACATTCTTTGTTTATTTGCACAGAATAATGTGTACACATGTTAAACTCTTGCTTTTCTCCTATGTGAACTATTGGTAGTTGAAATATAAAACAGATAACGAGATACTCAATATATCTAACTGGTTATTTTGCAGCTGAAAATACTAGCATACAGTATGTTCTGACTAGCATAAACCAACCCTAACTAGGGCATGGCAGTAAAATGAATGCATAGTATAAATGGTAGTACATGGTACAATAAAGTAAAGCACAATAAATAGACAGTTTAGCCTGAAAGCATGGATGTTCAACACCAGCAGCCAGGAGAAAAGGGGAAAAGCCCCTGGCCTCCTTCCAAACAGTCTGAAATAGAGGAGCCGGTGAGAGAGAGTGGGAGGATGAGGAGGGAGCAGAGAGAGGAACGGCATCTGCTTCGCGCCTCAGTAGTTTTAAAAAAACAAGCAGAGGGAAAAAATGCTGGATGCCAGTGACTGTGAGTACACCTGTCTGTGTGTCGCCATAGCAACCTAATTAGAAGGCCAATAGGATGTAGGCAGGGGTTGGTTAGAGACGCCAAAGACAGGAGCTCAAAAACAGTTCAGCTGGGAAGATTAGAATGAGACTGCAGAAAAAACGCTTCAGCTGGGGTGATTTGAGAAGAAAGAGATGGTCTGTCTTTACCTGTCTGCATCAGAACACAGCCCGGCCTTTAAACATATTTAAAAATGTTCTCTTATTATTTCATAGTATTATAAAGTAATGTTTTTGTCTCTTGAAACTTTTTATTATTATTATTATTATTTTTTACTTATTAACCCATACTTATTCTTGCTTTTATTATTTATACTTTTTATATATATATATAGTTTTATTAATATAATATTTGTCTTTAAAGGATTAGTTCACTTAAGAATTAAAATTTCCTGATAATTTACTCACCCCCATGTCATTCAAGATGTTTGTCTTTCTTTCTTCAGTTGAAAAGAAATTAAGGTTTTTGAGGAAAACATTCCAGGATTTTTCTCCATATAGTGGATTTCAGCAGGGACCAATGGGTTTAAGGTCCAAATTGCAGTTTCATTGCAGCTTCAAAGGACTCTACATGATCCCAGACGAGAAATAAGGGTCTTATCTAGCGAAACAATCAATCATTTTCTTTAAAAAATTAAAATTATACACTTTTTTTTTTTTTTTTTTTTAACCACAAATGCTCGTCTTGCACTAGCTCTGCGATGCGCTATGCATTACGTAATCATGTTGGATCAAGTCTTTACAAAGCGAACATGCAAAGACTAAGTCAAATGGCCTTTACAAAAAACGGTAAAACAACAATGTCGGATGATTTTGAAGTTGGAGGAGAAAATGAGATGGAGGTTTTCGCCCTACTGCGGTACTGCCGCCTACGTCAATGTGATTACGTAATGCGTGGCGTATCGCAGAGCTAGTGCAAGATGAGCATTTGTAGTTAAAAAGTATACAATTTTAATTTTTTTCGTTTCGCTAGACAAGACCCTTATTCCTCGACTGGGATCGTTTAGAGCCCTTTGAAGCTGCATTGAAACTGCAATTTGGACCTTCAACCCGTTGAACCCTGTTGAAGTCCACTATATGGAGAAAAATCCTGGAATGTTTCCCTTTAAAAAAAAAAACATAATTTTTATGAAATACATAAACATCTTGGATGATATGGGGGTGAGTAAATTATCAGGGAATACATTTTTATTATTATATATATATTTTATATATTTTTGCTGTCATTTTGTCACATTTTTAAAGACATTTTGTCTGCACAAATTGAACTTAATGTATCGTGCAATAAAAGCATGCTCAAGCTGAAAGTGAGAGGGATTATTTCAGAGAAATGGTCTAGAACAAAGGTCTTGTGTCTTTCACTTTCCAAGCCTCTCTGTCTCTCACTCTCTCTTTCTGTAAGATCTCTTTGTCTGTCTGGTAAGACTAGTGATCTAAACATGCCTGGGGTTAAACACATTCCGTTCTCATCTTCCAGAGATACTCACTGTTTAAACTGTAACCTTGTTAACCCAGGAATCCAACACTAAAACAGACACCTTTGTTCTAAAAAAAAAAAAAAAAAAAAAATTAATGAAAGAAAGAAATAAGATTAGTTTGTTAAACAAAACAGACAAGGAAAGCAGAGCTGTCTTTGGTAATGAAAATAATTACATTTTAGTCTGGACTGTATATATTAAATACCCAGGATCGAAGACATTGTGTTTCCATTTTATTCCAAGCAGTTCTATAGGAATCGTGGGTTCTGTTGGAATTGCAGTGTGTGTCCGTGAGAAGTCAGTGAAGGTGAAACGGAGGGATCTCTCCCTCAGGCTGTTAGGGGGTCTCTTCGCTATAAACATTGCTCACATTCCTGCTTCTAATTGGATCAGAACCGTAGAGTTCCTGGTGGAGAGCTCCTTTATTGTGCTTTTAGAGTCTTACATGGGTGGTGGTCTGATTCGTCTCTCTCACACGCTACTATTTTAAGGGCATATGGTAGTTTCATCAGATTTTGGTCACAGAAATTATTTGTTGTAATTCTGTTGTTTTAAGTGAAACCTAATAAAATGTTATTCACAAAAATATAAATATTACATTTATTACATAATAATAATATTATTAATATTAACTATTATATATCATTAGTAGTAGTAATAGTGGTAGGAGTAGTAATCATCGTTGTATTAATATGTTGCAGATATAAAATTTAACATTTATATTATTTTTTTTAATTGGCCACCAGCTTTCTTAAAGGGGTCCTTGATTATGATTTCACTTTTTTAACTTTAGTTAGTGTTTAATGTTGCTGTTTGAGCATAAACATCTGCAAAGTTACGACGCTCAAAGTTCAATGCAAAGGGAGATATTTTCTTTTATAGAAATCGATTTTTAAGGACTACAACAAATGGCTGGTAGGGACTACAACAAGCTTCTTCCTGGGTTGGTGACATCACAAACCCCAAAATTTACATAAACCCTGCCCCCGGGAGCACGCAACAAAGGGGGTGAGGCCATTTTGGGCTGCTTTAGAGAAGAGGAAGAGTTGTTGTAGTAGAGTGTTGTTACCCTGCCGTCATTTTACGCTGTACTGCTTCACAAACGAGGGTCAATTCAACTCTGGATTTGCACAAAAGATTAACATGACGGCACATGCTAGTCGATTAGTTGAATCAACTCCACAGCAACTACATAAATTTATCCACTAACCATTCAGAAATGTCCAGTTGCATTCTAGAAGTTGTAACTTCTTCCTGAGTCTCTTCATCAGTATCTCAGCGACTCTGGTTTGAGCAATATAAGGCTGAACACCGTGACTAACAATCATCATTTTGGCTGCGTGAGATTCTTCAGCTTTGTTGTTGTTGAGCAACCGAAGTGCGAGCTGTTAAAGCTCCGCCCTGCTCCGGCGTGGGGCAGCAGCTAATTTGCATTTAAAGGGACACACACAAAAACAGCGTGTTTTTGCTCACACCCAAATAGGGGCAAATTTGACAAGCAATAATAAATAAACTGTGGGGTATTTTGAGCTGAAACTTCACAGACACATTCTGGGGACACCAGAGACATCTTGTAAAAGAGGCATTATAGGTCCCCTTTAAAGACTGGCAGGCTTTTTTATTGTATTGTTTTGTTTTCCTTTGTTTTGCTTTGCTTTTTGTTTTTTGGTTCTAGTTTTGTTTTTGTTATCACTCAAAAAATGTCATTGAAAACCTGAAAAAAAGCATTTCTTTACCATCCCCATAGCACATCAGTGAGGAGTAAATATTCAGGGTCGGAGGTTAAAGGCCAGGTCATTCTAGATTCTCTCAGGAGGGCATCATATTATGAGATGGATTTATGAAATCCTGCATTATTCCCTCTCTAGTCTCCCGTCTTGCCTTAGTCCCTCCTGAATCTTCAGTCATACATAAACATGAAGAACTGCATGCAACAATAAACTCTGGCTTTATTAAAGCCTCTGCTCCATCTTTATCAGCTGTGTCGCTGCTGTCTGCCTCTCCACCCAGAACTCTCTCTTTTATCTAGAGTTCAACTGCAATCTTCTGTATGTTTTCCTTATGGCTTTTTAAATTACTCTGCATATGTTTGGTCAGCAATGAGCATGTGATGCTCATTTTGGAGTGTGAGAAAACAGATGTTCCGTCTTTAAAAAAGCTGCTCCTTGTTCCAGATGAAATCATAGCTCTGCTTCCACACCGCTCAAATAATCTTCAGCCTACTGATGCCCCATGATACCCGTCACAATTCACATCATGACAGCTTTTTAATGACACCCAAGAGGTCAGGCAGGGTTTCTTCAGTGTGTTGGTTTAGTGCTTGATCTGTCCTTGCACATTTGGCAGATCTTAAACCTGCCAGGAGTCTTTCCGCCTGCTAGCATCTCAACATGTAATTTATCACCTGCTCTGAAGAGGAACACCTGTGCGGGTTTAAGATAGCTGCTTTATGAGACCCCAGGTAGAACCTGCAGGGGGTCGACACATCCTTACTGACTTATTTACCACATTTCCAAGATGTTCTCCATTTCATTTGTGGTTTCCCTTGCAGTTCCTCATTTATTTGTGGCACTAACATTTTTTTCATAACAATCTTTATACCTCTTTCCTCATCCTTTTTCTCCTTTCTTCCTCTCTCATGCACACACTGCCATCTTCATCTGTGTCTCTTCCTCCCACATCCCAAGACGAAAGAATCGCCGCTCTCTTGTTAGTCACGCTTCCTCAGCTGTTACAGCTAGCGTGCGACAGCGAGTGCCAGGAATAAGGTGGAATTTACATTCATCCTGGTAAAAGCAGTTGTGGTTCCTTTGATGGTCAGAGAAATCTAGCTGAAACTACCACCCTAACCGTACTTTAACAGTTTTGATGTGTCAAGGGTGAAATTTCCACCTACCGCTCACCTCTGAGCTCTACGCAGATTTGCTCGCATTCAAAACTTAGGCAGACCCTCTTTCCTTCTCTGGTTACATCTTACTTCTGGTTCCCATCTTGTTTGTGTATTTTTACAGATCAGAGTGAAAATAGCTTGTTTTCTTGTTTTGAAGGATTGTGTAAAGCATCATTTATCAGATGTCTGGCTCTTCATGGAATTTGGTTATATTTTAAATGTGTAAAATGTAGTGTTATGTGAAATGAATGTGAAATTCTACCGACTTCATTGCATATTTTAGCCTGCTTAATGTTAGCATGAGCGTTGCATTATGTGCACTACTGTTCAGAAGTCTGGTGTTTGTAAGTTGTTTTTTTTTTAAAGAAATTACATTGTTACAAAAAAATTCTATTGAAATAAATGCCCTTCTTTTGAACTTTCTATTCATCAAAGAATCCTGAAAAAAGTAGCATGGTTTCCACAAAAAATATTAAGCAGCATAACTGTTTTGAACATTGATCATTGAATGATTTTAGAAGCCAGACTGGAGTAATGGCTGAAAATTCTCACTCCCAATGGCCTACTCCCATATTAGTAAAATAAATACTCAATGTAGTAACCCAGAATTCACATTTTATGTATCAAGCTTTTTTTTTTTTTTAATATGAATTACTTTGCTATTGCAAAAAGTACCATTTTATGGTTATAGACTAGTTAAAGGGTTAGTTCACCCAAAAATGAAAATAATGTAATTTATTACTCACCCTCATGTCGTTCTACACCCGTAAGATCTTCGTTCATCTTCGTAACACAAATTAAGATATTGTTGATGAAATCCGATGGCTCAGTGAGGCCTCCATTGAGAGCAAAGCCATTGAAACTCTCAAGAAAAAAACATATTTAAAACAGTTCATGTGAGTTCAGTGGTTCTATCTTAATATTATATAGCGACAAGAATACTTTTTGTGCGCCAAAAAAACCCCAAAATAACGACTTCTCAAAAATATCTAGTGATGGGCCGATTTCAAAACACTGCTTCATGAAGCTTCATGAATCTTTTGTTTCGAATTAGTGATTCGGATCTCCTATCAAACGGCTAAACTGCTGAAATCACGTGACTTTGGCGCTCCGATTCACTGACTCGATTCGTAAAGCTCTGAAGCAGTGTTTTGAAATCGGCCCATCACTATTGTTGAAAAGTCGTTATTTTGGGGTTTTTTTGGCGCACAAAAAGTATTCTTGTCACTTTATAATATTAAGATAGAACCACTGAACTCACATGAACTGTTTCAAATATGTTTTTAGTACCTTTATGGATCTTGACAGTTTCAATGGCTTTGCTCTCAATAGAGGCCTCACTGAGCCATCGGATTTCATCAACAATATCTTAATTTGTGTTCCGAAGATGAACGAAGGTCTTACGGGTGTAGAACGACATGAGGGTGAGTAATTAATGACATTATTTCATTTTTGGGTGAACTAACCCTTTAAGTTGTTGTCCTTAACTGTTTCTTAACAGTTGTGATGGTCTCAGCGGATCATGTGGAGGTTTCCCACAGAGGAACAGAGAGGATGATGGTTCTGGAAAGCAATTTTGTTTCTCAATGTGAAAGAAACAACCAGGCCCACCAACCCCTGAATAGCATGTCAGTAGAATTGCATCATCTGTGAAAGGTGTAATCATATAACTACTCATACGGTGGGCCAGTTCAAAATGACTTGTGTTGTGGAGCCTTGCATCAAAATTTGAAGGATCAAATGCTTGTAATCATAAAAATAACCATCCTGGTGTCATTGATATGTCAGTGTGTAATCATCCTTGTGTGGTCAGAAAGAGGTAATGTTCAGTTGTGTGTAAGACAGAGTTTTGTGTGTACACAAATGTCCACACTGAATTGTCAGTGCTTTTCTTTGTCCAAGTCTTTTATACTCAGCTCTTACAGAGAAATGGATTTTCAAGTGGACCATCTCCAGGATGACAGACTAGAGTCATTTTGCACAGTCTGGTGCTTTTTGCTGACAAAAAAAATAAGAAACTTCCATTTCCCAGTCTGCACTCAGAAGCAGTGAACAAAGAGCTGAAACACCCAGGACCGCACACCCACTGATGAAATTAAACCAGTCTAAAATGCATCGTGTCATCTTGAGATGGTTGTCAGAGGTACTAGCGTGTTAAAACGGTAGAGGTTGGAGGCTCTGGTGAGGTGAGGGAACCCTGTGGCAAGAGTCAGCGTAGGTACTGCATCAATAATGCAGCAATGCTTCACTTCTCTAGTTTAAATGCACCATTGGGAGGGAGCACTGGGAGTGAAACATTCTAAGAAGCCAACACATAGAGATGAATGGCTTTCTGGGTGTGTATGTGGAAGAACGAAAACCTCTTGGCCCCAACAAACACCATCAGGGTTAACACACTGATCCAAACCAACCACTAGAAATCTCTATTTTTTGCCACTTCCGCTGTGTGTGTGTGTCTGAAAGAGGGAAAAAGTGCCCCCACAGCTGTTTTGTGTCGGGTCTGTCAGAATGGGTGACTGGTCTTTGTGCAGTCATCATATATTTGAGAGGCTGATTTGCATGTGGAGTTGTGTCAGACGGAGGGTTGTGACGGCTCCACTGTGAGCTGTCAGCCCGAGGAGGAGTCTTCCAGCATGCTCTGTCTTCAGCTCTGACCTTGAACTCCAGACTCTCCAGCGGGCTGTTCATTCCGTCTCTCTCAAGAGCCACATTTCCTTTCCCATGTCTCAGTGGGAGAGAGCAGGGTTGTAACCTCAATAATGGGATTTTTAATGAAGTCTTGGATTGTTTTAATGTTTTTGTTAAGCGTGTTTGATTCAACAGTGAAAAAGCGTGGATTGAGATGAATGATTTTTGGAATGAACCATCTCAGACCCCCCCAATTTTTTTGTTTTTAATTCAGATTAGTAAATCACTGATCTTCAACTATCACACTTTAGGGAGTGGTTACATTCTCGGTACCGGGTTTTTGTTACTGTAGTTGACAAGTTGACTCTAGTTCAGGTATGGGTCACAATGGTCCCATTGTAGTTTGCTTCGTAGTCATGAAAATGTATTCAAGTTTATCTAGTTTTTCAAAGGTTATGTTTTGTATTTCATTTAAAGATTTTTTTTATTTAGCTTTTGTTAATGATAACACTGCATCCCTAAACAAACAGTGTTTTTCTGAGGTGCCATGTCAAGTTGCAAGAAACATTGTTTGAAAGCAAGAAAAACTCATCCAAATAGGTCAGATCTGTAATTTTACAGGATTTTAGGATTAGTCAACTAGTCATTTAGGCAACCCACCAGTCAGTTTTACACATTCATACTCTTGCTGACATTGAGGTTTTGTAATACAAGAGGATTAAACAAATACTTAAAACAACAGCCACCAGATCACTACACTTCCTGTTGACTTTGCCAGAGCAGCCTCGCACACAAGCACACACATGCTGAAATCAACCCGAGCTGGCCTCAGCTTGGTCTTAATTCAATTATGAAACACTTTTATAAAAGAGACTTGTGTTCAATAGCTTAATTTATGAGTCTGCACACTGCAACAGTCCAAGCTCATAGTATGACCCTCAGTTACTTTGCGAGGTGCCTCAAGTCTCAGTACTGGGTCCATTCTCATTAATAATGTGGCTGTTTCACTGTCTATTATTAGTATTGACTGGCCTTGCACAGAGCAGGCAGCCAGTTATTGGCTGGGATTTGGATCTGCCGTGCGTGTTGATGGGGCCCAGAGTTTAATCGCTGTGGAAACATGAGAGTTATTAAAACAGGAAGCCTTGGCACTGCAGCGGGATCTCGGATGTCTCTCAGGCTCACTAATGATTATAAGCATGCTGCTTTGTCACCAAATAGTGAGAAAGGAAGAGGGAATGAGCAAAAAGAGATTTGAAAATCCTGAAAATACATAAAGAGTCAAACAAATGATTCTATCGATTTATGAGAAAAGAGGAAAAGATCAACAAAAGTCAGAAGTCAGACAGTCCTTTTTAACAAGGATCTTGCATGTCTGAGTCTTCTTGCTGTGACAGGGAAGGTATTGAAGTGTGCAAAACCGTCCTA
The DNA here is from genome assembly GCF_019924925.1 of Ctenopharyngodon idella. Taxonomy (NCBI): domain Eukaryota; kingdom Metazoa; phylum Chordata; class Actinopteri; order Cypriniformes; family Xenocyprididae; genus Ctenopharyngodon; species Ctenopharyngodon idella. The sequence continues at coordinate 12,637,238 of NC_067242.1, forward strand.
TGCTTTGTTAGGGCCTGGTTAATACAATCACACTGCCACCATGTGGTCAGTAAGGGCACTGCATGTACAGTCTAAGAGCATTTGAGTGCACAGTGTTGGCTGGATTGCTGCCTCTTGGCCAGAGGCAAGATGATTGCTCAGTGTATCTCAGCACCCAGTGATACCTTTAAGTGCCATGTGGGTCACCAGCAATGAATTTCAGCATTGCCCACTGTTCTTGTCTAATCAGAGATTTCATGCTGTTTTCAAATGTGCAACCAGCTTTTGGGCACTTTGAGGGGAATCCGTTACCTTGGCACATTTGGTCACAGGGGTGTGAAGAGGTAATGTAGGGTGAAGCACAGCTGGAGTGGGTGGTGACAGGGGGGCGTTGAATCAGTAACTGAGAGCTAAATCTCTCTGTCGTCAGTTTGGTTGAGATTAATCTGTTGAAAACCACCTGCTAGGTTGTTGGCAGTGCTTGGTCTTCCACCCACTCCACAAATCCTTTGCATGGTTCCGCCAAAACTTGTTTTTCCTTGTGGCTTGTGTCCCTGTAGCATTCTCAGAGTGGCAGAACACTCTGGTAAAATATTTTGTATGTTTTTCAGGAAAGGTCCCTATAGTGTGCGTGTAAAGCAGTGTAAGAACTAAGGTCTTTTCTTGAGGTGGTTTCATCACCATCGTTATCTGACTGTTCTAACTTCAAAACGGCCTTTCACTAAAAGACTCTGCACCATGCCTGTTTTTTCACTTAGTTCAGCTCCATATAATGATAGTTAAAGATGTTTGCAGATGTATAAGGATTTTTTTTCGTCTGTTGTTAGGGAGTGTGCACGGGCATACACGATTTTGTAGTGTGTGTATGGTGACATTTTCAGTGGTAACATAAAACAATCAGTGAATATGAGTTTTGAGTCAATTCATTAACACTAATTCACTGAAATGAATTGAAACTTGCCAACTCTAATGCCATTTTGCTACTTACATTTATTACATTTATTTATTTAGTAGGCAAAAAATAGTCATTTCATTTATCAGTAAAGCTTGTATTATAATATTATGATAATTTATATAAAAATTTTAATACATAATAGCATACCAAATATATATGTAAATATATCGTCATCCACTGTATATCAGGTTTCCTTGATCACATCCAGACCAGTAATGTTCCTAGTCCTTTTTTTTCCCCATGTACAATGATGATTTAAGGTCCATCAATCACAAGAGAATCTAAGCAGGCAGGATGTAAAGTGGTGGGAAAGGATTAAGACATTGGTGCCCCAGGGCATGCTGGGAAGACTCTGAGCAATGGCATTTATTGAGTCACGATTTACACCTGTTACATCCTGTCTTCCAAAACAAAGTATTAATTGTAGGATAAAGTTATAGACACACTATACGCCTGAATACAGGTTGCATTGTGTAATCATTTTCTTTTGTTCTACTGTACATGTTTGTTGAAATTATTATCATATTCCTGTAGCTCAAACAGTAAAGCATGGCACTAGCAATGTCAAGGTCATTCAGTTCCAAGGGAATGCATATACTGATCAAATTTATACCTTCAATGCAAAAATAAAAAATTTGCTTTGTCTGCCAAAGTCCCCCTGTGGTGAAAATCAAGTTTTAATATTGTTTATATGTCTTTGTGGTGTTTTTAATATGCTTTAAGACAAACCATGTGCAAATTCATAAGTCAACACCATTGTTGAGTATTTTCTTTTTAAAACTGCAGTGATCTAAAGACAGATTCAAAAACGTGGTTTGAAATTGCTGGTGTTTGTGATGTCACAAACTACTACTGATATTTAGAAGGCAGACACAGATGGCAAATGGAAACATGGTTTGTGTAACATTAGCAACACATTATTAGCAGCTGTTTGATAAAGTAGTCAAGCAAAAAGCCAATCATATTAATTACCGTTATGTGTCCGACGTTGTAAAAAGCAATAACATTGTGCAGTGTTTACCTCAGTAAGTTGACTGAGTGGATCTCTGAGCTGGCGTGAGTGAGTGGAGGCGGGGCTAATTAGCATATTCATAGATCCCCGTATACTAAATGAAGCAAGGGTGTAGAGTTACATTCAAGCTATTTTAAGGCATGAAGAAATATTTTTCACAGGAAAAAATGTTTAAATATGCTATTTTGGTGATCAAAGATGAGTTTTAAGGGAAGAAATTATTGACTACAGGGGGACTTTAAATATAAATATAATCTTGTATATTACTGGTTTGATTTGTGACTAATGGAGTTCTCTTCTCTTTCTGCAGAAAGTTCTACTACATCACTCTACTGAGGGACCCTGTTTCCCGCTATCTTAGCGAATGGAGGCACGTCCAGCGCGGGGCCACGTGGAAGACATCCCTGCACATGTGCGACGGACGGACTCCCACACCCGAAGAGTTGCCGCCCTGCTACGAGGGCACAGACTGGTCAGGGTGTACTTTGCAGCAGTTCATGGACTGCCCCTACAACCTAGCCAATAACCGCCAAGTGCGCATGCTGGCTGACCTTAGCCTGGTTGGCTGCTACAACCTCTCAACGGTCCCCGAGAAGAGGCGCTCACAGCTCCTACTCGAATCGGCCAAGAAAAATCTGCGAGACATGGCTTTCTTTGGCCTGACGGAGTTCCAGCGGAAGACGCAGTACTTGTTCGAGCGCACCTTCCACCTCAAGTTCATCCGGCCGTTCATGCAGTACAACAGCACGCGGGCGGCTGGCGTGGACCTGGATAACGGCACGATACAGCGCATCGAGGAGCTCAACGATCTGGATATGAAGCTGTATGACTACGCCAAAGACCTGTTTCAGCAGCGCTACCAGTACAAGCACATGTTAGACCGGCGGGAGCAGAGACTACTGAGAGGACAGGCGTCTTTCCACAGCCCGTTCCGAGAGGACGGAGTCGGGGGAGATGGTATGGCACGCCTGCCAACCGAGGACTACATGAACCACATCATTAATGGATGGTAACCGCCCACCCCTCTCCAGAGAGACCGAAAAAGAGACACAGTAACGAGGAGAGGGGGAATAAACGGACCCAAGTGGAATACCCATTCCCAGGCTGGAGAGTTCAATGTTCCATTCTTTGGTTCGGGAATACAGAACCAGAAAACGTTCTAGAAATGTGTCTGGGAGCATTTCGCTTAGTGCAGCATCTCAAAGGCCTTTTTTAAACAAAAGTTCTGGCATAACATTAATATTAAATTATCGATTTTTTTCGTTTGTGCCACAAACCATTTTTTCTCGACCTCAGTGCTGCAGTGTTTCAGAGAAAGAGTGACTGAAATGAACACATAGGTATTTCAATACCTGGTTCACATGAATATCTAAAAATCTATTGATTGTTAAAAGATTGTTTTTTATATACATAAATATAAAATATGTGTAAATCTTAGATTGCCTTTTTTAAACCTGGTGTGAATTGGATGGAGCCAGTCACAAATGGTGGAGAAATTACTAACAGATGTTGTGAGTGAGTATGATTTTATAGATCTTAATATATATAACACAGAAGAGTCCCTTTTTCCATGAGTGTTTTTATCATTTTTTTCCCCCTTTGAGTGTTAAACAGATTCCCATAAGCCCTTGAGATTGTTTTGAAAAGCCATTCCTGACAGTCAGATGTATCCAACTGCAGTTCAGTCATTTCTGATACCTAAAAAAAAAAAACAATTACGCCATCATGCACTGTTTATTATTATTATTTTTTTTTAAGCATGTGCTAATTTATACAGTATGCACTGTATGCGTGTTTTTTCACATTTGCTGTGATCCTTTTACCCATAATCCAGTGCAGTAGGCCCACATTTTGCGTTGTGAATCACACACTTTAAATGAACCAAATCTTTCTCCTTTTCCAATCAGGATTCACATCATCACTTGCCCTTGTTAATTGTTGAGTTCACGCGCATGTAAAACATGTTAATTGAACTTGCACTGAGCGTGTTGAGGCTTGACATCCCTCACAGATAGTTCTCGTTTGGCTCTGTGTCTACGGAGACTCCTTAACTCCCATCTTCGCACTTCCCTCCAGCTGAAACTCGAAATAAATAGACTGCTGTTGAAGCCCATTGAAGATCCATGTAAAAATGCTAATGGGAAAAGAGTGAAGAAATGGATCTTATGTTCTGTCTGTATGTATCAATCAGGATATGGAGAGCAATCCTGATTAAACCAAGAGATTGGTGAGGAAAATGTGACCATTGCTTTGAGTGTGTGTATTTGAGTGTGTGTATGCAGTGTATACAAGTGTATATATATATTGTGTGTGAGAGAGAGAGTGAGAGAAAGAGAGAGAGCAAGCTAATTTGAGGTGTCTTGAGTTTGCAAGTTTGTTTTCCAACATGATCATTACTGTGAGTATTTCTGTTATTCATGACACCTGGATCTTTAAAGGTACCAATAAAAAGATATTTCCCATTTTTAATGACAGTTGTGTTGAGTCCTTTTATACTTCAATGTGTTGTTCTTTTTTCTTTTCTCTAAAGAGCACAGTAGCTTTAAAGGACAGAAATCATTCTAATATGCTGATTTGCTGCACAAGAAACATTTTTCAACAGTGAAAACAATTGTGCTTTCTTTATTTTTTAGTATAATATATTTTTTTTATTTTTACATTTTTCTTATATGATTTATTAATAGGTCACACAGGAACCTCTGCCCTATTGCACTGATTATAAGGTGATTCATATATGAAAAAACATAGTATATGGTCTATTTTAAATATAACGTTTTTTTTATGAACATTGTTATTCAGTTAGTGTTATTCAGTTAATTTTTATTGATTTATTTTTACCGTATTCTGTAGGTGTTTTGTCTTTGTGTGGATAACAATGTGCTCCTTTATGAACCGTAGCAAAACATTTTAATTCTGAAATATTACTAATCCTGGAATAATAACATCATATAATTTAATGTAATTTAGTTAGGACTCCGTTTACAACCTGAACGCTCTTCAATGTTTCCCTTAAAACACTTTAATCTCAGGAAACCCAACAACTCTGTGTGAAAGTGTTGGAACAATCACAGGTTTCCGCTCAGTGTCTTAAAAACAAACGTGTTTCTGTTTGAGTTAATCAGCAGCTCTTTCCCAAGTGTTAATTATCTTTTGGAGGGTGTGTGTGTCTGTGTGAACCATGTTATGGCTTGCACATTTCCTGTGGAAGACAATTTTGTCACTTTTTGCCTGACTCAACAGATTTCAGAGACACCCTCAAGAGAATCTCAAGCAAGACTCATGAAAAATTTATATTCATTAAAGTGTTAGTTCACCCAAAAATAAGATTTCTGTCATTTATTACTCACCCTCATGTCGTTTAAAACCTTCATTTATCTTCGGAACACAAATTAAGATATTTTTGATCAAATCTGATGGCTCAGTGAGGCTTGCATTGACTGCAAGTTAATTTACACTTTCAATGCCCAGAAAGCTACTAAAACATATTTAAAACAGTTCATGTGACTACAGTGGTTCAACTTTAATATTATGAAGCGACAAGAATACTTTTTGTGCACCAGAAAAACAAAACAAAGACTTTATTCAACAATATGTAGTGGGTTCAAAACACTGCTTCATGAAGCTTTACAAATCTTTTGTTTCGAATCAGTGGTTCGGAGCGCGTATCAAACTGCCAAAGTCACGTGAACCATTGAAATTTCAAAACACTTATGACATAACGAAGCCTCGTTTGCTGAAATCACGTGATTTTTACGCTTCGAACCACTGATTTGAAATAAAAGATTCGTAAAGCTTCATGAAGCAGTGTTTTGATATCGAAAAAGTCTAAATTAACTTGCAGGCCTCACTGAGCCATCAGATTTTATCAAAAATATCTTAATTTGTGTTCTGAAGATGAACGAAGGTCTTACAGGTGTGGAACGACATGAGGGTGAGTAATTAATGACAGAATTTTCATTTTTGGGTGAACTAACCCTTTAATCGTCATGGTACATTTTCAGTCATGTTACAATATCTATTTGTTTTTAAGTTTGAGAATATGAATATCACTCATTTCTTTATGTCTGTCCAAGCCAAATTTCTTATTAGATCTAACCAGGCCAAAATCATCTCAATGATGTGTGCTTTTCACAACATCAACAACAACAAAAGAAAAAACAACAAGAAAGAAATGAATAAACCATGGCAAAGCTCTTTTTCTCTGGGGCCGAACCAATCACAGTTACTCTTCCCCTGAGAGTGGAGCTGAAATCCTCATCAGTTCCTCTGAGAGCTTCCTCTCTCACCTCTGCAGTGAGATGCTGATGACACTGCTCTGCTGTAACCACAGTGATCCAGCCCAGCAGATGCTCAGGGACGGCCACTTACCTCACTGTTGTTTATATTGTTCTTTGTGTGACCGGTGGGATTGGCTTTTGTGTTGTGTGAGAAACAAAAGACCAACATGGACTTCACAGTTTTGTTCCGATTGCAAAGGACACAATGTTGCTGTCACAGTTTCATCATTTCTTTCTTGCATGAGTCCATTAAAGGGCAGGCAGTAGTGGACTAAGTGAAAGGCAAAATGTTAATACAATATAACAAATAAAATAATTAAGAATTTAGAACAGTAGTATACAATCTTAACTTTTAAAAGGATATATCATTATATTATTGCAGGTACTGTATTGGATCTCCATTTGATGCCCAATGTAAAATTCACAAATTTTGACACAAAACTACTGTATGATCTCAGGATATTATAAAAATGACAGTGACAGTGGTAGTGCATATGTTAGTATGTCCCATTCCTATCAAGTAAAGGAATTATTTGCGTATTTGAGTAAAATATCTGACATTTTTGTGTCACATGTTTGATGTCTCTAATAAAGCACCGCCTTCATTATACAGTTTGAAGATGTTTTTGTATCGATAACAATAATGTACATACTTATTTATTTGTTACATTCACTATTCATCACACACTATTGTTATAAATACAGCATGGATGTAATATATTTGTCTTCACATACTTCGTTTCATTTTTTATATATTTTTTAAACTTAAAATGGTTTAAAATTTAATGTTATACATTTAACGTGTCAGGCAATGATTGAGGATACGATATTCAAAAATGTAGGGTCAGTAAGATTTTTTATAGAAATTAGGCCTACTTTTATTCAGCAAGGCTGCATTAAATTGATCAAAAGTGGCAGTAAAGACTTACAATTTTATAAAAAAAAAAAATATACTATTTCAAATAAATGCTGTTCTTTTGAACTTCATCACAAAAATAAGCAGCACAACTGTTTTCATTGATAATAAGAAATGTTTCTTGAGGCGCAAATCAGCATATTAGAATGATTTCTGAAGGATCATGTGACACACTTAAGACTGGAGTAATGAAAATAAATGAAAATTGCCAACCTACATTTAAATAGAAAAGTTATTTTAAATTGTACAATCTTACTGTTTAACTGTATTTTTTTTTTTTTTTTTTTAACCAATTAATGCAGCCTTGGTGAGCATAAGAGACTTCTTACCGACCCTAAGGCAATATAGGCTTTATATATTTATTTTAAATAAGCACTTTTTTTTTTTTTTTTTTTGATAAATGAGCAAAAAACAAGAAACGTTACAGTTATACCTGTTCTCCTCAATCCAAGCACCAGCTTTCTGTCAGATAATAATCAATAGTGATAAATCAAATAGAGAACAGGGACTGATATTAAAGTGAATCTAAGGGTGTAAAGAAGAAAACACATTCACAGTGGAAAGAATATGGTAGCGGTGTGTGTATATTTAGCCCCTTAAATCATATTTGCCTTGTTTTCCTCGTCAGAAGTGTGCCAGTGGCGCCCCACAAAAGATTGAATTTCCTCACACAGATTTTGTTTTAGCTTCAAAACTCCTTAAGGGCAAGACTACAGAGCATATCACCTCTCCATTTAACACAACCGACCAAAATGGTCTATCTGCTTCAAGCCATTAGTTTAACTGAATCAAATATTTAGGCTGGAGTGGCTCTGCGTGTTCTGCACATCTACCGATGTAATCAAGTCAGGGAAAACTTAGGCCTACTAAAGCTGTTCGTTCAGAATCACGTGCCCGCACTGTTACATACCATCGGACAGACCATCAGTTATGAATTTAATTTCAACCTAAGACGGAAAAAAGTTGTGCTCTTTATGGACACTAGAGAGCACTAGAGGACAAATAATGTCATTGATTCCAATAGCGTGTTTGGTTTTGCAGTAATTTGTTCTATTGTTAGTCTTTTATCTGAATGTTTGTGAAGGTACCCATCTGTATTTGTCAGGTTTGAGTCTGTGTATATATTTGTGTTGTGTAAGACATGGGCAGCATCTTAATTCCTGTAACTGCCAGAGTATTCGACAAAGAACTTACTTAATAACGTGTTCTTTATATCTGCAGGTGTGTCGAATGAATACTTTCTATTTGTTTCCATACTACATCCACCATCTTGGCATTGTCCTTTGATCCGGATGTTCCTGACGTATAACAACTATCACCAAAAACAAGTACACTTAAACTGTGAGCAACAACTTTCTTGGTAGGCTACCTCATGATCAACCGATTTTTTTTTTCGCTTCTGATGGCTTCTAGCTCCCAAAGTCACATGGCAGAATATCGCTGAAAGCAGGTCATATCAAACCTGCAACTCCTAATTATCTGATCTTTTTTGCATAGGCCTACTGTGTGTTATGTGCACTCATGCGTATGCAGGAAGTCTGTATGGGTTTGTGTGGTGTAAAAATGAAGACTTTCACTTTCTGGTATTGAAGTGAATTTAGCCTACTTAGCCACAAATCTAATTTACATCACATATCTAATTTACATCACATGAGTTCAATAGGGTAACTTCCTGCTCATGAAAAGAAAATGAACTATGATTGTTTGTGTTGAACGTCCATTAGATGGCGCTGTATGTTCAGTTTTGCCACAAGCCAGTACATAAACATGGGAAACGGGTTTAGGGCTACCAAAACAGTGATATACACAGTGAGACAAAATAAAATTACTTTTCACAATTTACACTGATTTTTATTTTCTTTTGGCAAGTTCTTCACTGATACTGTCTCTTTGGTTACCAAGTGCATGTAAGCTACTTTTGATAAAACCTAACAGAAATGAAAACTTTAGAACTTGGGTTTAATTTGACCTTAAAAAAGATTAAATCTTTCAAAAAATAAAAAAAAAATACATAAAGTAAAAATTAATCCTGGGACATAAAAGTGTCCAAAGTTGAAAAAAAAAACATGAATTTGAGTTTAGTGTCAAATGGCACTTTCAACCTTGAATGAGGAAAATGCTTTTTGTTTGCTTTTAGTTTTCATGTGCCAAAAAACTTCTGCCATTTAAAATCAAAAGGCATTTAGTGAGGTATGATGAAATAAAAAGGCTGTCATTAATTACTTACCCTTATGTCGTTCCAAACTCGTAAGACCTTCGTTCATCTTCGCAACACAAATTAAGATATTTTTGATGAAATCTGTGAGCTTTCTGGCCTCTGATAGACTGCAACACAATTACCATTTCCATGACCCAGAAAGATAATAAAAACATTGATAAAATAGTCCATGTGACTGCAGTGGTTCAACTTTAATATTATGATGTGACCAGAATACTTTCTGTGTGCAAAAAACCCCCAACAAAAATAACTTTATTCAACAATTTCTTCTCTTCCATGTCAGCTGAACTTGTAGTAAACACAATGCAGTGCTTCCGGGTTAAAGAACTTGTTGAATAAAGTCTTACAGGTTTGGACAACATGAGGGTGTGTAATTTTTATTTCAAACACATGAATATAAACATTTATTCAAACAACAGCGATTAGTTCTAATTATAAGAGAACAACCAAATAAACAGATTAACAATCAGAATTCTTCAGTGTACAGTGTGAATATCATATTTCAGTGTGTAAACGTCTTCACACTTGTACATGCAGATCGATTCCACTGACCTTGTCTCCAAACAGGACACTCAAAATTAGATCCCAAACTTTAATGGTCTTCCAGCTGGAATGACTGGGTTACTTTCAAGTCTTGTAACACACACTTCTGGAATCTTTCCTGTGCTTTATGACAGGGAGATGTTTTCCTCGCTACACAGAATGTGGCTTTTGTTCATTCAACCACTTGGGGGCTTTTCCCCCCTGCACCTCTTCTGGCAGGTTCTAGATGGTTTCTATGTCTGTGTGGATATATACAAAAACATTATTTGAGTTTTTGTATCACCTCATTGGGTGTTTTACATAAGCAGGATGCAGTATTAGAACTATGAAAAGCACCGACAACTAACTTAAAGGGTTAGTTCACCCAAAAATGAAATTTCTATCATTAATTACTCACCCTCATGTCGTTCCGCACCCGTAAGACCTTCGTTCATCTTCGGAACTCAAATGAAACTATTTTTAAAGAAATCTGAGGGTTTTTTTTTTTAATCTCCCATAGAAAGCAATGTAGTTACTGTCATTCAAGATCCAAAAAGGGAGTAAAAACATTGTGAAAATAGTCTACTAAAAGAATGTGATTACAGTGGTTCAACCTTAATGTTATGAAGTGATGGGAATACTTTTTTTGCGCAAAAACAAAACAAAAATTATGACTTTATTCAACAATATCTTCTCTCCCCTGTCTTTCTGCTGCGCTGTTTACATCCAGCGCTTCCAGGTTCTACATCAGAACGCCAAATAAATTTGTGTTCCCGAAAATGAACGAAGGTCTTACGGTTTTGGAAGGACATGAAGGTGAGTACTTAATGACAGAAATTTAATTTTTGGGTGAAGCGTGTATCAAACTGCCAAAGTCACGCCATTGACAATGGTGAACCATTGAAATTTCGAAACACTTATGATGTAACGAAGCCTCGTTTACTGAAATCACGTGACTTTGGCAGTTTGATACACGAAACTACCACTGATTCGAAACAAAAGATTCATAAAGCTTCGAAGCTTCATGAAGCAGTGTTTTAAAATCGCTAATCACTAGATATTGTTGAATAAAGTCGTTATTTTGTCTTTTTGGCACACAAAAAGTATTCTCGTCACTTCATAACATTAAGGTTGAACCACTGTAGTCACATGAACTGTTTTAAATATGTCTTTAGTAGCTTTCTGGGCATCTGAAAGTGTTAATTATCTTGCTGGTAATGGAGGCCTCACTGAGCCATCGGATTTCAACAAAATATCTTAATTCGTGTTCCAAAGATGAACGAAGGTCTTATGGTTGTGGAACGACATGAGGGTGAGTAATTAATGACAGAATTTTCATTTTTGCGTGAACTAACCCTTTAAACTTTAAAGGTACACTAACTTTTGGCCCTCTGGTGGTTAAAAAACAAAGCTGCATGCATTTTACGGAAGAACATTGTTTTGGTTGCGCTCATCTCTGCATGACTGTGTGGATGAATATGGTTATCCTAATTTTTTATCCTAAAACATTCAGTACTAGGCTTACTAGCTGACTAGCCAAAGATGTTACCATAGCTATATCTATAAATAGGCAAATTTTTTCCTTGAAAATAATTTCCAGCACAGCACTACAACAACCAAAATGAAATGATCCTTCACAACAGATAACGCTTTATAATGAACTCTGTTAGAGAGCTACATATGGCAATTTATCTGTTCAATTTGTTTTTTTTACATCATTTCAAATCCCTCAGTTCTCGCCATCTCCGAAAAGCCAAGCCAATGTTGATTCTTGTTTTATTACGAGCTCTAGCAGACTCACCTCTGTTCTGCGTTAAAATAAAGCCCTTTAACTACATTTAAAATTAGTAGCGTGACAGTAATTCTTTATAATGTAGCTATTTAGTACAAATTTACCTGCTAGTTTGAGACGGTCACCCTCATTGTTAATTTGGCTATCATTAAATTATAAATTGGATAGTTATATTTTTATTTATTAAAAAAACATATTGCCCCATAAATAACTTGTTATTAGCTACAGTAATGTAGCAAAGCTGAAGATTTAATGGATAATCAGCAAACACCTGCTACTGTGCATTTTCCCATGGGTAAATAAATACCCGGTCCATCAGCAAAAATCAAGAACACTGCTGCTACAACAAATGAATGCTATTACTGTACACCTGCAATTGCATGTTGATCTCAAAGCTAATTCACAAATGAGCCTGCAGGACTCCAGACTTCAGCATGAGAGCTGGTGAAAGAGGATGGATATGTATCTGATACATGTATCTTTCCTCAATGGCTCCACTATCTGTGGTGTTTCTGTTTGTAAACCTGCTGGGCTAATGACTCCTGCCGAAGCTAATGAAGAGTAAGACACGTGAAGATTCATCAGCGTTGATTGTGCTTATCAAACACTACTGGATTAATGCGGTCCATTCAGCTGCCCTTGTCTGCGATCTGCACTTATTTAAGAGGAATTTTAAGCTTAAAGCTATGTAATAGAAAAGGTGATAATACATTCATTTTCATAAACCTTGGATAGTGATTTAAATGTAATCTGGCCACATCAGGTAACTTATAAATGGCTGGGCTTTTATGTAACTGTTAACAAGCATAAAATGTGAGTCAGTGTAAGTGCAATTAGAGTATTCAGGAAAAAACTGAAGTGAATAACTTGATTCTCACATTTAATGAAGAAAACATGAGTGACATTTACATGCAAAAATCCATTACCATGATGCTAGGGTGTTGTGTGTGGTTTCCAGGGCGTTAGTTCATGGTTACTAATGTGTTTGTGTTATTTAGCATGTTGATTTGAGGTTGCTATGGTGTTACTTACTGGCTGAAGTGCAATATTGTGGCCCCTTAGGCCCCATTTATACACAAGACAAGAATTTATGATCAGGCCAGAGCCTACGTTAAGCTCTTAACTGTAGTAGTAGTAGTACACTTATATTTTGCTTTTTTCCTCCATTCTATTATGGAATACTGGCATAAACATGTAGCAGGATAATAATGGCAAAACATTGGTAAAATCTTTTTTTTTTTTGGTCTAGACTGGCATTAGCTGATATATTCTGGTCAAACGTGTAATAGTGCTGTAAGAGCTCGCCTCAGCACTTACCTCTGAATTCAGACCTGCATTACTCACATTTCAATTACAGATCACATTACTCCCATCATACCTTGCTAGAATACCAATTCATGGGATGATTACCTTTCTTCCTCCCTATCATCTGGAAAAAAAAATGAGACTTTCAGACCGAACAGCTACTCGTGGAGTTTCTTGTCTCCTGAGTGTTGAATGGTTTAGCATTTAGATAGCAGCCATGAAAGAAATTAAAGATGAGGGACAGAACGTGAGAGAGAGAGAAAGAGTGTGTATGCGCTGTTAGGGATTTTATTCCTAATGCTTCATTCTGATTGAGACTGGATCTCCTCAGAGAACAAGAACTGAATTACAGTGAAACCCACAGAATAAAATTAATGTAGAATTGTGTATTATTACAGTATCAAGAACAGGATTTCTTGGGCAAAGATAAATTTTGAATCTAACTGGACCTATAAAAACTTTCCAACAAAATTGTATCATAAAGTTTTCCATTATATATTTTTTAAAATGGTTGAATTTAAAGAAAACAATTCAAAAGCACTGTTCCAGACCATATTGTGTGCCAAATGTATAAAATGTGATGCATGTCAAGTCAAATGCCTAAATGCTCATCAAAGAATCCAGAAAAAAAAAAAGTATCATGGTTTCCACAAAAATTATTATGCTTGTGCTGCTTGATATTTTTGTGGAAGCTGTGATGGGTTTATTTTCAACATTGATTTAAGAAATGTTTCTTGAGCAGCAAATCAGCATATTAGAATGATTTCTAAAGGATCATGTGACACTAAAGACTGGAGTAATGATGCTGAAAATTCAGCTTTGCCACCACAGGAATAAATTACATTTTAAAATATTTCCCAATACTACAGTTTTACTGTATTTTGATCAAATAAATGCAATGGTGAGCATAAGAGACTTTAAAATATTAAAAAACCAAACCTGGGGCCTCATTTATAAAATGTTGCGCCGAAACCGTCCTAAATTTGATCTTACAATCATTTCTCAGATGTGCGAGATGTGTGTGATTCATAGAATGAAAGTACACACAGAAAATGACCGTACGCCTCTCTTTCAGATGTGAAATCTATAAATCGCAAATGATCTTGAACTTGCACGCAGCTGAATGGTTTCAGTTCTCCGCGTTGTAAACGACACCTTATTAATATCATTTACATATAAAAGATCACCAGTCATCGTCCAAATCCTTTCATTTAGAATGGTGAGCTGCAAGAATAGCTTAGATTTCCAAAAACCTGCAGTAATCTGACAAGGAAAAGTATGTACGTCTGCTCAGCCCCTGACGTGGCTCTAAGAACTTTTCCACGTCAAAGACAGTTTTTATAAATGTGAGCGTTGGCGTGGATTTAAGCGTATACGCACACTCTAAGATCAAATCTGTGCGTACGCACGCTTTATAAATGAGGCCCCTTGACTCTAAATGTTTGTGTAAAGTATGCTTACATGAAATGAAAAATTTTGCTTTCGAGACATTCTTCTGCACCAAAAACTCGAAATATTTAAGGCAATATTAGTGAGTCACAGTAAGACATTTCAAAGAGATTCTTCTTGAAATTAAGAAGACATTCTTGAAGATGACTGTTATTGAATAAAGAGTAAGGGAGGGAGGCCTAATACACTGCATGCTGATGTTGATGGTGGTGACAGGTCAGAAAATGAACGTTCAGTGTGTGTGTGTGTGTGTGTGTGTGAACAGCAGGTGGGTTCGTGTTGAGGTCAGGGTCAGCTCACTGTCTTTCAATGGAGAGCTTAAGTTTGCCTTTGGGGACAGCACAAATCTCTCCAGAACCCCACTTACATTTTACATAACTCATTCATTCTGACATGAAATGCCCTTCTGGAAGACACTGAAAACATCTGACACTGCTGCAGGTGTGGGTTTTGTCTATTTGTGACATGCGTGATTATTTTCAGTTAGAATTACAAAAACTCAGTTACTTATATGATAAATTATATATGAAATGGATGGAAGGATTTCATTGCCAAAAAAGAACAGATCTATAGACAACCAAACATAAACAAACTACATTTGTTTGGTTTCCTCAAAGTTAATGAAGTCTTGCTGATTCTGTGTTTGCCATGTTTTCAGAAGGTTTTAAATTTGTTCTTTGGACCACTGGGGAATATTTGACTGTCATATCACCTCTGTGGTGAATTATTTACTTAATCTGACTTCACACCAAATTCTGCACCACTTGCAGACTGAGAAAGAGCTTGTGTTTTCTCTCTCTCTCTCTCTCTCTCTCTCTCTCTCTCTCTCTCTCTCTCTCTGAATGTTGCTGCATGTGTTTCTCTCTTTTTGACATTGATATGCTCAATCATTTGGTGCTGTCTTTTTTTTTTTTTTTTTTTTTTTAGTTTTTAGTACACAGTATATATGATGTGCACAGATTGGTATATGAATATTATTAATCTTAGTTCACATATCCAGTTTTCTATTTCTTTTATTCTCCCTGCAGAATTTGTTTCAAACTTCAGCTTGGTTGCTCCGTTCAAAAAAACAAAAGAATATAAAAATTTGTAAATAACACAGTGTAATTGAAATTAAAAGAATTAAAGAAAAAAAAAACTGAAAAGAACACAAACTTGATTCTGAGAGAGCCAAGCAAGATCAAGCTGTCAAACTGAAAACCAAATCATAGAGGACAAAAGTCAAGTTTTCCTTTAGGATTCCTAATAATGTTAATAAATAAAAGCCATGAAATATTAGGGGAGAAAACTAACTGAAATGAATTCAAAACTTCAACATTTTAAGTCAGAAAGTCAATATTTTTTGAGACAGGCACTAACATAAGAGGCCATGCAGTATTTGATTCAGAATGAAGTGATGCACATCTTTTTATTGGATGAACCTAGCAAATGATCATATGAGAAATTAAAACCCTGCACCCTGCAAAGCGGTAGATGTTCACTTTGTTCACATTTATGTTCACTTTCAAATGGAAATCGCCTAAAATCTCAAAACTACTCATTAGACACCCACCTCCTCTCAAAAGTCATCTAACCCCCACGTAGAGCAAATTATAAAACAAAAACCCAAACATTTTCTCACACTACATCCCTCTCACCCCTTTTCTTGTTGTTGTTGCCAAACTGCCCTTGCCTTTCACATGACAAATGTTAAAATTGTATTCCTGCAATGGCAAATTCCATCTTATCAGTATTCCACATTCTGTATAAGAAAACTACAGGACTGGTCTGTAAATATTATAATCCGTATAGGATGAAACATACACCTTGAAATGCTGAAGGGCAAGAATATGGTCAAAGCCCCATTTTCCAAGGTGGAGGATCACTGTAGTTTAGAATTACACCTCTTTGAATGTAATAAATAACCACTTTTCCATACTAACAGAATCTGTCTGCAACACACCAGCACCTACACCGAAACTGACGGGGTGATGATGTGACATAATGAATAAAAAAGTAGAAAAAAGTTGCTGGTTCAGACCTAAGGGGTTGCTTCAGGATTGTCGACTTAATACCCAGCTAACAATTTTTAGTTGCCAGAATGTTCCCAAAACGTTAGTTTTTGGTTCCCAGACCGTTTTTTTTTAAGGTTTTTTTTAATTCTAACAATGTTATAGGAATGTTAGAATGACGTTATAGGAATGTTAAAATAACGTTAGGGGAACGTTATAAAAATGTTAGAATAATGTTAAAGGAACATTAGAATAACGTTAAAATAACATTAGAATAAGTTTAGAATAAGGTTAAAATAACGTTAGGGGAACGTTAGAATAATGTTACAGGAACATTAGAATAACGTTAAAATAACATTAGAATAACGTTAGAATAAGGTTAAAATAACGTTAGGAGAACATTAGGAGAACGTTAGAATAACGTTAGAATAAGGTTAAAATAACGTTAGGGGAACGTTAGAATAATGTTACAGGAACATTAGAATAACGTTAAAATAACAGAATAACTTTAGAATAAGGTTAAAATAATGTTAGGAGAACATTAGGAGAACGTTAGAATAACGTTAGAATAAGGTTAAAATAACATTAGAATAACATTAGAATAAGGTTAAAATAACGTTAGGGGAACGTTAGAATAATGTTACAGGAACATTAGAATAACGTTAAAATAACATTAGAATAACTTTAGAATAAGGTTAAAATAACGTTAGGAGAACGTTAGAATATCGTTATAGGAATGTTAGAATAACGTTAAAATAACATTAGAATAACGTTAGAATAAGGTTAAAATAACATTAGAATAACGTTAGAAAAAGGTTAAAATAACGTTAGGAGAACGTTAGAATAACATTATAGGAACGTTAAAATAATGTTAGGGGAACATTAGATTAACGTTAGGAGAATGTTAGAATAACGTTAGAATAAGGTTAAAATAACGTTAGGGGAACGTTAGAATAACGTTAGGAGAATGTTAGAATAATGTTAGAATAAGGTTAAAATAACGTTAGTGGAACGTTAGAATAACGTTAGGAGAATGTTAGAATAATGTTAGAATAAGGTTAAAATAACATTAGTGGAACGTTAGAAAAATGTTAGAATAATGTTACATGAACATTAGAATAAGGTTAAAATAACGTTAGAATAAGGTTAAAATAACGTTAGGGGAACGTTAGAATAACATTATAGGAACATTAGAATAAGGTTAAAATAACATTAGAATAACGTTAGAATAAGGTTAAAATAACGTTAGGAGAACGTTAGAATAATGTTAGAATAAGGTTAGAATAAGGTTAAAATAATGTTAGGAGAACGTTAAAATAACATTAGAATAACTTTTGAATAAGGTTAAAATAACATTATTCTAACGTTCCCCTAACATTAGGAGAATGTTACAATAACGTTAGAATAAGGTTAAAATAATGTTAGGGGAACGTTAGAAAAATGTTAGAATAATGTTACAGGAACATTAGAATAAGGTTAAAATAACATTAGAATGACTTTAGAATAAGGTTAAAATAACGTTAGGAAAACGTTAGAATAAAGTTATAGGAATGTTAAAATAACGCTAGAATAACGTTAGGGGAACGTTAGGAGAACATTAGAAAAACGTTAGAATAACGTTAAAATAACATTAGAATAGATCATAATGTAGAATTGATCATAGATCAAACATTTTTTTAAATGAGTTTTAAATTTCTTTTTAACTGATTGCTTTGCACTGCTTGATTTTAAGCTGTAGTATCACAATGTTGACAATATAAAATTTCATTTACTTAAAAAAAACAACTGATAATGGTTTAAACACAGTGGACAAGTTCAGGAAACTAATCATTACATGATGATTAATATAACCAAAACATAACCAACACCACCTAAAAACAATTTTTTTTGTCTTTTTGACCACATCAAATGTGTCTTAAATACACATGATTACAGCAGCCAAAAAAAAAAAAAAAAAAAATACTAACATCAAAATGTCAAGGGTCAAGAGCTCAACTAAAGTAAACACTGACCTACATCATGGTAACGTCAAATGAAACAAAACAACATCTGAGGCTCTGTTAATTCTCAATAAGAACTTCTGTAGATGTCTGACAGAAATAAAGTCAATCTGGTTAGTAACAAGTGAAGTTGTTAATACTCTTTTATTGTTTAACCCTCCTCTGCTGAGATCTTGAGAGATTTAATGTCTTTTGATCACTTGATTTTTAGCTAAGGATGTGGCTGAAAGTTTGTTGTAGTTATTGTGTTTCTGCTTGTCTTTTTTCTGTTCGTGTTGTTTCTTTTCCTTCAGTGATTCTTCTTGTTAACAGAAGGTGTTTATCACTAATTCTCAATTATCACTTAATTAATCACTTAATTATCATTAACTTCAACACTGCTTCAGTGTTTCTCTAACACTGTAGTGTGGACACATACAAGTGTTCATTTAAAATGGAAGATTTGCTGTGGGGTTAAAAGGGTTAAAAGTGTAAGATAAAAAAAACAGAGTGAAACATAATTTAACAGTAATCAATTGTAAATTAATTTACGGCAACATACTGTAAAAAACAGCAATTTACTGGCAACCACAGCTGCCAGTAGATTACCGTAAACTCAAGTAAAAACAGTAATATACTGTAAATCAATTTACGGCAACCATCTGTAGAAAAACAGCAATTTACTGCCAACCCTGCTGACAGTAGATTACCATAAAATTAAGGGAAAAAAACAGTGAAACATAACAGTCAGATTTTCTAAATGAAACAAGTTAATTTCACTGAAATATTAGTGAAAGTTAATAGAAAAAGTTATGTGAAGTAAATAACTGATAAGGAAAGTAAATATTGAACTGTAGTTTTTTTTATGTTTTTATACAAGATGATATAGGAAAGATCTTTTAGTTTAATTGATTCATTTTGGGGGTTACCATTATGCTGGAGAGTAGAGCCTGCGCTTCAGTCAGTGATGAGCTAAAAAACACTGATGTTATGCTGCATGTTGCTTTATTTCGTAGGTAGTAACTGTGTAGTTGCTGATGCAGTGATAAGTTGTTTGCTAAGTACTTTAACACATATATGTGTGTTATTGTTAGCTTAGACAAACTGCAAAGAGTTGAGTTAGTTGTGTAATTATTTCACTATTATAAATTAAGTGTTTTCAGTTAACTCAAATGAAATAAGTTCACAGTACTAATGCTGTATAAAGTTTTTAAACTCGAACTGTTTGAAGCAATCGGTTTCCCAAATGAAATGAGTTAATTTCCACGGTAGTATTAAGGTAACATACTGTAAAAAAAGAGAGCTGTAAATTAACAGTACATTACTGGCAACCACAGATGCCAGTAGATTACCGTTATTTTATAGCACAATTTTTTACAGTGTAAAAATAACCATTAGGGAGCGTTCTGTAAGTCATTTTTAGGTTATTTAAAAATAACCTCCCTGCAATGTTCTGGGAATGTTATTTTATGGTTACAAAAAAAAAAAAAAAAACTAAAAAGAATGTTCCCACGACATTGTTATTTGGTTCTCAAAAAAAAAAAAAAAATAACCAAACGGCAACCAAATACTAATGTTAGGGGGGGGGGTAACGTTCTGTGTTTGCTGGGTAAGTAGACTTAGATAAAAGCAACTTGACATAATAGCATTTATACAAATACATAATTTGAAAACTGAACCCTCATCCCTTTTATAAAACATTCATTTAACTCTAGATCATGTTAATGGCATGAATTATCAACATTATATTGAAAAGTTCCTTGAAAGAATCTGTAAGTAAATAAAGAACTAAAAAAACAAACAAAAAAAACACATCAAGGAAATAGTGATCAGACTCTCTAATGGTTATTTTAGAAAACCGCATGGCATGGGTGTCTGCCAACTTTCCTACAAGATGGAATTTCAGCAGCAAGTGGCAATTGTCTTTGTTCAGTCATGATCTGACAAGCTCCATGAAAATGGTTTTAAATTACAACATACATGAACAACCTGTGAAAAAGAGGTGAGCTGGGTGACAGCAATTTTATCAGCATGGTTCCTTCTCCGCGGTTCCTCGCAGAGACCTTATTGCAGTGAAGAGCATGTGGCAGAGAGAGTGGACTCGGCAGGCGGCCCCATCTGAGAGGAGGACGGGTGGCAGGGATGCCCATCCATTGAGATGAAAGCCACTGCTTTACTGATTAAACTTCGCAGGTTCCAGTTCGGTCTCAGTGACGATGTCAATTACCCACAACTCTTTCCACCACCTGCCGTCTTCTATCCTCAAATTGCTTGTAATTAATGCAATTTTCCTCGTCTGGCACAATAAGGGGTGAGCTGAGGAAGCCTCACATCATTAGCTCACGCTCAGAGAATTGGGCAGTGGATTTAGGTAACGTGCCCTTTGTGACTAGATTTGCTATTCAGTCCTGCTGTGTTGCCTACATGCTGAACAAAAGTAATTTAATCAGTTGAACACATCATTGTTTGGTCGTTTTTTCCACTCTTTGTTGTTAGAAGCTGACCTAAAGCCTATATTGATTTGGAAGCTGATGACTGTTTATTATGCCACATTGTCTAATGGGCATCACAGCTGTTTGGTGTCTTGCGTTTTAGAATGACATGTTAAACACATTGATCACAAGCTTATTGATCTTGTTTGATTAGTTTGCCCAACAAAGCAAAGCAAAAAGTAACACATGGTGTTATATTAAAATGAGCAGTATTGGAATTACAACACTAGGAGAACAGCTTGAGTTTTTCTGTGCCTACAGGATGACCTATGACCCTGGCCTTGCGTTGCTGTGTTTCAATGCACTAGCATTTGCATAAGTTGCATATGTCCTTTACAGGCTCAATACTCATCTAACTTGGGTCAGTCAAACAATAAATCAGGAGCAAGATTATTAAACTGTTATTAAACTGTATTAAACTGTTTCTGGCTAGAAATTTAAGCATGGCACCAAGGTCATGAGTTTGATTCCAAGAGAGTGCATGAACTGATGAAATGCATTGAATGCAATGTACAGCAGGTCACTTTGGATAAAAAATGTTTGCCAAATACAATACAGTTGAAAAATTTAGGCTAAGTAAGATTTTATTTTTTAAAAGAAATTAATACTTTTATTCAGTATGCATTAATTTGATAAAAAAATAAAAAAAAAAGTGACAGTGAATACATTTATAATGTTACAAAAGATTTTCATCAAAGAACCTTAAAAAAAGTATCACGGTTTCCACAAAAATATTAAGTGTAGTAAACATTTATAATAATCAGAAATGTTTCTTGAGCACCAAATCAGCATATTATGGTTTCTGAAGGATCATGTGATCAAGACTGGAGTAAAGATGCTGAAAATTCAGCTTTGCCATCACAGGAATAAATTAAATAGAAAACAGTTACTTTAAATTTTAATAATATTTTATATATTACTTTTTTTACTGTATTTATGATTTTCAAAACATAATTCAAAAATCTTACTGCACTCAAATGTTTGAACAGTAGCGTACATAAAATGTAAACAAATAAATAATTAAATAATAAATCAGAACAGCAACAAGCATGGGAGTTCCTCAAGGCTCTGTGTTTGGGTCTTTAAAATTGCTGCTTAGCAGTTTTTATTTTCTTATTCTCAATGTTAATTAAATGATTAAGCTAATAATAAATGACTAAGCTAACATGCTAACTTAAGAGGCCGTATGAACTGAGACTTAATCAGTGGAGGGTATTTTCACAAACTGCCTCTCTTAGATCTGCAGAGACAATAGGCGCATTTACCAGACTGAGATGAAGGATTCCCTCTGAGCTGTCTCAGATGACAAATCAGGTTTAGACATACTCCATGTGGCCAGACATAAAGCACTTCATCAAGCCAAGAACTACAGAACATAACAAAACGAAAAGAAAAAAAACAGAGTGAAAGGACAATAGCATATTCAAAACCAAATATAAAGTGAGCTGTTAAGACACTTTAGTGTATGCTGCATTATCCATAAAACGATGTCACACAAAGTGACATTCTTTTTTAGATGTGTAAGCTCTCATTTTTATCATCAAAAAGAACAAATAGGGAATCTAATTGCTTGTAATCTCCTTCCTAAAATGTTGATTTAATAGTGCATATAACCCTTTTCATCTTTCACTTTATAAGTATTTTAGAGCAGCAGCAAAACTGAAGGGATCATTTTGAGATGATTATGTTGATTCGGGCTCCCACTGAAGACTGTCTTTCATTGGTGTAAAGAAATGAGGTTTCATTGACACATAATGTGTTTCTGCATTAAAATACATATGGACTGAACACAACTGAATTGACATATTTTTTAAAAGAAAAATCACATTACAGTGACCAAATAAGGTTTCTAATTAACAATATATATATAATCGATTCAGTTCAGAAAAACAAGACCATTAGCAATGTAAAAAAAATGGCCTACCAACAAAATGAACACTGCAACAATATTAGAGTAATATCCGAGTCCTCCGAGGTCATTTTCATAACAATCGATGATGCATAATGACGCCAGCAGCATTTGTATAAAACGAGAGAGCGAGTCAACGGAGTGATAGGAGAGACATGAAAGTAATGGCGGTTAGTTATATATAGTGATAATGACGGCGAAATGCCAGACTACTGAATGGCTATTGGGTATTCCAGTGAACTATGTAAATAAATACATAGTGTACATATGTCCATCCTTATTTATTTATCTTGTTTTCCCTTGTTACTCCAAACATGCACACGCTTCTTCCTCTTAAACATATCCTCATTCACATTCATGATGTTAGAGCAACTGATAACCATCTGTAGCCGTGTCAGAAGGAAATGTATTGCATTTTACCGCTTGATAAATGCAGCCCTGCATTACATTTCTATGCTTATATCTCAAATACAGAAAACTATTACTCATCAGCACAAATCATCATGGTATCAAGGGATGAGAATGTAATTTCGGAAGGGGTAAATGTCTGGCATTATCCAAGCTTATCCAAAAGGGTTCATCTACAGAGGGAATAGAAGCCCTTCTAAAACAGAAAGCAAATATTGACATTTTCAAGGGAAAACACTGATGGTTGTCCAGGTGTTTGATTTATGCTTGACTTGCCTCTGATCAATGTGAGATGTCCCCTGCGTCTCTGTGCTTTGATTCCTGATATATGCCATGGTGACTTCCAGCACCAATCACAATTTTATAGCCTCTGTATTTATTGTGTTTTCAAAACCAGCTAGAACTTTTTTAAAGAGAACCTATTATGCTTTTTTTACATTCTTAACTTTTTTTAAAGGAGTGTAATGCTGCTGTTTGAGCATGAAAAAGGTCTGCAAAGTTACAAAGCACAAGGTCCACTCCAAAGAGAGTTATTCTCTATATCAGTGCACACTGTTTCTGAACTCCCTGAAACGCCTCAATTGTATTCTTAAGTTTTCTTCCAGGGACATATTATATTATATTATATATTCTGTCAGGACCACTATCGTCAAATATGATTGATAATGCATAGAGTTTGTATTGGCGGTATGGTTCTGTTCTGGGAAAGAACTCCCTGCGCATGGATAAGAGCAGGGAGAGGAGCAATAACCACCCTAGGGTAAACAGAACAGAACCAACATATGCAGATATAATTAATGTCAATAATTTGATGTACACATATTTTTAAGAGTAGTCTGATTAAGGGGAATCATAAGGCCAATCCTGACTGATGAGAAGAGGAGCTGGGGATGGAGGAGGGTAATTAGCTCCGGAGAAATGCGATAGCTGCTGATAATACCGAGGAGCTTATATACGGATGTTGTGATAGGTGTCATATTCCTATAGGTTGACGAGAGTCACCTGGGAGTCAGCTGCTGCGAGCTTGACTGACGTGACCTGCCAGAACTGACGCTAACGCTGGATTTATATAATATTTAAATAATTCCCGCCCAAAGCATAAGCAAATAAAGGAGGCAAAGCCTGGTTGAGTTGTTTTAATAGTACAGTGGGTACAGAAAGTATTCAGACCCCCTTAAATTTTCCACTCTTTGTTATATTGCAGCCATTTGCTAAAATCATTTAAGTTCATTTTTTTTTTTCTCATTAATGTACACACAGCACCCCATATTGACAGAAAAACACAGAATTGTTGACATTTTTGCAGATTTATTAAAAAAGAAAAACTGAAATATCACATGGTCCTAAGTATTCAGACCCTTTGCTCAGTATTTAGTAGAAGCACCCTTTTGATCTAATACAGCCATGAGTCTTTTTGGGAAAGATGCAACAAGTTTTTCACACCTGGATTTGGGGATCCTTTGCCATTCCTCCTTGCAGATCCTCTCCAGTTCTGTCAGGTTGGATGGTAAACGTTGGTGGACAGCCATTTTTAGGTCTCTCCAGAGATGCTCAATTGGGTTTAAGTCAGGGCTCTGGCTGGGCCATTCAAGAACAGTCACGGAGTTGTTGTGAAGCCACTCCTTCGTTATTTTAGCTGTGTGCTTAGGGTCATTGTCTTGTTGGAAGGTAAACCTTCGGCCCAGTCTGAGGTCCTGAGCACTCTGGAGAAGGTTTTCGTCCAGGATATCCCTGTACTTGGCCGCATTCACCTTTCCCTCGATTGCAACCAGTCGTCCTGTCTCTGCAGCTGAAAAACACCCCCACAGCATGATGCTGCCACCACCATGCTTCACTGTTGGGACTGTATTGGACAGGTGATGAGCAGTGCCTGGTTTTCTCCACACAAACCGCTTAGAATTAAGGCCAAAAAGTTCTATCTTGGTCTCATCAGACCAGAGAATCTTATTTCTCACCATCTTGGAGTCCTTCAGGTGTTTTTTCATGTGTCTTGCACTGAGGAGAGGCTTCCGTCGGGCCACTCTGCCATAAAGCCCCGACTGGTGGAGGGCTGCAGTGATGGTTGACTTTCTACAACTTTCTCCCATCTCCCGACTGCATCTCTGGAGCTCAGCCACAGTGATCTTTGGGTTCTTCTTTACCTCTCTCACCAAGGCTCTTCTCCCCCGATAGCTCAGTTTGGCCGGACGGCCAGCTCTAGGAAGGGTTCTGGTCATCCCAAACGTCTTCCATTTAAGGATTATGGAGGCCACTGTGCTCTTAGGAACCTTAAGTGCAGCAGAAATTTTTTTGTAACCTTGGCCAGATCTGTGCCTTGCCACAATTCTGTCTCTGAGCTCTTCAGGCAGTTCCTTTGACCTCATGATTCTCATTTGCTCTGACATGCACTGTGAGCTGTAAGGTCTTATATAGACAGGTGTGTGGCTTTCCTAATCAAGTCCAATCAGTATAATCAAACACAGCTGGACTCAAATGAAGGTGTAGAACCATCTCAAGGATGATCAGAAGAAATGGACAGCACCTGAGTTAAATATATGAGTGTCACAGCAAAGGGTCTGAATACTTAGGACCATGTGATATTTCAGTTTTTCTCTTTTAATAAATCTGCAAAAATGTCAGCAATTCTGTGTTTTTCTGTCAATATGGGGTGCTGTGTGTACATTAATGAGGAAAAAAATGAACTTAAATGATTTTAGCAAATGGCTGCAATATAACAAAGAGTGAAAAATTTAAGGGGGTATGAATACTTTCCGTACCCACTGTATGTTGTCGCCATTTCTAAGAGTTTTTATTACAATTCCAAAACACGCTCGAAGCAGTTGACCAATCACAACACACTGATCCAGCCGACTAATCAGAGCACTTTTCCTGAAGTAGGGGCTGCACAGAGACAGAAACTAAATAGAGTGTTACTGACAGACTGGGAAGAGAGGTGCTGCAACAATGTGAAATATGTGAAAAATTAGTTGTTTTATTTAAAGCATTACCCATGTAGAAGGCGACGTTCTCAGGACCTTGCGCAACATTCCCTAAAAGTTCTCTAAAGGTGATGAAAATTCGAACCTTTACAGAACGTTTGGGAAGTGCTGCAGTTCAAGGTTCCTTATATGAGTTTAGGG
The DNA here is from genome assembly GCF_019924925.1 of Ctenopharyngodon idella. Classification (NCBI taxonomy): domain Eukaryota; kingdom Metazoa; phylum Chordata; class Actinopteri; order Cypriniformes; family Xenocyprididae; genus Ctenopharyngodon; species Ctenopharyngodon idella. The sequence goes on from NC_067242.1 coordinate 12,663,561, forward strand.
GGACGTTCCATTTTGGTTATTTTATGGTCAAAAAAGAACATTACAAAGAGGACATTTGGGACATTAACAGAACGTTCCTACATGGTCCTCTGTTGGTCATTTAATAACGTTCCCGATATGAGTTTAGGGGGACGTTCTATTTTGGTTATTTTATGGTCGTGCGAGAACGTTACAAAGAGGACATTTGGGAAGTTAACAGAACGTCCTATAGTAATAGTCCCCTAAACATTCCCAGAACGTCCTGAATGTTCCCTGAAGGTCCACCAAATAACGTCCCCCAACCCTTAAAAGAACTCCACATCGTGACCATCTCTGAACATTCTGGGAAGGAACCGCTAAAAAAAAAAAAAAAAAAAAAAAAAAAAAATCCCAAACAAACAAAGACGTCTTTTTTTTTAAAGTTGCTCATGCACAAGATGCTGAAATTGTAGCAGATTTTCATATTTTCTAAATACTGTTTCCATCATTTGACAGAGAAGGCTTTAGAGATTATTTGCAGGTGAACAATATAAAAATTACATCTCACAAATGAAAACACTCACATAGTACATGTTTTATCAGGGAATAGATGTCTGAACAACATAACATTTTTCTGTCAGGGTTTTAAGACTACCTTTCAATGAACCATGCATGCTACTTTACAAGTTGTATGTTACAAGATTATGTGCTTGTAATGCCTGAAAATGGCATTTGGAGCAAAAACTTTTTATTTTGTACAATGTGAGCATGAGATTTCCCATGCAAACAGAGGGTTCAGTTTAAAGCAAATCCACAGCTTCTAAACCTAGCTGGAACATATTGTGGACAATATTATGTCCTGTCTTCAGAGAAAGCATGATGAAAAAGCCGATCCAGGACAACAGACTGATGAGGTTCCTCCCACAGGTTCCCATCAGCTCCCTGAAAATGCTTTTATCAGACAGTGCACCGGCGGTCTGACAGCGACAGACAGCACTTCGGCAGTCAGCCTGGGAGGCTGATGAAAAGGTTTGTGAGATGACAAAGGCAGCGAAATAATATTTGATGTGCTAGTGACAGCCCACAGTGTGTCCTGGTGAGATTTCAAGGTGATTTCTGCAAATGAGGACTGACCGAGAATTTCTCCATCTTGAAATAGATCAGCGACCAAGCCCATGGCTGTTGGCTAGCCAGTTATCCGAACATCTGACACTCACTTGAAATATATGAATACAAATTGACCAGCTTTCTTATTTTATTGCATCATGTATACAAATAGCATTTGCATACACATGATAAACTTACTGACTTTCTGTCTCGTGTCTCTACAGGTGGTGATGTATCAGTCTGGCTGCAGTAATGTGGTTCATCCATTGAGGCCAGATACACCAGTCTGAGACAGAAGATGTAATCAGATACTTTCCATGTGCACTGATGGACTGAATAAGCAGAATGGATCAGCTCCAAATGGAAAGCCCAGGGATGGAATAAACCTGCCAGCCCTGAACCCATCAGATCTGGAGCCAGGACATTAGTATGATAAGGCTTGGACATAGACACATATAGACAGAATGGCAAGGCCTACAAAATGTGTCCTTCGTTGATGAACCCAAGAGATAATAACAGAACATTTCCTGCATATTTATCTATAGCTCTCTGTGCATGTAGCTGTAGCGTAGTCCAAACTCCAGGCAATATTAAATACATTTAGAATTTTCTGTCATAAAAATTTTGAAACGCTATATAAAAGGCATTTTCCAAAATCTTACAGTTTATTAAGGAATATGAAATGGTTTCTTTATTCTGTTTTGCACATATTTCATTTTTGAAATTGAATTTGCTATTGATTTTTAAATTATTTTGTTTTCTATGGTTTAGCATTAGTGCAAAGTCTAACAAGTGTGAAAAAAGCAAAACAAAATAAGACATTAATAATATAAATAATTTAAAAAAGGTGTTATCAAGGTTAAAAAACTCATCAGGAAAACATAAAAAGGGAATGTAGTGTGGTAATGTACTTTCAATGTCAAACTTCAGAGTAGTAAGAGGCTGTTAAAATGTGCACATGGTCCTTTTTTAGCATGTTGAAAAGGTTCAAATGGTTTATGAAAAATGTTTTTGGTGTTATGCTGTTAAATGTTCATGTAAAAATTTCCTTTGGAAAAATGATAATTTATTTAATTTAATCTGATCATTACGGAGCCCCTAAAGGGACATGATGGTGGAAAAAATATATTTCAAAACTTCTGCGTTCCCTTGCAAAAACTCTTGCGTTCCCCTGAGAAACTTTGCGTTCGGTTGCAAACAACTCAAAAGGTTTGCGAGCGAACACAAAGTTTCTCAGGGGAATGCAAAACTTTTGCAAGAGAATGCAAAAGCTTTGAATTATAATTTTTATTTATTTTTTTTTTTTGTCCAACACCATGTCCCTTTAGGGGCTCCGTAGAACAGTGGTATGTGTTTTGTTCAAATAAAATAATAAAGACCAAAAGACCAAAAATTTAGTAATGTCAACTGTTAAATAGTATTGAATAAAATAATTAAAATTTAAAATAAGATTTAAAAATTAATATAATAAAAAAATAAAAAAAAAGAAAAGAAAAAAAATTAGTTGAAAAAACTTTTTTTTTTTTTTTTGAGAATGACCCTTATATTACTAGTCAGAATTTGGACACCAATCATTGTTTATTTTTACTATTTTTCACATTTTGAAACAGAGCAGCTAACATAAACCCTTTTCATTAGATACAGACAGAAATGATAAATATCGCATTCAGATTAAGATTCCATCTCTAGCTAACGAGTTTAATATAAACCCCGGCAGAGGAAAGATCTGTGTGTGAAAGCCCTGATCTCTGCACTGGGCCGGGCCGAAGGCCTCCCATCTCGCCCATCTAATTGCCGTCAGTTTTTTATAATCACGTTTAATGGGCTGTAGAGAGAGTCCTGTCACTGACCCTTCTCAGACCTCCCTTTTCTCATTACAGCAGACAGAGGAAGAATAGCCAAGTCTCTCCGCTTCTCCAACACACTCTGCCAACAGCTAAATTTAGCAGAATGTTATTAAATCCTGTCATTCAAGTTCTCTGTTTGTTTTTAGAACTGCATTCCCATCAATACTACTGACATGATGATATTATATTATCACTGAGGTAACAAAATTGTTGTAGACTTTATCATGTTTATAATCCAAACAAGAGGGCGCATGTCTTGAGGATCACGCTAATTGTGAATAGCAGCTGCTGAAACTGATTTATTGCCAACCGTGGACGACCGCAAAACAATAACCGCCATAACCACGGCTCCTGCGGATTTTATGGAAGACACAAAACATGTTCTCTACATTTATAGGGATCTTGTAAAAACACATTCACCTTTAGAACACTTATTATTCACACAGAAGCAATATTCTGATTTTATATGCTCACATTCACCAGTTATGTAAGCAAAACCAAGGCCTAGTTGTCAAATTTTAATCCAATGAATTAAATAATACAAAATAAAACACTACACACACACACACACACATATATATATATACAGTTTGGAACCAAATATATATATATATATATATATGTTATTTTTGATATACAAATATATAAAATATTACATAGCGGAGAACAGAACCTGCCAAATTTTGCACTATATGTAATATTCTAATTAATAAATATAAAAATTAAACTAATAATGTAATTAATAAGTAAAATTAAAGCACTTTTTTTGGCGTTCAAGTTTTTTTAATTTTTTTTTTTATCAGTTAATGCATTCCCTGGGATTTGAACCCATTACCTCGCCGTTTTTAGTGCCATGCTCTACTATTTGAGCTACAGGAATGAAATAAAATAAAACATTTTAAACATGACAAAGTGTGCCTATGACAATATAAGAATACATGCAATTACGTGATGAGACATTCGACTCAAAAAGACCTATACTTACTAAAATATAGCCCTTCCCAATGTGACAACTAGCCCCAGTCTCCAACTGGTAGAGCATAGTGCTAGCAAGGGCAAGGTCATGGGTTTATAATATGATTAATCAAACTTATTTCACCCTGTGCAACTAATTAAGGGTTGTCTGCTAACTTGCTTGGGTGTCTAACTAATACTCAGAGCATCATGTTCGTTTTTGAAGACACATTAGCTCAAATGGGCCTTTTTTTTTTTTTTATGGGTAATTGCTTTCTGGCAAGCTCAGCAGGCCGATCCACTAAATACCCGCACACTTTCATCCATCACATATCACAGTCAAGATCCCAGTTTATTATTCCCCTTTTCTAATTTTCCCTACACCTGAGGGGTTAATCTCTTTCCGTAGTCATAATGGAATCCTAACAATTACACACTCTGCCCCCTACCAACAGCCACCTCTGTGTTTAACACTTCATGGCTTCAAGGTGACTGTTGATTATTTTCTGTATTTTTCCCCCCTTCTAGCCTTTTCTTTTATGTGTGCGTCAGGGCGAGGAGAGAAAAGTGTCTATCATATGAAATCAGTTTTCCTCCTCCAAGCTTGCGGGTCAGCAGTCCCACCGGAGCGGGCATATTACATAAATTAAGTTTAGGCTCAATTTTCTTTGCCCTACAAAGAATAGGTCACCTTGAACAAATTCAGCTCAAACTAGCATGCAAGCTAATAATCGACGTGTCTTACCAAGAAAAATGGAACGTGAGTAAACTCGACTTTATCCATTTCACCGCCGGTCATAATTCCTCAGCCAGGGTTTACCACCCGAGGTCCTGTCTGACATTATCTTCCTTTTATCATGACTGAGTATTCAAGTTGTGAGCTACACCGACGTAGGAAGGATGAGATTTCCAGATGTGTCATATATTTGTGCTGTTTTCTCATGGGTCTTGGAAGCCTGAGACCTTCTCATTAATTTTGGAAATACCAAATAAATCAGCTGGGCAGCCCGAAAGTTGCAGTAGGGGACAGAGAAATCCGACTGACCTTTATAGTCACCATGCTTCACTGCAGTGAATGACTTGTGACATTAATCTGCCGAAAGTCTGCTAGGGAAAAATTGGATGAGGTAAATCATTAAAAGCTTAAGGTGATGGATTTCTGAAGGGGCTTAACTCCGATTCGTCACACTAGTAGAGCCTCCTTGCCTTGGTAAACACGTTAAAAAATGAGCGAGATAAAGAGAGCGATGGTCAACAGGAAGAGATGAAAGCTTGTGTATGCACCTCTCTTTTTTACTCAAATGTCTTTACTGTCACTTTGGATCAATTTAATGCATATATATATATATATATATGTGTGTGTGTGTTTGTGTGTGTGTCAAATACGTGCTGCACAGGATGTAAGATTACTCTCTTTTTCCTTCAATAAAGTGAACATCCCTGCTTTATTACATCCATCCTCAAAAGGCAAATGGTCTGCCTTACACCTGGAGCGAGTCGGAAAATGTATCAGAAAGATATTATTTATTTGTTTTGAAGGATAACTATAATTGCAGAACAGGTACAATAAACCTGATATGGGCAAAAACAAATCCAAGACAATAATATCACAAAGCAGTGACTAAATCCCCTCTGCTGTAAACAAGACCCGGACAATGACATTTTAGATGTGCCGTCAGTGGATCATGAAGAACAAGATATTGCATTTTACAGTGGTTACAAGAGGACAGTGCTGTTTATGATTTCCATAAATATATCTCAAAGGGGTCATTGTCGTATTGAATGAGGCAAAATATTCCTCTCGTGCCTTAGAATGTACAACTGCCTCTGGCCAGCACATGTAACTTCACTACAAGTTTCGATCAACAAGCAATACTTAAAATAAAAATGCTGCAGGGCGCATCACAGTCGCAGCCAATCAGAACATATCTATTGAATTCATTTGGGCCAATGAGAGTTCATTGTGGGTGGGGAAATAGAAACCAGGCAAAAGTCAACAAACTGAACTTTGTTGTGTTCGTGTGTGAATGTGGCTGTAAAAAAACCTCTCCATACTCAAGGGGCAATAGAGTAATCTTTTTAATTACACTGAATGAGTTCCTATGTTGAGTTCGAATGATATCCTAGCCAGCTATAGATTCATTAAAGGGTTAGTTCACCCAAAAATGAAATGTCATTAATTACTCACCCTCATGTCATTCCAAACAGTAAGACTTTCATTCATCTTTGGAACACAAATGAAGATCTTTTTTATGAAATCTGAGAGTTTTCTGTCCCTCCATTGACAGCTATGCAACTGACACTTTGATGCTTCAAAAAGTTCATAAAGAGATTGTAAAAATAATCCACATGAATTGACCCTTCGCCGGGAGTTTGATTGACAAGCAATCTAACCAATCATAACGCCGAATCTGCCATTTTGTCCGACAAAGCAGTCAGGAGTTAACCTCGGTGGACTTGAACTTGAAAAATGGTGTGTACTGACATCTTTCTGCGTTTGAAACAACTTTCCTTCTCATGTTCATTCATGTTTATTTGATGCTATAAATTAGCTAGTAAGAAGAGATGATCGGTTCATGAGCCTCTTGAGCTGAGGCACTACAGCAATCTGTCACGACACATTAAAGAGCCACAAAACAGTTTTTATTGTTAGAATTTCTTTAAAAAATTACACAGTTTGAAAGCTGGGACTTTGTTTAATATCATAAGTAACCTGCTCTGTCTTGTCTGTCGACGTGTCGTCAGTGTCCTCTTTGCTTCGCAATGTATGTGGCGTGACAGAGCCTTGGCTTGTCGGACAAAGCAACAATAACTAAGGGGGGCGGGTCTTTGCGAAGGGTCAATTGAGTGGTCCAAATTTTCTGAAGAGACTCAATTGCTTTATATGATGAACAGATTGAATTTAGGCTTATATTTACATATATAAACATTAATCAACTCATGCATCAGTTGTGGTAAACGGAAGGTCAAGCATGTTTGCTTGACATGCGAGAACCAATGAGGTTCATTCTAGTATGTTTCTGCAAGAACCAATGAGGTTTGTTCTTGTGCATCAAGGCAGGTCCTGATTTTGAAGAGTTAGACACGTTCCTGGGTCAATATATTTTGCTGATCCTGGAACAATATTCTGGTTAAAAAATGTAGTCCTATCCCTACACCTAAACCTAACCCTAACCATAAGTTATCCCTAAAATCAGAGGGAATTGGGTGAATAACATTAATGTAGAAGCACCTAACCCTGATTTTAAGCCTAAACTTGACAAACAGTAAAAATGTCCCTCAAATCTGATTGGCTGATTGGAATGTTGTTCCAGGATCAACAAAGATGTTGATTCAGGAACATGTTGTACTTGGTGAAATCAGGTTGTGCCGCATCAAGCAGGTTCGGTTGAGCTTCTGTTTATGTTCGCTGATCAATGTTTATGCAAATACAAGCCTAAATTCAATCTGTTCATCAAATAAAGTGATTGAGTCTCTTCAGAAAATTTGGACTAAACTGCTAAATTCGTATAGTTTTACGATTACTTTATGAACTTTTTGAAGCGTCAAAGTGTCAGTTGCGTAGTTGTCTATGGAGGGACAGAAAGCTCTCAGATTTCATCAAAAAGATCTTCATTTGTATTCTGAAGATGAACGAAGGTCTTACAGGATTGGAATGATATAAGTAATTAATAAGAGAATTTTCATTTTTGGGTGAACTAACCCTTTAAGTTTAACTAACTTTAATTTAAACAGCAGTTTTTTGCTTCAAACATTTGCTCTAGCATGACAGTTGTTGACGTGCAAGAAAAAACTGACTGTAGAAAAAGGCAATCAGAGCTAATGCTCGCTCCTCTCTGCTTTTATTAATGGGGTTTTGCTTGCAAACAAATCAATATATTTGAATGAGTCTTAATTATTTTAGTTCACTTGTATGCACTGAGTTATTTGTTTACTGAACCAAACCGAACCAATGGGAACATCTCATTTGTCCAAAAACTGGGAAATATTGGGTCTCATTCACTAATAATTGAGAGGATTACTCCATATTCCGGAGATCTTCTCATGAAAAATTTCCGCCTAATTCACAATATGTGTACGCTCTGGAATTTGTTCTTAACCTCATTCTAATGTTAATGAATTTGGAGTATTCTACATAAATGAGCAACTGTGTGGCTAAGGTTAGTCATTTACATAAAACCCAAATAATCTCCACCTTTCCTAAATTTAGAATAAACTTTAGTACGAAAGTACACGCAGTACGCATACTTGGTGAATAACACCCATTGAACGTGAATGAACGGGATGAACCGCGGTATCTCGTTTATGAAGTAATCAAATCAATCTTGTTTATGGTCGAATATCTACATAAAACTTATTTTCTCAGCGTCAGTGTATTCACACAGAAAACACCAGTTCTAGTGCACTGAACAGCCATGGTACATCTATATCAAACTGTGAGAACTGATATCTGACGGACAGGTAAAGATGTAAACAGGCTTGATATTTGCTCATGATTCATTCTTCAATGCTGATACCAACAGCTTGTGATTTTTAGCAAGCCACCAGTCGTCTTGGACACAATCGCTGCCTTGCACATATACGGACCCCAGATCATGAAAGCGCTGTGCCATGTCATATCCGAAGCAAAGGCAGCCACACAGCCACAGCCGCATGCCTCAGTGGCGTATGAGAAGGGTGTTTAAAATGCAAACTTTAAAAAGGGCAGCACAGTAAATATCCTCTGCGGAGCGCTGATAAGGTCAACTGTCAGTCTTCAGGCACCATGAGGCAGAGAATGTGAAAATGGGACAATTCATATCCCCTCTTTAAGCTGTCATAGCAGGGCTTGTCATGCATGCCATTACATGGGGCCGGACTGTAACAAGCTCCCTGGGATGTAAAAAGATATGCACATAATAAAAGCGCCCTCGCCAGTCTGCCAGTGATTGACTGTGAGTGCAGCCGTGGGCGACACAGGGCTGTGCCCACCTATGGCTTGTGAATAGTTTTTCTATTTATAAAGATATGGAGCCTGCTGTTTTATGGCTGTGTAGAGATGAGATTTAGGGCAGGATAGCACACAAACACTCTCAAGAACGTCTTGCAGGAGCCGTGAGAGAGATTTTGATCCACAGAGGGAGAAGGGGCAAGTTCTCACTTGAAAACTTTCACTTCTTTTGCCCTTTTAAACACACACTCTCAATGTGTGCTGTAAACATGCATTGTTAGAGAGTGTTCAAGCAAAAGTGAAGATGATTTAGCTGCTAGATTCCCTCAAACCATGCCTGCTGAAGCCAATGTGTCCAGCTGTGGTTATGAAAGCCAGAGATCTGTGTTTTCTAACAGTGCAAAGCTGTTTTAGGCATCGCTGATTCCTTCTTTACTCCTGCCCTCTCACAATGTCCAGCTGAGGTCCCAGCATGGCATTTTCTTTGAAAACAGCACAATAGCATTGTAAGAATTGTTGGTTTAACTTAAAAAAGTAAGTTAAGGGGTTGCCTTAAAATTTTGAGTTCATTGAAATTAAAAAATTGAGTTAATACAATGAAGGTGATTGATTTAATCAACAGAAACTCAAAATATTATGTAACCACATTAATTATCTAAGTTGATTTGACAAAAAAAAAAAGTTGTGATAAATCATGAAAATATTTTTTTACAGTATATATTTTACAAGAAAATACTATTTCAGTCTTTCTACTCAATTCAATGTTGCTTGCTGTTTCCTTGTAATTATTTGTGAAATTTACTGGAAAAATCTGAGTGAAAACTGTTTCAAAGTACTTCCTACACCATTTTTTCAATGAACAGTAACTCGAACTCATTGCTTCTTTCGTGAACCTGTCCTCTGCATCTGCTAATTTTAAAAAACAACATGAAATGGCATTCAAAATGCATTTAGCTTGTATGACATTTTTTTTTAGAGAGAAATCATATCCATTGTATTTCAAATGTATATTTATCGACAATAATCTAATAATAATTACAAATATCAATTTATTACTATTAGACCATTGTGGAGGTAAAAAAAACTCATTTAAATGTGTCAGCAACAGGACTGGTTAAAAAAATGTGTGTACTGATGCCCAGGAAGTCACATGAAGCCAGCCAATCACAGTAGAGTTTGAGAAAGTGCTTGGCTGTATCCGAATATGCATACCCCGCTAGAAATTTTAAGTTCCCAGAACATTCTCAGAACGTCCCCACTGGTGTTAAGGACGTTGCCTAGTAAGGTTCCCAGAATGTTCCACGTTGTGGAGTTCTTTTAAGGGCTGGGGGACGTTATTTGGTGGACCTTCAGGGAACATTCAGGACGTTCTGGGAATGTTTAGGGGACTATTACTATAGGACGTTCTGATAACTTCCCAAATGTCCTCTTTGATAAAATAACCAAAATGGAACGTCCCCCTAAACTCATATAAGGAACCTTGAACTGCAGAACTTTCATTATCAAAAGAGGATGTTTTAATAGGAACGTCCCAAATGTTCTGTAAAGGTTCAGAATTTTCATCACCTTTAGAGAACTTTTAGGGAACATTGCGCAAGGTCCTGAGAACATTGCCTTCTACATGGGTACTTCCGGTACTTCCATAGGTATGTCCGAGTTCATAAAACTATAGGCGAAAAGTACCCAGACTTTTGGTGAGATTCTGAAGGTCGCATATAGAACATTCTTTTTAATAGTCGCAAAGTAATAACTTATTCAAAAGAAGTACCTACTCATGCAACTTCGGATGCAGCTCTTGCTAGTTTTAAATGCAATATCCATCTGAAGATCAGTGAATGGACTGTGGGGGTAAAGGGGATAAAGTTTAGCTGGTTAGCATGGCCTTGTTAGCACACGCTAAAGGTAAAAGCTGAAACTATATCATCTGGTTCTAAAAAGCATTTTTGTCCATTGACAACCATTTAAAATTAGCCATTCACATTTAAATTTGGCAGACTTTTTATCCAAAGTGACTTATATTGAATTCAAAGTATATTCTTTTTCCTGAACATGGAAGACTCGGCCGACTAATAGCGGAATTATCGTTTACATTTCCGGTCTCTGGTGTTAGTCAAATTTGCTTATTTTCAGAGCTAATAATGTAATGTTAAACCTATGAAAACCTTTCATGGGGAGTATTTTAATTTAAGTGCTGCAAGCCATGCTCATGTTCTCTTGTCAGTCTTTGGCAAAACGCAAGGCATTTGGCGGCGTATACGAACATTCTTTTCAGATTTGCTGGTGCTCAAAACGTACTTTCCAGGAATTTATTCAGTTTATTGCTGTTGTTGTGGCAGCCAACAACAGCACAGCTTAACTGCACTCATTTTCATTTTTAGCAATGTTCAATCAGTTTCTGTTTAATTAATTCAGTGGCTCTTTTTACCCTGTTTTAACAATAAGTTCCTAAGGAGACCAAAACAGGACAGCATAAAAATGGAAGTTAGAATCCATCATGGCGGCGCTCATTGTTTGCTCTGGATACCTAGAAATCAAACCATGTGAAAAACTTTTCTCATTGAATGATTGCATCACTATTTTCTTTTCTTTACCAGTGCCTGATTCTTTTTTAAGGATCTTAAACACGAGAAATGAGGCAAACCGGCATTTTCATGACGTTGTATATAGTTTTTACATCTTGATGGTTATGAAAATAGCATATTTTGAATATGCTTTATTGTTTAGAATAGCATGCACTAATAAACTGTGCACAACAACATAAGGGACATATATTAAAGTAAATATGCTCAATTTTGATTTCACAATGTCTTTAAATTTGAACTTTTGACTAAGGCTACAGTGTCAGATTTGCACGTTCAGGCTCAATTGTTATGCAGAGGCACAATCTGTTAATTCCTCTGTAATGTGAAAACAGCTCCTGTGTGGCATCAGACCCCATATATTTCATTAAACTGTCATCAGGCTTGAAACACAAGCCTGAATCGCAAGGCGCCGCAGTCTAATTCTGCCCCCCTCCTGTCTCCACTGTCTACGCTCACTGTCACTGATATTAAACAAATATTTTCACTCTGGTGGGGGGAAATCTAGCAGCAGCAGGCAGAATTCAATGTGGCTTTGTGTTGGAAAAACGAAAGCCAAAAGAAGGGAAATTAGTTTTTAGGTGTAAAAACAAGACAGAGTGAATTGGCTCCCAAGGATGACTGTTTTAGTTTGTGCAATGGTAGATTTATCTGATAAAATGGACCTTGGATTGGTAGTAACAAAAAAGGTGCTTGCTCTTTTTTTATTAAAGCTGCCAATCAATATAAATCAAATTAATTACATGGCTGAATATATATATACAGGTGCTGGTCATATAATTAGAATATCATCAAAAAGTTGATTTATTTCACTAATTCCATTCAAAAAGTGAAACTTGTATGTTATATTCATTCATTACACACAGACTGATATATTTCAAATGTTTATTTCTTTTAATTTTAATGATTATAACTGACAACTAAGGAAAATCCCAAATTCAGTATCTCAGAAAATTAGAATATTGTGAAAAGGTTCAATATTGAAGACACTCGGTGCCACACTCTAATCAGCTAATTAACTCAAAAAAACCCGCAAAGGCCTTTAAATTGTCTCTCAGTCTAGTTCTGTAGGCTACAGAATCATGGGGAAGACTGCTGACTTGACAGTTGTCCAAAAGATGACCATTGACACCTTGCACAAGGAGGGCAAGACACAAAAGGTCATTGCAAAAGAGACTGGCTGTTCACAGAGCTCTGTGTCCAAGCACATGAATAGAGAGGCGAAGGGAAGGAAAAGATGTGGTAGAAAAAAGTGTACAAGCAATAGGGATAACCGCACCCTGGAGAGGATTGTGAAACAAAACCCATTCAGAAATGTGGGGGAGATTCACAAAGAGTGGACTGCAGCTGGAGTCAGTGCTTCATGAACCACTACGCACAGACGTATGCAAGACATGGGTTTCAGCTGTTGCATTCCTTGTGTCAAGCCACTCTTGAACAACGGACAGCATCAGAAGCGTCTTGCCTGGGCTAAAGACAAAAAGGACTGGACTGCTGCTGAGTGGTCCAAAGTTATGTTCTCTGATGAAAGTAAATTTTGCATTTCCTTTGGAAATCAGGGTCCCAGAGTCTGGAGGAAGAGAGGAGAGGCACACAATCCACGTTGCTTGAGGTCCAGTGTAAAGTTTCAGTGATGGTTTGGGGTGCCATGTCATCTGCTGGTGTTGGTCCACTGTGTTTTCTGAGGTCCAAGGTCAACGCAGCCGTATACCAGGAAGTTTTAGAGCACTTCATGCTTCCTGCTGCTGACCAACTTTATGGAGATGCAGATTTCATTTTCCAACAGGACTTGGCACCTGCACACAGTGCCAAAGCTACCAGTACTTGGTTTAAGGACCATGGCATCCCTGTTCTTAATTGGCCAGCAAACTCGCCTGACCTTAACCCCATAGAAAATCTATGGTGTATTGTGAAGAGGAAGATGCGATATGCCAGACCCAACAATGCAGAAGAGCTGAAGGGCACTATCAGAGCAACCTGGGCTCTTATAACACCTGAGCAGTGCCACAGACTGATCGACTCCATGTCACGCCACATTGCTGCAGTAATTCAGGCAAAAGGAGCCCCAACTAAGTATTGAGTGCTGTACATGCTCATACTTTTCATGTTCATACTTTTCAGTTGGCCAAGATTTCTAAAAATCCTTTCTTTGTATTGGTCTTAAGTAATATTCTAATTTTCTGAGATACTGAATTTGTGATTTTCCTTAGTTGTCAGTTATAATCATCAAAATTAAAAGAAATAAACATTTGAAATATATCAGTCTGTGTGTAATGAATGAATATAATATACAAGTTTCACTTTTTGAATGGAATTGGTAAAATAAATCAACTTTTTGATGATATTCTAATTATATGACCAGCACCTGTATATATATATATATATATATATATATATATATGCATTGAATAGACAATTTGATTTTACAGTATTATTTTTTATTATTATTATTTTTAATACTTCTAAATATTACATTAATTTGGCACGCCCTAAATTATATATCTTCATCTTTGTTGATGCCAAACAGCGTAACTTAATTCAGCATCCGTCTTGAGACGCCCTCCAGCAGTCTTCCTCACGCTGTGCATCACAAGCAGACGATTGTGGCCCTATCTTTGTTATTTGTTTAAGCCTCATAATGAATTCTCGGATGGAAGAGACACAAATGATGATAAATTCCTGTCTCTGGCTTTGTGGTAATGCCGTATTTACTAGAAGTCAATCAATTTGCCATAGCAGCGCGTCGCGGAGGGAATGCATTGTGGGAGAAGAGGCAGAAATGGAGATTGATTCTTTAAGGGTGATGCTCTCTCAATCACCCAGCTGTTGCAGATACAGACTAAAGGATGATGGATGACGCTGCGTCGTTGGCTGGCCGGTGTGTCCAGTTAGGGCTAAAGAAGCACACCTGTTCTAGTTTCAATCCTTCCTGTTCAAGGAAATTGATTGTGAGGTTTTCTGTTTATCCTAGTAGACCATGAGCACAAATGGGACAGACCTCAAAATGGTGGTCAGCCTCCATCCTCAGTATGTCTAACTAGGATTTCTGACCTTTTTGTTTCATATAAAGAAACTAAATGGCAATGATAGCATTTATATGGAAGGTTTACAGTTATTAGGGAATAGGGATGCACCGATACCATTTTTTAAGGACCGAGTAAGAGTACCAATACTTTTTTCTAGTACTCGCCAATACCGATGCCTATACATTTATTAATTTCTCTCTCTCTCTCTCTCTCTCTCTCTCTCCTTTTTTTTGATGTTGCAGTTCTCCAAGCACAACACAGTGAGACTAATGAATTTAGGACAGCTTCTTTATTATTACTCTAATGAAAAAAGTAATAATTTTTATGTGCTTGTCCAATAACCTTCAAAGGGCATAATTACTAATATATATAATTGTTGTTATATAAAAAGAAATTTACAAACAAATTACAAACAATACAACAAATACTATAGAGATACAAATTAAATAAACTTGTTTTTCAGATACAGTAGGTTTATTTACCATGTATACATTTATTTAACATATGAGTGAAACTCGTTTTATTAACATTAATGACAAATATAGGCTATGGTCCCTTTAAGACCGAATCCATACTGACACATATCCTGTTTTCATCCAAATGTTTACGTCCACTTAAGCCATAACCGACTGTATTTACGTGAGATACTCCACACGATGGACATTTTGACAACTATGTGTGCATTTGACCATTCAGGCGCAAGGAGAACTGATCGCGTGCTGTCTGAGAGAACTGGGATCGTGCGCAAGAAAGAGAGAGCGCGCACGCGAGAGAGAGCGCCTCTGGTCTGTGTCATTCAGCGCGATTCCGCCTATCCCGCCTTCACTAATCGATAACGAATTGTGATTGAAAGCATGCAGTTCGCAATGTGTGTGTTGTCATTATTAATTTTGAAGTATTTCCACACCTCTGAGGCTGACATTTTTTCTGCTGCTGCCGCCGGTGTCTCTGTGCACGGAAAATTCTGTCAGTTACGTCACGCAAGGTATGAGTCTTTGGTATCGGGGGTATTTTTACGAGTACAAGTACAAGTACATGAGCTTGGTATCGGGCCTGATACCGATATTGGTATCGGTATCGGTGCATCCCTATTAGGGAATATCATTTTCTTTTACAGTCTCGGCAAAATGTTTGAGAAACAGATTTTTTTATATCATCATGCAACAGTGGTGGCCAAAAGTGATGTCTAGAGGAGGGGATATTTGTTTTAATGACCCTACAAGTTTGATTAAACCATGAAAATATAGGGAAAATATTTTTAAAGAAATATTTAAAATATGAGGAAAATATAACCAATCCCATATATGTCACTTCAATCCCATAAAACTCACTGCAGAATTAAATGCGCACCTCGACTCTCGTTTCCTCCAAAACTGTTCGTCGGGAGCACCAAAGAGTCAATCACGCCAACTTTTAATCACTTATGCTGATGCCAAATTTCGGTTTCAATGGTGCCAAATTAGTGGAAATCTTGGGCTGTAGACAATGTGAAACATGTATTGTTCTCTGATGAGTCCACCTTCACTGCTTTCCCATATCCGTGGGAGTTACGGTGTGAAGAAGCCCCAAAAAGGCTTAACATCCGGACTGTTGCATGCCCAGAGTGAAGCACGGGGGTGGATCAGTGATGGTTTGGGCTGCAGTATGGCATTTCCTACTGTGCTTGATGGGCACGTCACTGCCAAAGAATACCGAACCATTCTGGAGGACCATGTGCACCTAATGGGGGTGCCGATATCAGCATGATAATGCACCAATACACGCAGCAAGACTTATGACGGAATGGTTTGATAAACATGAAAGTATAGTTGAACATCTCCTATGGCCTGCACAATTACCAGATCTAAATATTTTTGAGCCACTTTGGGATATTTTGGAGGAGCAAGTCAGAAAACGTTTTCCTCCACCAGCATCACATAGTGATGGCCACTTTTTCCAAAATATGTTCTTTTGTGTTCCACAGAAGAAAGAAAATAGGTTACACTTTATTTTGATGGTCCAATTTAGTCATTCTACTAACTATAAGTAACTTTGCAACTACATGTCAAATAACTCTCATTAGAGTATTAGTAATAGACTGTCCCACGTAGAAGGTGACGTTCTCGTGACATTATGCAACGTTCCCTAAAAGTTCTCTAAAGGTGACGAAAATTCTGAACGTTCCTAAAACTCATTTTGGTGAGTAAAATATGAGGGAACTATCCCTTTAAGTCAAAATGAGCAGAAAATATCACATGGCAGAGAAAGACGGACTCTAATGAGGGAAAATATGATCAATATTTCCGACCTCGCGTCAATTCTGAAAGGTCAGAGATCAAGTAGGCTTAATTTCTCTCCTTAAGACGTCATTAGCACTTTAAGTGGAGCATCATTGTCTCGTGTCTCTCTATTTCTTTAAGGTTAATTGAGTGAGGGCATGTCCTGTCAGTGAGCTCAACATTAATATATTCTTTTCTTAAGACCGCAAATCTCTTGAGGCAGAGGGCTGGCCCCCCAGCACACATTTTAATTATATTAGAATAACTGTGATTGATGCTTCTTTTTTTTTTATTCGAGACCCACGTCGAGACTTAATGTCAACATTCATTAAGCAGCCTTGCATTTCAATGAGCAAATATTTAACCTGGGCTACACTTTCATTATTAACTGATTCTGTCAGATCTTATGAGACCTTCTTTCTCCTTTCTCCTCCTTTGTAAATTTTTTATGTTTTCAGGACACTGAAGCATCTACCTCTCCAAGTTCTTCAGTTGTACGGCCTGGATTTGTGGTCTAGTCCTGCCTTTAATGGCAGCAGAAACAGAGGCAGCCTAAGGCATCACAGATGCGTTATAAGCGGCTCCAGAGATTCAGACGACTGTCAGAACCCACCCAGCCCGCAGGTGCACATCCACATCCACAGACATACAGCTGCCAGAGAGAGCTGTCATTATGAGAGAAAAGAGAAAGCAAGCAAGAGACAGACAAAAAGATAGAGAGAGAAAGGAAAAAGGTTCACAATGTTCACAATGGTATGCTTTGAAAACCATAAAACTATTCTAACGTATGTACATAATGTACCTTGAAAAGAGACATGAACATTTAGAAATAAATTAAAATAATTATTTCTTACTAAAATTTACAGTTATTCTAAAATATTTAAAATGTGTTAATGTTAACTATCCCTTTAAGTATATATATATATATATATATATATATACAGTCAAACCAAAATTTATTAAGATACCTTGAACATTTCATTCATTAATACAGTTTATTCACTATATAGTTTAAAAAATGGTAATAAAATATGACAAGATCTCAGAGTTAAACTGTCAGAAAAAATAATCTTAATTATGTCAGATAACACTTAAGCAAAATATGGTCAGGTCAAAGTGTCTGAATCATTTTTGGTTCCAAATTTTTTATCAATTTTACTGGTAGTCCACTGTATGAAGAATTTTTGGGTATAATATGTCACAGTTTACTTTATTTTGCTATCCTCACTTACATAAATGAACTATAGTGTGCACCCACTAGTAAAAATATTTAAAAAATATAAAAAATGTCAGAATAATTTTTGGTTTGGTTTTATACATATATATGTATAATGTTTTATTTGTGTAACATCTAAAATGTTCTATTTTCACATTTTCTGCTTCTATATTTATGCATATATGCATAAATATATATATATATATATATATATATATATATATATATATATATATATGCATATATTTAAGCATCACTGTATAACCCACTTTGTACATTAAAGAAGTTAAAATGTAGTGCACTACTGAAATAGGGAGCTGATACACCATAGAAAATAATAAACATGGTTGTTTAGGACCTGAGCACAGATGGTGTGAGGACCCTATTGGAATTTATTTGCATTTTAAATTGATGTTTGTGTAAAAAATGCCTAAACTTTGGGCAATTTAATCAAATCAAAACTTTTGGCAATTGACCCTTTGCCAGGAGTTTGATTGACAGGCGATCTAACCAATCATAACGCCGAATCCGCCATTTTCAAAGCAGTCAGGGGAGTTAGTAGATTAACGTAGGTGGACTTGAACTTGAAAAATGGTGTGTACTGACATATTTCCGCGATTAAAACATTCCTTATGATGTTCATTCATGTTTATTTGATGCTGTAAATGAACTAGTAGGAAGAGATGATCGGTTCACGAGCTGCTTGAACTGAGGTGCTACAGCGGTCTGTCACGAAACAAGAGCCACAAAACGGTATTTATTGTTTAAATTTCTTTAAAAATGACAAAATTTGTCTTGTCTGTCGTCACGTTGTCAGTATCCTGTTTGCTCCGCGCGATGTATTTTTCACTGCGTGAGATGTGTGACGACTGACGAGAGATCGGCATGGCTTGTCGGACGTAGCAACAGTAACTAAAGGGTGCGGGTCTTTGCGAACGGTCAATTTAATCAAACGTAGATAACATTGCAGTATTCTGAGCAGTGTGTTTTGTAGTATACAGTATAGTATACAGAGTATACACAGTGTATTCTATATACAAAATGCATACTGTGCTATATAGGCCTATTGCAGAAATGGTTCTAGTTTGTTATTTTGAGCATAGCCAAAATATAGAAGATATTCTATGAACAGACTTTGTTCACTCCAGTTCTAAATTAAACATAGGAAATTGTGTTTTCTCACAGACTAGACAAATGAAATACAAATCGTTACCAGACATTTCAGTCTGATGCAATTTTATGCAATGTGTGTATGTGTGTACTCAGCAGTCATGGAGAGCTTTTTGTGTCACCTGTGAGGACAAAGAGTAGACTGCTTAGCTCACGCTTCGAAGAAAAATGATATCGGTTTTAATCCCCACGACTTGACGGACGCTGCGAGATGAAGGCAACTCTCACATACACAAGAACACCACTGGATACAAAACACACTATCATAAATCAAGAGGTCTCAGGGTGCTTTTTTCAGCTAATCCTAGCCTATTCTCACATTTGTATTCCCTTGCAGCCACACAAACTGAATTTATTCGATTGGTTCTTGCCATACAAGGAGTTGCTACGGATTGACAAAATGAGAGACTTGTCTGGTGTGGGTGTCTTTGTTGTAACCATGGTAACATGTACATGTCCATGCTGTTAACATGTAGACACTCTTCTTGTGCTTGTTATAGTTCAGGCAACCATGTCTTCTTTTCAAAGTAACACTCTCTTAAATTTCCACTCACAAAATGCTTTTTGCAAATTTTACCCAAAAGGTTAAAATATTTCTTATCATGACTGCTACTTCAACTGAAATACCTGAATACAAAAACATTTAACCCAAAATCACACGTTTTCAGGCTGAATTTACATTTATAGGCCACAAAAGTATGTAAAAAAAAAAGTACATATAAAGTACATTTATAGGCCACAATATGATAAATAGTAGTACTCACCATTCTAAAACCAATGATCTGGCTGACTAGACATCATTTTAAGGCATCATAGGCGTACTTCGAATGCAAAGCCTGTTCCAAGCACTCATTTTGAATTGAATGGCAGTACCACATGTATGCTTTGAGGTTAAAACAATCCCAGAATGCACTGCAACAAGCTCAGTAAAAAGTGAACTTTCAATTATGAATATATCACTGTTTAATTCAGTACAGCAAAGTATGAGTAAATTATCTGTATCTAATCACAAAGTGGTCTATTTCACTCATAATGTGTACTTTGTGTTATTTGTGCTAACTAGAGGGTGTTGTTGTTGTTAGCTTAGCAACATGCTAACATTAACCACTACAACTGTTCTGTTTGTAATCCTAAAATTAGGAAGACAATCAGCATTTTCAAGTCTGGATACTCTGGGTTTTCAGTTGTTTATATTTTATAGCGGCTAATGTTAGCATGCTACACACCTTAACCATGAATTTTGAAGCTGCTGTATTAAAAAAAATGCTAACAAGTTGCTATAAAAAGGACTACAATTACCATAATAAATATGTTTACATGCTGGGTGAATCAAGCGTTGTAGTCAACGTTTATAGCAGCAACCTACGCATCCAATTCAGTTATAAGTGATAAGGATGCTGCCTTACAAGGTCGCTGACTATATAGGTTTTGGAACAGAGATATTGACTCTAGCTGCTGGTTTTATTCTGCAGGATTAATTAAACACTGCTGTAATAAAATGAAAGGTGGAAATCATTGGCTGCAGTACAGCATGACACTGTTGGCTTACCTCCATGACTGTCTGTCCTTGAAGCATCTTCAAAGAGGATAAATAATAGCCCAAATATGTTCATTAAGTATGTTCATGCAGATGCTTGGATTACTAAAGACTGGTCATGAGGAAAAATCATGCAGTTTTCTCCAAGAATAAAACCTTGTTCTCCTTTGACTCTTTTGAAAAAGTTGCTGCTTTTCTTCTGATGTCATCACACCGTTGATTAAGATGTTTCATATGCATGGTATTTTTCAAACACAGAGTACACACACCCACACAAATTATTTTTATTCCATTCATACATACAACAAAACCTGAATCAATCTTTGCTTGAATTTAATTATAAAGAACTTAGCCAAGGTAGCTGAATTTAGAGAACGAGCTCTAATGAAACAGCTGCGGAGGAGCTTAAACTGGGAGCTGTATTTAAGGAGGTGAAACCCTCACTGCCATTCAACGAAGCCCCTCCAGATGGTGGCCCACTGTTTGAGCAGAGCATGATGGGAATAGCAAAGACCTCTGCTGTGTTTGTTTTCAGTTAGCATGGATCTCACGAGCATCTACTGGAAGAGGTAGAAGGGAAGAGAGAGAGACAAGCGTCTGACAGTCTGTTTACCTGTGTGTTGATTCACTGTCGCTCTGGGGAGTCTAGGTTCAGGAACCATTTTCTGGTGACAGATGTTCAATGTTTTCCTTGGAACTGACCTTTCGTTCCTGATATTTCTGGATTGGTGATGCTTCAAATAAAACTTAAAGGATTAGTTCACTTTAAAATGAAAATTACCCCAAGCTTTACTCACCCTCAAGCCATCCTAGGTGTATATGACTTTCTTCTTTCTGATGAACACAATCTGAGTTATAATAACAAATATCCTGACGCATCCAAGCTTTATAATGAAGCTGAAGAAAGTGCATCCATCCATCATAAACGTACTCCACATGGCTCTGGGGGATTTAATAAAGGCCTTCTGAAGCGAAGCGATGCGTTCGTGTAAGAAAAATATTCATATTTAACAAGTTATAAAGTAAAATATCTAGCTTCTGCAAGACCGCCTTCCGTATTCAACTTACGAAAAAAGCGTTAGTTACATTTTTTTCGTAAGTTGAATGCGGAAGTCGTAGGACGTAGTGTAAGCATTTTGAACTGCGAGAGGCGTTACACTTTCTTCTTAAGTTGAATACTGAAGGCAGTCTGGCAAAGATTGGAAATTTTGACTTTATAACGTGTTAAATATGGATATTTTTCTTACAAAAACGCATCACTTCGCTTCAGAAGGCCTTTATTAACCCCTCGGAGCCGTGTGGAGTACGTTTATGATGGATGGATGCGGATGGAGGCACTTTCTTGAGCTTCATACTCGTTGGTCCCGTTCACTGCCATTATAAACCTTGGATGAGCCAGGATATTTATTAATATAACTCAGATTGTGTTCATCAGAAAGAAGAAAGTCATATACACCTAGGATGGCTTGAGAGTGAACTAATCCTTTAAAGCAATTTATTGTATAAAATAGTAATGCTATATATATATATATATATATATATATATATATATATCACAATTTTATAAATAACATAAATTCACATGAATTTTGTAGACACAGATGAGAACAAAAGGCTAAAAATATTAACATATTTATTGGACACAATGTTCAAAATGCATACAATTCAACAAGAGCTTTATGAAATAATAACCAAACCGGTACACAAATCATCACAATGTTGAAAACTCAAAACAAAAGATACACAGAAATTTAGAGGTAACATCTTCAGGTACTGACTGAGGACCTGGTTTTCTAAAGTCAATGTCTCCGTGACCCTTCATCGAGTTATCTAATCATGTATCCATTACTGACCTTGTACAAGCCAAAGAAGCTTTTTACACTCAGGGCTGAAGTACTTCAGTTTAGAAGTGGGTGGCAAAGTGCATCACATGCGTACACCTCAACATAAGTATTCCAGATATGATTTAATTATGTAATGCACGGTGCGGTTACCCGTACAACAAAGCAACAGTCCTGACTGGCTAAGTACAGACTGAGTTACAGAGGCCGACTGCAAAACCATCCAACAATTTTGTAATACTGATGCTTTCGGCCACAAGAGAGTGGCTTCTTACAGGTTAATTGATGATTTCCAGACACATCATTAATATTTTCCAAACAACACTACTCGTCTCGTCCGCCAAGTGACATATATTTATTATTCTCAGTGCTAATCCTGGCTGATATTCAAACCTGGCAATCAAAGTTTAAGAAGTTGTGTGTTCACTCACGGTGATGTATCTTGGCTAAAAATGTCTGGCCAAGGTCCTGATGCAATGTGCAGTAACTAGTGGGTAGTGTGGACTTGCCAGACCAAAGTTTGCATGATAATAACAGTACTTCACAAAATGGAACACAAACAAACTGCATTTATTATTTCTAAAAAAACAAAAGGAATGTCAAAAATGCTTCAAGATAATGTTTACTGCATCGAACTGTGAGTGTTTGTGTTGTGTAAATAGTGAGCTACAAACTAAAAACAAGAAAAATGAGAACTCACAAGAAACCCAGGATTCAAAGTGAATCATTTTTGGGTGGAAGATGCTTTTTGCAGTGCTTCATTAAATTATTTGCTGTTATTGTTGCCACATGGGAAATTACAAATCTGAATAGGCACATATGTTTCAGTAATCTGACAATTAGGAATAGCTCCTAATTAAGAATTACTAAAAGCACAGAGCAGATGTGCCCATTATTACAATTATAACCTTGACTT